>NW_005355708.1:5763705-5764482 GCF_000412655.1 Myotis brandtii | reverse complement strand
GGGGTGGGGTGTGTGGAGACTGAAAGGCCCCTTCCTCTGTCTGAGTCACCTTCGCGTCTGACCTTGTGGTGTCCTTGTCCTGGAGACCAGTGCCGGGCCCCCTTCTCCAGGATGACATGCAGCTCAGGTCTTAGTTCTTCCCGATGTGCACACCTCGGCGACCCCAGGTCAGGTGCACACTGAGGACAGCGGTGGGGTTTGGTCCCCTGAGCACAAGGCCACAGTGCCCTTCGGAACTGGAACAGAACAGGCCTCCCTGACCTTCAGCCCGAAGCTTGTCCCCTTCCTCTAAAGGGTCTTTGGTATGTTCTAGACAAATACAACGACTTCATCGAAGCCAATCGCATTGAAGACTCGAGGGAGCGATTGAAAACGCTGCGGAAACTGGTAAGGAAAGAGACGCTGTCGGGCCAAAGGCAGACTGGATTGGGAGGGCACCGAGGTCCCGGGAGGCCCGGAGCCCAGTGCCACCAATTCCCGCTGTGACCTTGGGAAGCCCTTCCCCACTCAAGGCCTCAGTTTCTCCATCTCTTCCGGGGGAGGAGGGGGGGCAGTGAGAGGGTGGATTCCAGAGCCCCTGAGGTATGGCAGTGGGAGCCCCTTTGGGGCGTGATGGACCAGGGAGGCCATGACAGTCTGGTCCCATGCCTCTTCTCTCTCCTGCCCAGATCAGGGACCTCCCAGGACACTACTATGAGACACTGAAATTCCTCGTGGGCCATCTGAAGACCATCGCTGACCACTCGGAGAAAAACAAGGTGGGTGGGGCTCCAGTGT
>NW_005355708.1:5758067-5763501 GCF_000412655.1 Myotis brandtii | reverse complement strand
GGTCTCCCAGCATATTCTGAGCTCCTCTGGGTCAGATCCTCTCAAGCCACTCCTCCCGCCAGTTCTTCTCCCCTGGAACTGTCTCCTGTGGCTGGTGAAAATCCATCCTCCCTGCTGGCCCCTCGCTCTGCCCTCTGCGGGGCCAGGGCTGAGAACGAAAACTAGTTTCCCTCTGCCCCTCTCTGGCCCGGCTGGCGTGGCTCAGTGGGCTGGCATCGGCCTATGAACCAGGAGGTCACGACGGTTCGATTCCCGGTCAGGGCACGTGCCTGGGTTGCAGGCTCCATCCCCCGTGTGGGGTGAGCATGAGGCAGCCGATCAATGATTCTCTCTCATCATTGATGTCTCTATCTCTCTCTCCCTCTCCTTTCCTCTCTGAGATCAATATAAATATATTTTTAAAAAAGAAACAAAAGAAAATCCATCCTCTGATTTAGCTGGAATTCCTTGCACTGCTTTTTCTAAATCACGCCTCGTATTACCTTCTGGTTCTGCAGCGGGGAAAATGCAGGGAGCTATAGGGTTTCTCTCAGTCCTAAGACAGCCTGGGAACTCCAGGGGCTCCCCACTCCAGGATCCCCCATTGCCAGCACAGTATGGTGTGCAGGTTGGGTGCTGCCCCTGGCTGCTAGACCTGGGAGGGAGGGGGCTGAAACTGGCGTGTGCTCTATGTACCAGGCACCTCCATGCCCACACCAGGAGGCGTTCAGCCCCTAAGCCAGGGACAGCTCAGGATGTGGTCAGGAGGGGCCCGAGGGGCCCAGAGTGAGGGAGACCTGGGGGACTGGAGTCAGGCTCCCAGGGTTATTGATACTGACCTGCTCTCCCCACTGCCCAGATGGAGCCCCGGAACCTGGCCCTGGTCTTCGGGCCGACGCTGGTGAGGACGTCTGAGGACAACATGGCGGACATGGTGACGCATATGCCCGACCGATACAAGATCGTGGAGACGCTGATCCAGCATGTAAGTGGCCACGGGCCCTGGGCACCTCGCTGCTGCTCGCCGGGTGGGTGTGCACAGGGACAGTTGAGGCAGCTTAAGAAAACGCTGCTGGGGTGGGAATGCCCTTCAAGGCCAAACAGGAATAGATCCTGGAATCCCTACCGTCGGGGATTCCCCAGGTCCCCAGCAGAAGAAACAGGAGGCCCCTGAGTTTCCAAGATGTGTGTGAGGGTCAGAGGGAGGAGGAAGGTTGGAGAGCAGAGGGGTGAGTGCAGGGGCACCTTCAGAAGCGCCCGCCCTGGAGAGACGGAGAGGCGTCCTTGCATAAACCTGCAGACGGGTGCAGGGTGCAGGGTGCAGGGTGCAGGGGCAGAGGAAATGGTGATGCCGCGGGTGGGGTGGAGGCGGATGGGGCAGGAAAGGCATGGTCTGAGGCGGGCCCTGCACTCCTGCTCTGTTTATCTTGGGCTGGTCACCTCCCTTCTCTCGGCTGCTTGGAGGCCCCAGAGGCCTGTTTCTCAGGGTTCTTGTTATTGTCCATGAAGGATGAGAGCCGAGAGTGGCCAGCAGAGGGCCCAGGAGGCCTTCATCTTCCAGAGCCAAACCCAGGGCAGCAGTGCCCCCTGCTGGGCACGCAAGGATTTTTTTTATGAACCCTCTTAGATCTGCATTTCCAAATGTTGGTATGGCCTGTGGTCCAGCTAGACCCCCGCCCCGCCAGGAGAAATAAGATTGGCCGCTTATCAGGGGGAGGGGAGCCTTAGCCTCCCCCACCTCATATGGACTTGAGGGAAGGGAAACCAGATCGTGTTACCCCCATTTTACAGATGAGGAAATCGGACTGGAGCTCAGAGAGGTAAAGTGACTTGCTCAGGTCACACAGCTAAGAAATGGTAGCCTGTGCTTTTCTCCCCACCTACTGGGAGGGCAGATTCCTCAGCTTGTCCCAGAGCGAGGAAGGCTGGCGAGAGTAAGGCAGTGGGGTCCACTTTGGTCTTGCTGACTGGCCTTGCCTGTTGGTTTCTTTCTCTCCTTCACTGTGTGGTCAGGGTTCTGAGCCATGAGAGGGAGCATGGTGGCCTGTTCTCACCCTAAAAGTGGGACCACCGGCCTGGAGGCCTGGTCCAGAGCTGTCAGGGAGGCCAGCGCCACCAGGTAGCATCAGAGATCCTGATGAGGCCTTGGTCTGGGGAAGCTTATCTCCCTTGGAAAAGCTCAGCTCTCCAACCCAACAGGGAGCCCCCTGGAGCCCCCATGAGTGTGCTTTGAGGGGGCAGTAGGGAAGAGAGAGAAGCTATTGGAAAAGCTCAGCTCTCCAACCCAACAGGGAGCCCCTGGAGCCCCCATGAGTGTGCTTTGGGGGGGGGGGCAGTAGGGAAGAGAGAGAGGCTGGTCCCATGGTTCCTGGACAAGTTCCTAGAAACTTGAGGCCTGTGATGAGCTGGGGTGTCAGGAACAACAGCCTTTGGGGAGAAAGGAGGCCCCAAATGTGTCCACTTCTTCCCCCAGAGCTGTGAGGGGAGTCCCCACCAAGAGCAGCCCCTCCTCTGGGCAGGTGAGGGAGGTAAGGCTTATCGGTCTCCTTCCTAGGCGTATTCCCAGCACCAAGCCCAGTGCCCGGCACAGAGAACACGCAGTGTTTGTTGAATGAATGAATGAATGAATGAATGGCTGTGGAGGTTATGCCAGTCTGGGCTTTACCACCCAGGGATTCATTCCCAGAAACTGAGCTGGTGACCCTCCATGTTCTGCCTCCTTGGCATTTGGACATAATCAGCCCCAGATGGTGGTGAGGGAATGAGCTACCCCCTCTTCAGGCCCTTTAGCCACCCCCAGGTTTACAGGGGTCTGCCTAGCCCAGAGGCTCTATGGCGAGGGGTCAATGTGGTCAGGAGCCCAGGCAGGGGTTGGACTTGTGGCAGAGACTCCCCTGGCCAGGCCGTGGACAGTTGGAGTTAGTGGGTGACATGACCTCCTGCTGGGAGTTCTAGCCACGGCGATGAGCTGCCCCCCCGCCGCCCCCCGCCTGGGACTCCTGTCATCTGTGGAATCTGTGGGCAGCAGGGCTGGAAGTGGCCTTAAGGGATCAGACCTGTCCCCACATTGCTCAGAGGGGGTCGAAACTGGGGTGAAGAGGAACAGTGAGTGACTTGCCCAGGGTTGCACAGCAAAATGATGCCAGCAGAGACGAGAAACCCAGGTGTGCGGCTTCTCAGCAGCAAGTCACCAACCAGCTCACACGTGTTTACTAACTCGAATGGATCTCAAATGCAGACCTCGTCCAGGCATCTGTTCAGTTATCACTCAGCACACATGCCCCGCCTGGGACTCCTGTCATCTGTGGAATCTGTGGGCAGCAGGGCTGGAAGTGGCCTTAAGGCATCAGACCTGTCCTCACATTGTCAGAGGGGGTGGAAACTGGGGTGAAGAGGAACAGTGAGTGACTCGCCCAGGGTTGCACAGCAAAATGATGTCAGCAGAGACCACCAAACGCAGGTGTGTGGCCTCTCAGCGGCAAGTCACCAACCAGCTCACACGTGTTTACTAACTCGAATGGATCTCAAATGCAGACCTCGTCCAGGCATCTGTTCAGTTATCACTCAGCACACATGGTGATACCTACTATGCGTACACTGGCATTTGTTCAGTTATCACTCAGCACACATGGCGATACCTACTGTGCGTACACTGGCATTTCTCAACCTGGCACTAGTGACCTTTAGGGCCAGGTCACTCATTGATCACCCCACACCAGGGATCAAGCCCGCAACCTGGGCATGTGCCTTGACCGGAAATCATACCGTGACCTCCTGGTTCATAGGTCGACCTCAACCACTGAGCCACACCGGCCGGGCTGTGTGTTTTAACTTTCATTCAGTGAGCTTAGCTCATATACTTTATTGTCACTTTTGTACTTTTAGGACTTATTTCTGTTATGCAATCTTTTTCTGTTAACCTCATTTTCATTTTATTTCCTTTTGGTCTGTCCTACCTTGCTTTGGCTGGGTTGATTTTTATTTTCCTGATATTAAAATCATACAATTTATAAAATCCACATACAATTATAAAGCCCATACTTACGTTTAGTTTTCACTATCAATTTCTAAACCTCATCAGTCTTCCACGCCTTCCTTCCACCACATCTAAAAGCCAAGTACTAGTGTCCTTTCACCTGTCACTGGTTTCTCCCTCGGAATTTGAATTCCTGATTGTCACGAATACACTTCGTTTGTGTGTGGCATCATTCTTGGTTTGATAACAATGGACTTTTCTATGCTACTGCCCATCCTTATTTCTCAAAGCTTATTGCTCAACTCTGGATTCATTTCTTTACTTGCTCATATACTCAGAGAGTTTAGCAGGGTATAAAATTCTAGGTTCAAAGTTCCTGCAGCTCTGGCTCAGTTGGTTGGAGCATCATCCCATACACCAAAAAGGCTGCAGGTTCAATTCCCACTCAGGGCACATACGTAGGTTGCAGGTTCCGTCCCCAGTTGGGGTGTGTACGGGAAGCAGCCGATCAATGTTTCTCTCTAACATCTCCCTCTCTCTCTCCCTTCATTTCTCTCTAAAATCAATAAAAAACATTTCTTCAGATGAGGATTAAAAAATAATGCTTGCCTTTGTAGTCCAACAATACATTGAAATAATTACTTGTCTTGTTGTGTCTGTTGCTGCTGAAAGTTTTAGTTACAGCTGATACTTGCTCATTTGTAAGCAATCTGGTTTTGTTTTTTAGAAAACGTTTAGAGTTTTATCATTAAGATTCTCAAATTTCACAAAACATATCTAAGAGTGGAATTTATGGCTTCAGTTTCTATTGTGTTTGGCATTTATGAGAAACCTCTTGCCTGCCTGCCCCTCAGGGAACCTCCTAACACCTTCCAGGGCTCCCCCAATTGTAAGAGTGGAGCCCAGGGCTGGTGTGGGGTGTACTCGGCTCTAGTAGTCCTGGAGGGCCTCCTCCCTGCAGTGTGCCCGCTGCGCCGCTGCCCCCTGCTTCTGGCTTGCAGTAGGGAGCCAGCCCTCGTGATGTGCGCTGGGCAGAGTTTAGTGAGAGACAGGCAGAGAGAAGCTCTCCCTCAGCAGCTCTCCCTCAGCAGGGCATCAGTCTCTACTCCGACCCGCTCTCACTCCCATCTGCATGTCCCTCCCACACTGGGGTACAATCTTTCCTTTCCCCAAGGGTTTCTCATAGTCTATGGAGTCGGGTTCCAGAACCTATCACCCTCTGAGGCCTCTCTGGCAACCAGGCCAGCCTGGGGTTTGTTGAGAAGAGGGGGGCCCTTGCCTCTTGGTGCCCCCTCCTGTCCCATCCCGTCCGGCGCCCGAGTGGGTGCTCTGGACTGAGCAGGTTGGGAGCCCGTGTCTGCCCGTCTCCCTTCGGCCCCTTCCCACGCTGATTTCATCACTTCCTTTTGTCTCCTCTGCAGTCAGACTGGTTCTTCAGTGATGACGAGGACAAGGGAGAGAGAGTAAGTGGTGCAGAGG
>NW_005355708.1:5751644-5756956 GCF_000412655.1 Myotis brandtii | reverse complement strand
GGGCGGTAGGGGGTGGGGTGGGGGAGATACAGGCCTCCTCTAAAGAAGCAGTGTCCGGTAGCAAAGGCAGACCCCCACCTTTCAGTCTTATGCAGCGGGTGTAGCCTTAGGAAGGTCCAGGCTGGTGGGGGAGACACAGCTCCTGCCTTCAGCGGAGGGAGCAGCTCAGGACTTTGGGGCTCGATCAGGGTGTTGGGGAGGCACACAACGGTCCAACGGAGACATGTCGGACCTGCCCTCGAGCGTGCCTGCGTGATGAGGGAGACAGTACTGCCCTGCGGAGCCAGTCTGTGGAGGAGACGTGCGCCCTGTCTCCAGGGGACCCCATCCTGGCGGCTGACCCTCCTTCTGTTTGCAGACCCCTGTGGATGACAAGGAGCCTCAGTCAGTGCCCAACATCGAGTATCTCCTGCCCAACATTGGCAGGACAGTGCCCCCTGGCGACCCAGGTCCGGGTGAGTGCAGGGTCCTGGGGGGGGGAGGTGAGGGGGGCCCTGCATCCCTGAGGGTCCCAGATGCCATCCCAGATGCCTGGCCAGACGCCCAGCTTCCCTGCTCCTGCCCCGCGGGGCCCTTCCCTCCCCCCACCACCGCGAAGGGGCTGTGGCAGGGCGTCTCTCTCTCTCTGGGGAGGTCCAGCTTGCCTGTGCGCCCACCCCCTCATCTGCTCAGCTGCCCCCACCCCAGGGCTGGGGAGGAGTTTTGTTCACCCTCCTTCACTGGTTTCCTTCCTGAGCTTTTTATTTCTCATGGGCTGTGTCCTTCTGGGCATGTTTCTCTTTTTAATTTTTCTTCCTTTTCTCCTTGCACCCCCCCATCCCTCCTCCCTCTTCTCCCTCTGCTCTCCTCCCACACCCTGGATCCTGTTCCTTCTCTTCTCCTCCCTCCCCCTCCTCCAGCGGACCTGTTGGAGATTTAAAGGGTACAGTGTGGCGCCGCGGCCTCGGTCACTAACAGTGGCGGGTGATTATAAGAAGGCTGGGCAGGCACGAGGGGCAGGCGGGGACATCCGGGCAGTGAGGACCTCACCCTGACACGCCAGCTCCCCATGATCGCTAACAACCCCGTGCCAGTCCCCTCCCGTCTGGAAGGCCCTTCTCAGGAGGAGGGAGGCACTTGCTAGAGCCAGATCCTGTCCCCCTGGCCAGGAAGTCTGGGCACCGCATGGTGATCCCCATCCCGAGGCCTTCTCTCTGTGCCCAGCCCGGCTACGTCTGGTTACCTGGGCAGGGGGAGGCTTGGCTGGGAGCAGGACCCAGCCTCTCCGGACACCAGTGACACCACCTTTCAGAAGCCTCTTATGGCTGTAGCTCCTGCCTCAGTCCCCTTCAAGGACTGACTCTCTCTCTGCTTCTGAAACCAGAGCCCCTGGTCGCTCAGCCTGAGTCCTATTTGCAGGCCTCCGGCCATTCTCACAGGAGAGCAGCCACTAACTCCTCCCACCCTGGGAGTGACCTCACCTGGGTCCTTCGGTCCTGTCTCCGACAGGAGGTGTGTCACAGCACCCTTAGCTGCAAGAGGCAGGCTGGGGGAGGGCCCAGACGACAGGGGTGGGGATGGCAGAGGAGCCCTCGTCTCTTCTAGTCACCCGCTGCCGCTCCCCTGCCCCGTGGTGTGTCGCTGTGTGGTCAGCGCATCTGCTCTTCTCACCATGTGCGGGGTGGGCTGGGGAGGAGGCCTCTAACCTGCTTGCCAGAGAGTGTGGATTAACTGCACTGCCCACTGCCCCCTCGGGCCGGGGAGGGCACGCAGCCGCCTGCTCCCTGCCCCTTCTGGAGGAGACGCTGCAGGGCTTGGTTGTGGTTCTTTCTCCACCCCCATCATATTCCGGGAGCAGGACCCAAGCCCCACGGAGGTAATCATGACTTGACTCTCCGTTATAAACGAGGGCCTCAGGTCTGGACGTGGAACCGAGCAGGGCTCTAGCCCCCAGGCCACTCTGCCTCCTGTGTCCCACCTACTTCCTGTCGGCCCTGCATTCGCTCATTCATTCATGTGGTCCTCTCATGTCCTGCAAGTGGGGGGTGAGGGTGGATGTCGGGCACCCCCCTCTCTCTGCACTGTGTGGTCTCCATTCTCCAGAGCATCTGTGATTTGCTGTGTCTCACTGTTGTGGTTTCGTGGACTGCATCTGGTACCGGGCATTTTCTCTCCAGTGCTTCATAGTAACCGGGAGAGGAGGGGGAGAGGAAATCGGCCCCCAGAAGCCCCTCTTGCCCTTAACCCTGGGCACATGAGGCGTCAGTGGCTGGCAGCCTGGTGGCCCGTCCTGCCTCACAAGGAAGCAGTGACTGACACCCTGCTCTGCTCCATCCCTACCCCATTGGAACTGGCCTCAGAGGCCCAGGATGGCCCAGACCCAGGGGGGGTCTCGGGTTTCTGGACTCCCTGGTCTCTGAAGCCTTTGAAGAGGGAATCGTGTTCACACGTCTCAGCCTGCTCCTGCCCCATCCAACGTTCCTTTTCCTTTCTGTTCTCACCAACAGATCCCACCACCTGTAGTTCAGCCAAGTCCAAGGTAAGTGCCAAGGCGGTTCTGAAGGCTTTCTCCCTGGACAGGGCAGCCCCGGGACCTTTCGGTCAAGGGAACTGGGAGGATTGCCAGTAGACCCCGAGGAAAGTTGATGGTCACTGGGAAGGAAGACAGGAAACACGGATGTCCGAGAGACACCGAGAAGCGGCTCTCCTTGACCGTGCTTGGCGAGGCATCTGGTGCAGTGAAGGCTCTGGCTGGGAGGCAGTGTTGTCCAGTGGTTAGAAGTCCTGGGTTTGAATCCTGGCTCCACCACTTGGTAGCTTCAGGGCACTGGGCAAGTTACTTAACCTCTTTCAGATCCTCAACTGTAAATGATGGCTAATATTTATCCCCTTCAATGGAGTTAACAATCAGTATGTCCCATATAACAATGTTTAAGGTCTTTGGAGAGCCCAAAGCAAGCGGAAGGAAGGAAATAATAAAGATAAGAGCAGAAATCAATGAAATAGAAAACTATTGAGAAAAACCAATAAAACCAAAGCTGGTTCTTTGAACCAGACCTCACCGCCAGCTACTCGCCCACTCCAGCCTGCCCTCTGAGACAGAACCCGGCAGGCGAGGCTGCTGCCCCAGGCAGACCCTGCCCTATGGTGAGATTAGAGCTTGCTGGCCAGGGCGTGTCCTAGTCAGCTCAGGCTGCTGCACAGAACACCATAGCGGCTTAAGCAACAGGAACTCATTTTCTCGCAGTGCTGGAGGCTAGATCCAAAACCCAGCCGTTAGCATGGTCAGTTTCTGGTGAGAGCTTCCTTCCTGGCTTGTAGGTGGCTGCCCCCTCCCAGTGTCCTCAGAGGGCACAGACAGAGAGCAAGAGACTTCTGTGGCGTCTCTTCTTATAGGAGCACTAATGTCACCATAAGGGCCCCACCCTCACGGCCTCTTCTAAAGCTCGTCAGTGAAATCAGCTAAATATTGGCTGGTTGAACTGGGCTCATGTCTGTCTGGGTCTCTAAGTACTGGCTGGGTCCCAGTGAGCCCACGGCGCCTGACACAGAGCAGGTACTCACTAGCGTCAGATGAATGCCCTGGAAAGAAGACGGCTCTGGTCTGCAGAGGTCCCCTGTACCTTCTCCATTAAGCCTCTGCCGGCATACCCCTGGTGATGGGGAGTTCATTCCATCACAGACTTCTGTGGCAGAGAACAAGGCCATTATAGTGGCCTGAATCCACCCATTGCACCTGCTAGCCTCCTGGTTTCCCATAGCTTCTCCCGGACTGACCCCTTGACCTTCGGGTGAATCTGCTGACCTCTGCATTCACTGGAAGTGACCATTCTGACCTCATTACTTCTGTAACTAGTTGGCATGAGAGGGTAATTTGGTCAGATGGTCCTCCTGGCCTCTCAAGTTTCTGAGAAAATGGCCAAGACAGAACGCGGCACTGGCCACCAGGTGCCTCGGACCGATCATCGCAGTGCTGCCATGTCGCAGAACCCCAGGGGTGCCTTCTGGAGCCGTGCAGTGTGGGCAGCCATGGCCCAGGACCATGTGCCTGTGAGTCCCGAATCCCCGACATGCTCCGGCTTCCTTAGAACTAACTGATGTGAGAGAGAATGCGTAGGACGCAGTGGCCACGCCGCCATCTCCGTGTCTCCACTCATTGTTACACTGTGGCCTGTGAGGAGGTGAACAGGGGCATGTCATTGCAGCCAGCAGGGGGATCACTCCCAGCATCTGCTTCTGCAGGGCTTCCTATGTTGAGGGAACTCCACTCACCCATTTGCTCATTCACTTAACATTTATTATTTGTTGAGCACCTACTATGGGCCAGGCGTCATGGATGCAAGCACAAACAAGCCAGAGACCTAGCCTGCTCTCAAAGAACTCAGAATTTGATATAGATGATGTGGAAACAAAGCTATTCTGATGTGAAAAGAGCCGGTACAGATGTATCTTCAAAGGGCTATGGCAGGGATAGGGAACGGCCCACCCATGGGCTGTATAAGGCCCGCAAAATCATTTGGTCTGGCCCTGCCAAGGCATTAGGGATGCCTTAATTAAATGTTTGGCCAAGGATAGCAGGCTAATTTTTAAGTTGATAATTTTATGATGTTATAGACACCCCAGTGGTCCTTGGCAGAAGAAAAGGTTCCCCACCCCTGGGCTATGGGAACAGAGAAGGGATTTACCAGCTCAAAGGAAGGCCTGGGAGATTGCTGCACGGAGGGTGCCCTGATTGAGCTGGGCCTAGTAGGAGGAGGAAGAACTCATCCAGCAAATAGGGCACGGCTGGCCTATTTGGCAGTAGGGCTGGCCTTTTGGATTGATCCAGGGTTAAGGGTTGTTGGGGTTGGGCGCTGGGGACAAGGCTGAAATGCAGGCCAGTGAGGTGCAGCGGGAAAGGGAAGTGAACTTGAGCAGGTTGCCCTGGAGAGGCCCGTACGCACTGAGGCGGTGGAAAGGCTGGAGGGAGGGGCTGGGAGCTGTGGTCAGAGGAAGGTCCCTGCCAGGAGCTGGTGCTTGTAACCCAGGACAGTCTGTGTGCACTGGGTTCAAACTGTCCAGTATCACTCACGGTTGAGAGACTATTGTCACCAGAGCTGAGTCTAAAAGGGTTTCTCTAGCGCTGCCTATGGAGCATGGAACGGAAGTTGGGGGCGGGGAGGTGCCAGGCCAGCACCCAGCCCACAGGAAGGAGTTGAGAGTCTGGATTAAGACCGGGAGGGGTGCCAAGGAAGCTTCAAGGTCGGGGGAGGGCGGCAGGGGTCCCCAGGGCGGACAGCAGTGCAGGGGACGGTGTGGGTGGCCTGCGGGGCTGGCACCTGGTGGGCGCGCGC
>NW_005355708.1:5744294-5750396 GCF_000412655.1 Myotis brandtii | reverse complement strand
CTCCGGTCTGTGCGCCGGGTCGAGAGGGAGCGGGCGGAGTGTGGATGGGGGAGAAGGGAGAGGCTGCGGGGGGCCGCGTCCCCTGGTAAATGGCAGGGTGTGCCCGTATGGGCCTCTCTGTGTCTGCACTTAAAGACCCTGTTGGCCATGGGGTGTGGATAGGGAACCCCGAGTCTCAGACTAAAGGAAAGACACTGGGTGATGCTGGTTCTTCCCTTCCTTCCTCTGGCCCCACCCCCACCCGTTAGCTCCTAGCGAAGGGGGTGGGGGCGGGGGGTGTCTGGGGAGAGGGGGTGAGGGTGTTGGTGTCCATGGGAGGGGTGTCGTGTGTGCAGTCACTGTCCACAGGTGTTTCCAGTAGGGACTTCTGCCGCCCCTGCTTCCTTTGTGTCCCCACCCCTGCCAGGGCTCCTGCCCTTGGTACCCCCGGGGTCCTAACCCCTGATGCTTTTCAGAGCCAGAGAAGGGGGGTGGGGCCACTCCACGGAGGCAGGACTCACTCTCACCAGGTATACTCCCCCACCAACCTTTTGGCAAACTCTAAATCACCCCCCTCCCCACCCCCCACCCAACAGCGCTTTGACCATGGGGAGCTGTCCATTCCCCAGACAGTTTGGGGAGGGTCCAGGGTCCCTCCCCTACTAGACCTCCCTTGCCTCTCTCTTTGTTCTTCCAGCTGTGCCTGCTTCTTCCACAACTCAGGCACACAGACCCCCACCTTCTGCCCTCTGGGGGTTAGTAAAACATCCCATCTCTCCTCCCTCTCTCCTCTCTCTCTCTCTCTCTCTCTCTCTCTCTCTCTGTCTCTCTCTCTCTCTCTCTCACACACACACACACACACACACTGATTTATGGGGTCTGAGCTGGGCTGGTCCTTCAGGATGGGCAAGACCCAGCCCCCTGTCCTCCTCCCTCCCATTGTAAATAGACCTGCCACCCCCCCGCCTCCCACACACTCACCAGGCCTCCCACACACGCCCTCACTCATTCCAGGGAAGCCCGTGTGGGGCGTGAACCCTACTGCCACGTCTATCAGTCCTCTTGGTTTATGCAAAGATTTGCTGTAAAGTAGATTTCTCTCTCCTTCCTCCCCCCTTCCTTTTATTGTAAATATTGTCTCTAAATGTGTAACATATTATAAAGAATTTATAAGGATTTTTAAAGATGTTTTGCTCATTTAAAGAAGTGTTGTAACAGTGTTGGATAAACCTCCGGCCCCACGTCTGCATGTCTCCTTTCACTGTGTCTTTGACACACCTATCTAGGCAACAACTAAGAGTTCCTGCTTCTGAAAAGTTCTGTCTTAAAAGTATAGTCTATATCTTGGAAATAAATGGCCTTCCTTGAGGCACAAGTCAGATGTCTCACTTGTTCTGGAGGGAGGCGAGGGCCAGAGGAGGTGGGGGAAGAGTGAGGGTTAGGGGGGCTGGACCAGGTGGTGGCAGAGTGGAGGCAAAGCTCTTCCGCCTGGTAATTTTGTAGGTGTCTTGTTCTGGGAGACCAGAGTGAGTGGTGGCATGGGCACAGAATACAAGACGGAAGGGCAGGTGACACTCATTGCACGGAGGTTTCCATGCCTCTGTAGAAATACAGAGAGCGGGTCTATTTTCCTTCTCAGGCCTGCCTGGACCTTCAGAATGGTCCAGAGGTGCTGCTATAACCAGACAAACAATGGGGCCGGGCTGCCTGTCACTTACTTGAGCCAATTAAGCAGAGACAGGGTTGAATCGTTATGAGCGTTTATTCCAGTATTGCCGCGGTATGGGAGAGCAGCAGGTTGTCCACAAAAACCTCTCTGCAGCCACCATAAGCCGGCTGCTTATAAGTACAAAGAAAAGTAGGCAAAAGGGCAGTTTACAGATATGCAAAAGGACTAGGGGTCTCCAAAGGGCTTAGTGATATGCAAGGTCTGGGGTTAAGTGGGGAAATAGCTAAACGGAATGCCAAAATTAACAGGTAAGCAGGCTGGAGATTTGCAAAGGCCTGCAGGTATGCAAAAAGAGCTGGGAATCTTCAAAGGGCTGTCAGATTTTGGTTTCTATAACAAATCTTTGTTAATCTTTCCATGATAATAGGCAGCTCCAAATGGAGAGGAAGGGCTGCATCTCTAGGTCAGCTCCAGCCAGGGTAGAGTGTGCCTTCTTTAATCAGAATAAAACAATCCTGGTTAACAGAGCATGATGAATATTTCTTACAATACTAGCTGGTTCCCCAATATTCTATTTCTGCCCCCTTTCACTGCCAAGAAGACAGGAAGGAGGCTTGGACAAGGCGCAGGCCACTGATAGGGCCCATCCCAGCCAGCTGTCATCATAGGCACTCTAGGCCCTGACAGTATCCCAAGAGGACATTATGGGTTCTGCCCACTGTCTTATTCACATGTGCAAACTCACAGCATGGTGTGTTTTCCTTCTATGTCTTGGCTCTATAGTTTTCCTTGCCAGTTTCCAGGCTGCCTTTGATGAGCCTAGTATTCATATGTAAATCAGGTGACAGTCATCAAAGATAACCAAGGGTTATAGTGAGGGTTAGGGTTAGGGATAGGGTTGTTACTGTTGTCAAGGGTCTAGTTCAGTGATGGCGAACCTATGACACGCGTGTCAGAGGTGACACGCGAACTCATTTTTTGGGTTGATTTTTCTTCATTAAATGGCATTTAAATATATAAAATATCTAAAAATGTCTTTGTTTTACTATGGTTGCAAATATCAAAAAATTTCTATATGTGACACGGCACCAGAGTTAAGTTAGGGTTTTTCAAAATGCTGACACGCCGAGCTCAAAAGGTTCGCCATCATTGGTCTAGTTCAAGGGTCAAGTGTCAAGAGTTAGGGTAAAAGGTCATGTGTCAAAGTTTCATGATCAAGGGTTGAAGGTCTGGGGTCAAGTGTCAAAGTTCAGGGTTCAAGAGGTCAAAGGTCAGAGGCCAAAGGTCATGGGGTCTGATATCTAGGGTTATGCTGAGGGTTAGGGTTGTTAAGGGGGTCTAGGTCAAGGGTTAGGGTCAGGGGTCAAATTTCAGAGGTCAAAGGCCAGGGCTCAAGGTTGGGGTCAAATACTGTTGAGGTCAAAGGTCAGCTGCCAAGGGTCAGGGGTCAAAGGTCAATGTTCAGGAGTCAAGGGTCTGAGGTCTAGGGTTATGGTTAGGGTTGTCAAGTTTTGGGATCAAGGGTCAAAGGTCAAGAGTAAAAGTCAGGGTTAGGGTCAGGGGTCAAATTTCAGAGGTCAAAGGCCAGGGCTCAAGGTTGGGGTCAAATACTGTTGAGGTCAAAGGTCAGCTGCCAAGGGTCAGGGGTCAAAGGTCAATGTTCAGGAGTCAAGGGTCTGAGGTCTAGGGTTATGGTTAGGGTTGTCAAGTTTTGGGGTCAAGGGTCAAAGGTCAAGAGTAAAAATGTGTCAGGTACCTAAGGTCAGGTGTCAAGGTCAGGGTGGTCAAGGGTCAAAGATCAATGGTTAAGGGTCAGAAGTCAGAAGTCAAAGTGCATGGTGTCAAAGACTAGGGCTAGTGCTAGGGGTTTGGGGTTAAGGGTTAGGGTTGCTAGGGTAGTTAAGGGTCTAGGTCAAGTGTCAAGGTTTAGAGTCAAAGGTCAGGGTTCAGGGGGGTTAACATTCAGAGGTCAAAGGTCAGGGGTCAAGGTTTATCATTCGGGTGTCAAGGGCAAGGGGGCAAAGGTCAGCAGTCAGGGGGTCAAGTGTCAGGGTTCTAAGGTCTAGGGCAAGCATGTCAAACTCATGGCCGGCAGGCCGCATGTCCTGTTTAAATAAAGGAGGCATCGTCTAGGGCTGGTCTATTGGGGGTAGAGGAATCCCAATAACACCCCAGGCTTCAGTGAAGCAGGAGAATGCCTCAGAGGGCAGCCTGAGGACCTTCAGAATGTGCTGGAACAGTGGTGCAGCCTTCAGAATTCCAGGCAAACCTAAAAGCCCCATCAGGACATCCGGCCACTCAGTGGTGGGGCAGGCTGGCCTCTGCTATAATAACCTGGAAGGGTTCCGGCAGCTTTCTGGCTACAGGGTCAGGGTCAGGGTCAGGGCCCCCACCCAATCGGAACCAAGAATAAATCTCCTCTCAGGGGTCTTTCCATTTCCGAGGAGAATGGGGTAAGTGGAGCCAGTAGGCCTTTGAGGAGAAGGCGGAAATGCAACATGATGGGGGCTGAAACTCGACCAGCAGACAGTGTTTCAAACCCTGGGTTTTGACCCATTGAAAGGTCATGAAATCAATTTAGTGGGTTGTGACGGAAATGTTTAGAATTTAACAGAAAACACCAGAGTGCATTGTCTATGTAAGTGCTGTTTCACTAACTGTATGGGTGTGTGTGTGTGTACATGTCTGAATCGTTGAGATGAGAAATGGGGACTACTAGAGATAATCAGACCCTACTTCGTTTTGGGGAGAAAGCATTGGGTTTTGGGTCAGGCAGAGCGGGATTCTAATCCTCAGTGCACCTTACTAGTTGTGTGACTCTGAGCCAGACATCTAACATCTCCGGCTCTGTCGCCCACAGGTGTTAGCAACGCCCGTAGCGACCTCACTGATGGTGGTGAAGCAGCTTAGCCAAGAGCTGTTCCTCTCCAGCCTCCCGAAGTTGGTCTCAGGGCCCTTGGGGGCAGCAGCAGTCCCTGTGGTGTTCCTGCCCCTCCTCCCCTGAGCCTTGCTGTGGGACAGTTGGCTACCAGGGACCCCCCTCCTCTGCCCCACCCATCCCCGCCCCTTCCAGGGTGAAGCTGAGAAATAATGAGACTGCAGCCTATAGGAAGGAGGTCCAGGAGAGGAAAAAGAAACAAGTTTTATTTAAGCCCCAAACACTCGGCTAGAAAACCGAAAAAGGAGAGCAGGGAAGTGGGGAGAAGAAAAAGGACATTAAAAAAGAGAGACAGAGAAAACACAGCAACCCTTTTCCATTTAGAAATTGTCAAGTTACACTGACAGAGGTCACAGAATATCCACAGAAGCCATCACTGCTACACCAACACGGGCCCTACGGGGTGGACCGGGCAGGGTGTGGAGCCAGGGCTCGCCCCGGGGGGGCCCACCTGGGACCCCTCTCCGAGCCCGAGGCTCCTAGGGGAACAGCATATTGCGGAAGGGGCGGGAGAGAAAGCCCCCGTGAGTATCACAGCACAGTGGGCGGGGGCTGGGAGGACCAGGTACAAGGGCCCCCCCAGGCGGTTTAGTTTTCTCTTGGTCAAGCACACACGGATGGACAGAGCAGCGAGGCGCATGCAGCTGGAGGGTAGGGGGGAAGCATTGACGTGCTGTGGGCTTTGAGAGGCCAAGGGGCTGGGGGCTTGGGAGGGCGGCCAGAGCAAGTGGTGCAGGGATGATGGAACAGTTCATCACACAGGCACTTCCGCACGCCTGGGTCTACACACATTTGCACACTCCCACACAGGTCAACATGCACCTCCATGTACACCCCTCTGTCCACACATATGTGGCCCACATACATACAGTCTCTTGCAGCTACACACATTTGCACACACACACATCACACGCGCTCTGGTATGCAAAGCTCTTCCACACCGACGTGCAGGTGGGCAAGTGCTGATGCCCAAGCAGGTTCCACGCACCTACGGGCGCACACCTCCCCGCATACGGGGGCGGTAACTCCCCCCTGTGCACACACGCTTCCCACCACGCACGGGGAAGTGGATTTGTGCCGGTGTACACGGACACGCAGGCTGTGCACAATTCCACGCAAATGCCTCTCAGCCCGTCATGTGCAGGAGCCGAAGTGAAAGGAAGATGCGAACCCACTGGGCTCCAGGTGAGCAGGGGGGGCGGCCCAGGGTTCCCTCCCTCTGCCCCCTGGGGGACGGACACTTCCCCCTGCCCCCCGCTCCCCACAAAGGGACATTCAACTCAGGACAAGGACGGTGGGGCACACATTCAGGTCACCGGGCTGAGGGTGGGAGGTGAGGGCAAGTGACAAGTAGCAAGGGAAGAGTCATGGAGTGGAGGGAGGAGGGGGCACCACTCCCCCCTCCCCTCCCAAGTCAGGGGTCTCTGTACAGCCAAGTCAAACCACACCATGTGACTGGACCACAGAAGCCAGGCCGTGTGCCCACCCTCCAGCCCCCTCCCCCGCCAAAACAGCG
>NW_005355708.1:5742675-5744067 GCF_000412655.1 Myotis brandtii | reverse complement strand
TAAAATGTTAAGACACTTCACTTAAATGTAAAGAGTTGCCTGCAATTAAAAGTAATTGCATCATTTATGAGGTCCTTTTTTTTTTTTTTTTTCCTATTTTCCAGGTTTTGTTTTTTTCAGGAGGGATTTTTTTCCTCTTCTTTTGTTCTGTTTCAAAAAGGCTTACTTGCCTTTGTACAAAAATGATCCAAAGCTAGAAAACAAGAATGAATCAACAAAAAAACAAAAAAAAAGAGAAATGAAGAAACACAACCCAGTTTTCCCTCCCGCCCCAACCCTCAACAGCTCCCCCGGGAGGGGACCTTCCCCCCAGGCCCCAGGGCCCAGAGGCGCTGCCTTCAGTGGCTCCTCCTTTCTGTGCTTCACTCAGGGAGACTCATCCCAGCCCTCCCGCCCCTGCGTGTACCCCACTTTGTGCTCCAAACAGTACCCCTGCTCCCTGGGGACGCACTCCACCCTCCTCCTCCTCCTTCCCCACCCCAGAGTCTCCCTGTGGGCCCCTCACTCTGCCCTCTGCGGGGCCAGGGCTGAGAACCAAAACTAGTTTCCCTCCGCCCCTCTCAGGACCTGGCCAAAAGCCAGGCGGGTGCCCGCAGGTGGGGGCCCGGCTCAGGGACCCTCAAGGATCTCCCCAGTGGTCACCGGCTCCCCATTGAAAGACCAGGTCATATCCCTTCCTTGAAAGCCCTCAGATCTCCAAGAGGATGGTGGGAGGTCAAGTCCCCCTGCCCCTGGGGTCAGAGCCATCCTCCGGCTCCTGTCAGCCTCCTCTGTATTCCCCCCATTTCCCTCACAACCAGACCCTTCCCACCCTCCAGGCCTCAACATCTAATCATCTAGGCCCTCCATTCCTGCCCACCCCGCCCCCTGAAATAAGTTAATGTCATTTAAAGTGCTAAATTAGGAAACTAAAAGTACCAAACACCCCTCCTGGGCTGCCCGCTCCCAAGGCAGTGTCTCCGGGGCCAGGCTGTCTGCTCCCCGCACCGTCCACAGCCAATCGTCCAAAGGGGCCCCTTCCTCCCCCTGGCGCAGGCCAGGGGGCCCCTCATCACAGGAAGGGGGTCCCAGGAAGCCACGTCCTCTCCAAGGACACAGATTCAACGGCCCCACGTACCCCACACCCATCCTGAGGCCCCTCAAACTCTGAGGCCCCTCCAGTCCCAAAATCTTGACTCCAGGCCCACCGGGGAGCAAAGAAACAGCCGTGTTCAGAGTGCAGTCCCGGGGCAGGCCAGGTGCCTCCAGGGCCAGGGTCTGCCCGCGTCCACTTCCCAGCCTGACACGGGTTGGTCCAATGTCCAGCTTCCAGAGGAGGGGAGAGCCGGTGTCTTGCTGCTCCAAGTCTCCGTGGCTCAGAGTTTGTTTGGAGTGCTCTTAGGAAGTTGGGGG
>NW_005355708.1:5731586-5742621 GCF_000412655.1 Myotis brandtii | reverse complement strand
AAGGTACAGGAACTTCAGGATGGACTTGGACAGAGGAGTGGACAAAGAGAAAAGGGAGGGAAGATGATAGGAAGTGGGCCATTTTAGAACAGGAAGTCAAAGGAAGGTGGTGTGTTTTGGTTCTTAGTTTTACTGTTTTGCTTTTTATTTTAAAAAAAAGAACGATAATTAAAAGTGAATCGTTTAAAAAAAAAACCAAAAACACCAACAGGGGATGGGGAGAGAGGCGTGAGGAGGGCCACCCCCGTGGCAACCCTTCCCAGGGTCTGAGGATGGAGTGGGGATGGGGTGGAGATGAAGGGAAGAGCAGGGAGATAAATGTGAGGGGTCAGGGAGGGGGCAGGCTGGGGTGGGGGGGCGAGGGGGCCTCTAAAAGGAGATGGAAGAATTCCTTGCCCCAAACGAAGTCAATACGGGGATAGAGGTTCTGGAAGCCGAGGGCTTTTCTGAGACGGGGCTTGAGGTCTCATTCGACCCGCTCATCTCTTTAGATGGTTTAGTGGCCTGGAACACAAACAGGGGTCAGGGGTCAGAGAGAGGAAGGGAGAGCCTTCATGCTGGCCCCCAGCTGAAGCTTTAAAATAGGAAAAACCCTCCACATGTCCGAGAGAAAAGGAACTGCAGAAGGAAGAAACCATCTGAAGAGAGCGGTCCCTTTGAGACGGGGCAGGGGGGGCACAGCAGGGCAGGAGGGGGCACGGAGTTGGACCAAAGGGCCCGGGAACTGGGGTGGGAACACAGGTCCAAGGTTACTGATAGGAAAGAGAGAAGGTGGAACAGAGAGACCAGAGAAGCACAGGGAGACGGCACCAGGGCCAGCAGAGAGGGAGATGGGGCGGGGAAGAGGACAGGGGAGGGAGGAAGGAGAAATGAAACGTTAGCGGCCACAGGGCGCATGCCCTGGGAGCAGGGAGGGAGTCGGTGGGCTCGTAGTCCCAAAGGGCCTCAGCCCAGCCCGGGGCCCTGCCGACCTCAGCGGGAGGCTTATTCTAAGCAGAAGGTCTTGGGGTGGCATCTGAGGCGTGAGCGTGTCCTCCCCGGGAAACACTTCGCTGAAGAACCTCCCCACCCCCACCCCGCCCGGGAGGGCTGCACGGAGCCTCACTCCCACCTGCTTCAGGTATAGCTGCTTCTCCGGCTTTGGGCTGGGCCTGGCGAGGAGGGAGCTCACTCCCCGGTAACATGTCCCGCACTCACAGTCAGCTCTGATAGTTAGAAACAGCCCAAGCCCTTCCCCGCCTCCAGCAACCCCCTGCAGCTGTACGGGTCCTGGAGGTTTGTATGGTTCTCAGAGCTGCCTGCATCGCCTCCACCTCCAGGGGAGGATGTGGGGCAAACGCAGAGTCCCGGGCCGGCTCCAGAATCCACCTCCGGTGTGGGCTCCGGGGCCTGCATATTAGGCAGGCGCCCCAACCGAACCTGCTGCTCATTGGACTGAGGTCCACTGGGTCAGGGCTACGCGGCCGGGTTTTCTCCTGTCCCTCCTGGCCTTGCTCAGCGTATTTACTGATAAAGAAGACAGAAAGGAAGAGAGAGGACTGGAAACAGCCGTGGCCCATGGCCAGAGGCCTCCTGCCGGTTAGGTCTGAACAGGTCAGTCTGTTTCCCACGACCTGTATTGGCAGCCAGCTGCTGGGTCAGCTCTCCCGGAGGCCTTGCCTGGGAAAGCCAGACCGAGCCCCCAGCAGCCTGGAAGGGAAATGCGATCGCAGGCAGCCTGACCGCTGACAGCGAGCCCGCCCTTGGCCGCTGGTCTTTTTCCCCAATGAGCGCGTGATTCATCTGGGGTTTGCTCACCACACTGCAGGCTGCAGTCACATTTCCCCCCACTCAAGGCACGTTCCCCCTTGGGGTCTCCCGCCCTCTCCTCTACTATGGCCACACATTCCTTACTCCAAGGGTTCCAGGCCCCGGATCCTTCCATTCACTCGGGCCTTTGCCAAGAGCCAGGGGCCGGGCATAGCCCCTTGATGGCAACGGAGAGCTCTCTTACTCTGTCACTTACCCTGGGCTCCTGTCCGGCCTGTCCCCCCCCCGCCACCCCTTTTTTTAAGTTCTTTCTACCGTGTCTCCTGCATCTCTTCACATCTCACCAAGTCCCGGACCAGCTGTTTGATTCCCTCCGGGCTGTCCTTTGTTCTCAATTCATCTCTAGTTAAAAGCTTTTCTCTGTTCCTCCCCTTTAGCACTTGTCAAAAGCCTCCATCTATGTCTATTCTGAGCTTCGGTCTTTAAAACATCTGCCTTCCCACTTGGGCCTCTAACTGGCCCTGCATTCACCCAGGTGATGTCCCCCCACACCCCTCTCACAGCGCTTGGCAGAGTCACATGGATGGGATGCCCCCACCCCCTGCCAACCTCTTCTTCACGGAGACCCCTTACAGTTGCTCTGTGAGCCTCTGTCTGGTCAAGCTCTCTCAGGCCCTAGTCCCTCTCGGGAGACTGACCAGCTGCAGCAACAGCCACAACCCACTTCCTGAAGCGGAGGGAGCATGTCCAGCTGTGGCCGTGGCCTCGCCCTGCGCTGCTCAGAATTCTCAGGTGACACAGCTGCTGTCTCTGAAGGTTCCTGCCACTTGCATTTCCCCAGCCCGTCCTTCCCTGTTGCTCCCAATTATGCCCAGAGGAGCAGAGCTTTGTCAGGTGTTTGGCTTTCTGCTGGGGGAGGCTGGAACCCTTAGGCTGAACCCTGCGCCCTCCTCTTCCTGTGGGACACAGGCTAGCGGCCTCTCTATGCCCTCGCACGCTGACCGGTCCCTCCACGCTATGACGCGCAGATTCCCACACGGGCGTAGATCATCCTGATGCAGCAGACCCTGCTGGCACTTCCTCCGGGACCATCCCCAGTGCCACCTACCCGCTGCCCACAAGCCCTTCTTCCTTCCTATTTGCCGGAACCAGGCACAGGGCTGTCAGGAGAGACGGGGCTTCTCGCAGCCCAAGGGGGGTGGGTCCTGAGAAATACTAGTATATGGCAATTTCAAGCAATCCCTTCTCCTTGCCAGTGGCAGGTGTAGGCAGGGCAATGAGGCAAGAGGGGCGATCAGATGGGGGCTTCCGGGGAAGATTCTCCTGCCCCTAAGAAGATCTGTGTCCTGGGGCCCCTGGAATGAAGGCAGCCCTGGGGGCAGGGCAGAATGCTGGGCCAACAGGACCCAAATAGAAAAGAAACCCGTTTCCTGACATTCTTGCGCTGCTGGATTCCCCAGCCCTGGGTTCTCCCTGCCTCCAGACTTCCGTCTTGTTACCGAATACCTTCCTCATTGTGTAAGCCAGGGGTCCTCAAACTTTTTAAACAGGGGGCCAGTTCACTGTCCCTCAGACCGTTGGAGGGCCGGACTGTAGTTTAAAAAAAATCTATGAACAAATTCCTATGCACACACTGCACATATCTTATTTTGAAGTAAAAAAACAAAACGGGAACAAATACAATATTTGTATTTGCATGTGGCCCGCGGGCCGCAGTTTGAGGACCCCTGGTGTAAGCCATTTAGAATTGGAGTTTCTGTGACCTGCCGCTAGAAGCATTCCAACTGATACCGAGGCCCAAAGCTGCTCCCCAGTGCTCCAGGCAGCAGCGCCCAGGTCACTGGTGCCATCTCACCCACGCTCCCTGCAACCCAGAGCTCAGGCTCCCTGACAAGGCAGGAGAGTCCAGCGTGAAGACAGGCAGACCCGGGCCCAAGTCCCAACGCTGCCACCGCCTCGCGTGGGACCCTAAGCAGGGTCTCCCAGGGCTTTCACGTGCTCACCTGCCTGGCAGGGCAAACAGTCCCTGCAGCATCAGAGCAGGTGAGACGATGCCACACAGAGCACCAGGCCCGGTGTCTGTACTAAGGACGCAATACCTGGGAGCTGTGATTATTACGCTATTTTAACATTTCAAGTCTGCTTTGTCTATTTCCCCCTGGATTGGGCCTGATATGCGGCAAATTCATCCATTCATTCATTCATTCATTCATTCACCTACCGGACAAATATTTACTGAGTCCCTACAGCAGTGGTTCTCAACCTGTGGGTCTCCAACCTGTGGGTCGCAACCCCTTTGGGGGTCGAACGACCCTTTCACAGGGGTCACCTAAGACCATCGGAAAACACATATATAATTACATAATGTTTTTGTGATTAATCACCATGCTTTAATTATGTTCAATTTGTAACAATGAAAATACATCCTGCATATCAGATATTTACCTTACGATTCATAACAGTAGCAACATTACAGTTATGAAGTAGCAACAAAAATAATTTTATGGTTGGGGGTCACCACAACAGGAGATACTGTATTAAAGGGTCGCAGCATTAGGAAGGTTGAGAACCACTGCCCTACAGGGATTAGCAGTGACAAAGCAGATTGAGCACATGTGTTTTAAGATATAAAGTTATGAGGATTAAATATGATACATGACTACTAGTATTTTCTATCTGAATCTCCATCTTTCCCCCCATCCAAGTCCTGCCCTGCTCTGTGCCCTGGTTGGCTGACACCCCCCACCTCCCGCCACCCCCCGCCCCCGCTTTGCTGACTAGCTTCTGGTTGGGTTATGGCAGGATGGAGAGAGAAGGGGTGATGTTTCTTCTCCACTACCTCCCTCCTTGGGGTCATGTTGCAGGCAGCAGCCCTGCCCTCCCTACAGCCCTGCTCTCCAGTCTCTCTGGGCTCCCTAAACTCTATGCCCTCTGCCTCCCCACTCCCCAGGGAGGCCCAGCCTTCTGCTTTCACTAGTCCCTGGGTACCTCAACATCCCTGTGCTTTCCCTCATCCCTCTGGGTGGTCCCTTCATTACAGTCCACCCATTTGAGCCACCTGAGAGGATACAGCGGGTGCTCACAGAGCTCCCAGCCCTCGGAGAGGAGGGGCTGTCCACAGGGGCACCAAGACCTGGGTCCTTGCACCCCTGGGAATCTGGCCGCCATGCCATCCCTGGATCTTGAGCACAACATCCAAGGGGTTTTTCTCAACTGTGTCTCTGATTTCTCTGTAGCCTCGGCCACTGTTGCATCATCTCAGAACCCCCATTTCCCGGCCGTGAGGTGGGAATGACGTTGGGATTCCTAGGTGCCAGTCCTGGCTCTAATCCACCTTGCTCTGCACCCCTGGGAAGTCCCTTTCCATCTCTGAGCTGTCCCTCGGCTGTAAAGGAGGCGGCTGGACTCACCCATTTCTAACCTCCTACCTCTGAGCCTAGAACCTTCTTTATGTCCCAGCATCTGGACATTTCACAACCCCAACGCCCAGAACAGGCCTGGCATCCGGGACCTGCTGAGAAATAAGTCACGGAACCAAACAAGTGCCCTAACGGCCTCTCAACATCTAGGCCCAGGGGCCACCCTGCACCTCTGGGCCGGGCACCCGGGCACCCGGGCCCACAGGGCAGGAACACCCACGGTGAGGTCAACTCTGTACCCCACGGCTGCGAATCAACACCCCTGCCACTCCTTCCCATGGGGGGAGGTGAAGTCTCTCTCCTTCCGCCCCTCCCCATCCGACGTCCACGGCAACACACTGAACCCCAAGCACCAGACTGAGCTGCAGGTGCAAGCTGGCTTCTCCCTCAGCTGGGCGATGGCCTGGGAGCTAAGAGGGAGGCTGAAAGGAGATTTGGGGGGTGGGGTCCCACAGAGCAGGCGGGATTGAGAGTGGCGAGAAGGCAGTGGAGAAGAGGGGAGTGGCAGAAGATGAAGGGGCATCTAAGTCCCCCTCCCACACCCAGGGCAGGCCAGGTCTTAGAAGGACCCCGTCATCGGGGCTGGTGGGGACAGGAGTCTACTCGCTCCCCCTCCTGCGGAAGCAGCTGGGGAGAGGGCTCTCTGGCCCTGTGTGAGGCCTGGCTGCGAGCCTAACTCCTAGCCCAGATCCAGAGCCCTGGGATTAGGGAGAGGAGAGAGGAGATGGCTCAAGGGGCTGCTGGGGCGGTCCTGGCAGGGGGACCTCTCTGGGCATCGGGTGGGAAGGCAGTCATGGGGACAGTGGCCGGAGGCGGCCAGCACACAGCACTGCAGGGGCGGGGGCGGGGGACTGGGTAGGGCCGAGGTCCTGTTCCCGTGGTGCCCACCTTACCTGCTGCTGGGCCTGGATCCTCATGTACTCAGCCCTCTGCTTGCCATGCTTGCCTTTGTCGGGGCTGCCGGCCTGGCCCTGGGCTGCCTTCAGCCTAGAGGCCCCTGGAGTCACCACCTTCATGGGCGGCACGCTGCCTCCGCCGCTCTGCAGGAAGAAGAGCCGGGTCAGGTGGGGGGGGGGGCATACAGGAGCCCCAGGCACTGGGCGGGGTCTCTGGGGCAAGGACCTCTTCAGTGGGCCCTGGAGACCCCTCCAGGCTCCACACCCCTGCCCAGGACTCAGGGCCACTCTCTGAGGCCAGGGCAAGGCCTCCCTGAGAGGTGGCAGGGGTACCCGCTAGGTTCCTGACCACTCCGCTCCCCAGTGAGAACTCGGTGGTGTTTCCTTGGAGAGCCCAGAGGCAGCTGGCACCCCCTGGGGGAGCCACTTCTAATGTAACACCCCCACTCCCAGCAAGGGGCACCATCCTGAGCCCCGGAGAGCAGGCCTGAGATGGGGGTGGGGTGTGGGTCTTTATAATGGCAAACAGAGCAGGATTGGCAGCCCCAGGCCCACATCTCCTCCCAATGGGAGGATGGGGGTGCAGTCTCCCTAAGATGGACCAGTCCAGCCCCTTGAACCACTCGAGGTACCAGACCTGCCCGGAAGGGCCCTGGGAGTCCAGAGGCGCAGGCAGAGAACGACAGAGACAGAAAGAGTCACACAGGAGGGGAGGGGAGGGGGTGGGGGGAAGAGCGAGAACACTTTATTTGTTGGTTTACAGATACAGAGCAGAGGAGAGGCCCTGGTCCCTGCCAGGCCTGGATGGGCTGGTCCCTGGGGAGGCCAGCTTCCCAGCCTCCTCGGGCTCAGCCTGCAAACCCTGCCCGGCGCCAGGCTCCCAGGAGGGTGGCAGGAGCTGAGAGAAGGCCAGTGGGAGACGGGGGCTGTCTGGGTGCTCCTGCAGCCCCCAACTCCCTCCAGCTCTGAAGATGGAGAGACTGGAGCATTAAGGCAGGAGGGGAGAACAGGGGAGGAGGCAGCCACCTTGGGCCTGGGGGGCAGGGGTGGGAGGCTGCCAAGGGGCCTCTCGGAGGGGGCCGTGCCCATCTGGCTCAGCGTGGCTTCCAGCTCCCGGAGCGTCTCTTCCAGGCTGTCCATCCGCTGGGGGGTGGCACCCCTCACTGTGCCGCCGAGGCCAGCACCAGGCTGGCCCTCACACTGCCCACTGCCAGGTCCAGAGTCCTTGGGGGTCTCCTCTGGGTGGTCTTCTCTGGTCTCAGCAGTGGAGGGCTCTTGAGTTCTGTCTGGGGCTGGTCCCCGAGAACAGGGGACCCTGGCTCCTCCCTCTTCCTGACTGTAGCCCCCTGAGCCCTGTCTCTTCAGAGGTGGCCCTGCCTTCTCGGGCATCCAGCTGCTGCTGGGCCTGGAAGCCTCGGCCACCACCTCTGGCGGGGCCCTCCCACTGCCAACCAGGGTCCGGGGTCTCGGGGTGGGGGTTGTTCTGGGACCGGGCTCCTCCAGCCTGGCCTCTGGTGGGGAGGGAGGGTTGGGGGCACACTCCGTCAAGATGATCCGGGGGATGCACAAGGCCCTGGCACCCGGGGCCGCCTGGGGGGAGAAGAAAGATGAGGGAGAATATGATCCCTGCAAACTAAACCACCAGAGCTGGGACGGGGGCTTAGACGATGGGTGAGCCCAGCCCCTTTCTTCCATAGAGGGGGAAACTGAGGCAGGGGAGGGGCCTGAGTGAACTCAGCAATTAGAGGCAAAGCTGGGACTAGGAATCAGGCCTCTTCCCAGCACACCCTCCAGTCTCCCACGTTCGGGCAGAGAAGCCAGTTTACCTAGAAGCACAGACACAAGCTGACTTCCCCTTGCCCATGCTGAGTCCTGGGAGCAGCTCTCCCAGGCACCCGCCTCAGTTTGCCCACCTGTGCAATGGGATAGCAATATGAGGGGCGGGCGGAGAGTCAGTGAGCTCACGTGGGCATGGCTTGGCACTGGGCCTGGCACCCTGCAAGTGCTTGATAAACACAGCTGTTTGTTGGATTGAACTGAATGATGGAGGCCAGCAGCCTGTGAGGGTGAAGACCAGATGTTGGCCTCTGGCCTCTGAGGGTTAGGCTGTCATCGTCATCACAGGCCAGAGACTCCTGCCCTCCACCCTCCACTTTCAGAACTTCCTCCAAGGGTTTCACCACCAGGAGGTGGGGGAGGTGGGGGGCGTGGCGGCGGGGGGAGCTCAGCTGGACCAAGTCCCTCTGTTGCACACAGGCTCGGGCAAAGCTAGAGCACCTGCTTCTGTGTGAACACCCCTCGCTTTGGCTTTGGAGCGGCCACAGAGACCCCCCCAAACTGAGTGAGCCCTGGTCTAACTCTGAGCACCAGTTTTGGGCCAGCTCTGTCACGCACGTCTTCACCTTTCATTCCCACTGTAACCCACCAAATGGCTCTCACCTTCTTCACAAGGTAGAAACCAAGGGTGGGGAGGGTCATGTGACTCGCTCAAGGTCATTTACCCACAGCTAGTTAGTGGCAGCGCCAGGACTTGAACCCAGGTAGTCTGGCTCCAAGTCCAGTGCTCTTTCCACTAAAAGGAGCCACAGGGAACATTTGCGGGGGGGGGGGGCAGCAGGTTCCCCAGCCTCCCTCCCACCAGCCCTGCCACCTGCTTACCTGAAGACGGGGGTGCAGACTAGGAAGGCAGAGAGGGTGACCCATGCCTGCCCGGCTCCACTGCCCGATGGTGCCTCGGGGTGCAGGGGTGAGCCAGGCCCCAAAGGCCCGCGGAGGGGCTTTGCCCACTGGGCCCCTTCTGATTGGCTCTGAGCCAGAAGGGGCAGGGGCTGGGGGCCGCAGGCACAGCCCTCTGGGGAGCCCTCCCATAATGCTCATCCCCAGACGGCTCCTCGGACGGCTCTGTGTCCATCCTGCACCCAGCAGACAGCACTGCCCCCCATCTGGCGCCTGTCTGCTCCCCCTGGCCAGGGAGCCAAAGCACCACCAGGCCTCAAGCCAGGCCAGAAATCGGGTGGTGGCCAGCATGGAGCCCACGGCGGGCCAAGGAGAACCAACGAGGCAGGTGAGCCTGTGTGCACTGGAGGCTGCCCGCCAGCGTGGAGTGACTGAGCAGAGGGAGAGATTCCCAGTCCACCCACCCAGGTTGCCCCCCCAAACACAGCCCCCCAGGGGTGCAGACAGCAAGTCCACCCCCGAGTTCCCAAGAACGAGTAAAAAGGAAATAAGTGCAGGGGACAGCAGCAAGGACTGAAGTTAGAGAGAAAGGAGAATTTCCCAAACGCTGAAAGATACGGAGCCAGCAGCCAAGGAAGGGCGCGGGTTTCTTCCATTCCAAGCTCCCTGACCAAGAGGGCAAGATGGGGCCATGGGCCTGAGAGGGGCTGAAATGAGCTCCCCCTGGGGAGTCCTGGCCCCAGTGCAAGGCACAGATTCTTGTGGGAGAAATGAACCCCCCCGCCTGGCACAGGCAGCAGAGTAGGGGGGCAGGAGGCAGCAGAGTAGGGGGGCAGGAGGCAGCAGAGTAGGGGGCATGGCGGAGACTTAGACAAGGCTCAGGACAAAGTCAGATTTTGAGTTGGACTTAAAGTCACCTAGTGAACAAGGTCCAAACTCCCATCTTGGACCGAGACAAAACCCAGGCTGCAGGCCAGACCTAAACTCGGGCCACAGATTGGAATAAAATACCCAGACCCCCATGGGCCGACCCGAATGAAGCCTGTAAGAAAAAGCAGACCCGCCCTAACCGGTTTGGCTCAGTGGATAGAGCGTCGGCCTGCGGACTCAAGGGTCCCAGGTTCGATTCTGGTCAAAGGCATGTACCTTGGTTGCGGGCACATCCCCAGTAGGGAGTGTGCAGGAGGCAGCTGATCGATGTTTCTCTCTCATCGATGTTTCTAACTCTCTATCCCTCTCCCTTCCTCTCTGTAAAAAATCAATAAAATATATTTTAAAAAAAGAAAAGAAAAGAAAAAGCAGATCCAAGGGGCTACTGGCTGCCAGGCTGCTGGAGTCCCAGGGATGGAAGGAAGGGTTGTGCACCTGTCCTTGGAGGCGGGGGAGTGGTGGGGTGGGAGTCCAGGTGGGTGAGGCTGTGGCGGTGGTGGGGACCCAGGGATGTGACTGGCATCTTAGCAGGTTAGCGTGACAGGTGAAGAGAGGAAGCTGTGGAGGCACAGGCAGAAAGAGCTCTGTGAGAGGTGGGGGCAGCCTGTTACCTTCCATGTGGGGCCTGGGGCTGAGCCCCCGGGGGGCCCTGAGTCCTGGGGGGGCAGCAAGGTAGGGATCGGCTGGCAGCAGGGCGTGGGGGGGAGGGAAGCCACTGAGCTTCTCTCAAACACCTGGGGAGCAGAAAGTGGGGGAAAGTTTGGAGGAGACGCACAGGGAGGACAATGGAGGTGCTGGTCTATGGCTCAGGCACCACGGGAAGGGGGGGCCTGGGCTGGCACTGGGATCCCAGCTTCACTCCTTGGCCCCTCACAGTCGTCACTGGCCACTCTGCCCTCCTGTTTGTCTCGTCTCCAGAAGCCCTGGGAGTCCAGGGTCTGTGGCCACTCAGGGAGGGGGCTGGGAACACTGGAGTCTGAGTGACTTGGGATGGGTTCGAGGCACTTGGGTATTAAATGTTCAAAGAACATTCAAGGGCGGGGGGTCGCGGAGCACAGGGGGGTCTCAGGGCAGTTGGGGGTGGTTCACAAAGACTGAAATCAAAAACCTCGCCTGGTCGGTGTGGCTCAGTGGTTGAGCATTGACCCATGAACCAGGAGGTCACAGTTCGATTCCTGGTCAGGGCACAAGCCCAGGTTTGGGGCTCAGCCCCAGTAGAGGGTGTGCAGGAGGCAGCTGATCAATGATTCTCTCTCATCATTGATGTTTCCATCTCTCTCCCTCTCTCTTCCTCTCTCTGAAATCAATAAAAACATATAAAAATATTTTTTAAAACCCAAACCTGCAGGGAGAGACTTTAGACCC
>NW_005355708.1:5723318-5731554 GCF_000412655.1 Myotis brandtii | reverse complement strand
CAATGAAGAAAAAAATCGAGGAAAGAAGAACAGGGTCCCAAACAGGCCGGCACCCAGCACGAAGCCCGAGAGTCCAACCCCGTCCTAGTCCGGCCACCCCGCCCCGGGGTCAGCTTGGCAGGGAAAGGGAGCCGGGTCTGGCGGGTGACCTGGGGGCCAGCCGCAGCCCTGACCCACCTCCAGCTCCGCGATGATGCGGTCCTCGTCGTCCTCGTCCTTGATGGCAGAGGCCATGATGGGTGGGGTGGAGGCCGGGCGGGCCACCTCGGACACCGTCCGGCGCAGCTTCACTTGGGGTTTTTGCACCTCCAGCTCCTCGGACTCGGCCTTCTGCAAGGCCCAGGCCCCGTCAAGCCCAGGCTCTGCCCCGCCTCCAGCATCAGCTCCCCTCCTAGGCTCCATGGGCTCTCGACCATCTCCCACCTGCCCTGGCTCCTCGTCCTCCCAGGGTGTCCCCTTCCCATGGGGAAGCCCAAGCCGGAAGCGGAGTCCCCGCTGGCCAGCTTCTTCTTTCCTGCCACTTCCTCTGAGAGAGGGGACCGCCCGGAGGATCTCTGGAGGCCCCTCAGGCATCCCCCTAACTCAGCCCCCTCGCCCCCTGCCCCAGGTGGGGTGGTACCTTGATGAAAGTCGAGTCCTTCTTGCTGGTGACCACAACCTCTCCGGTGCGTGTGGTGGTCAGGCCATGGGAGGAGGGGAAGCTCCGGCGGGGAGGCGGTGGCGGGGGTGACTTGGAGGGCTTCTCCGTGCGATACCGGGGCACCGTCAGCTCATCTGCAGGCAGCCAAGGGGCTGGAGGTCAGGGGACCTGTGCCACCGCTGACTCCAAGGGGCTAGACCAGGGGTCCTCAAACATTTTAAACAGAGGCCAGTTCACTGTCCCTCAAACTGTTGGAGGGCCGGACTATAGTTTATAAAAAAAACTATGAACAAATTCCTATGCACACTGCACATATCTTATTTTGAAGTGAAAAAACAAAATGGGAACAAATACAATATTTGTATTTGCATGTGGCCCGCGGGCCGTAGTTTGAGGACCCCTGGGCTAGACCTTGCTTCCTCCTCCTCCTCTCTTACCTCCCCCTGCAACCCAGCCCCAAGCCCCGTCACTCCTCCTCTAACGGCGCTCTCATCCCTCCATACTCCAAGTGCGGTGCACGGACCAGCAGCAGCGGAGCGCCCTGGAGCTTGTTAGAAATGCAGAAGCTCAGGCCCCTCCCAGAGTTGCTGGATCGGAAGCCAGATTCTGGCAGATCCTCAGGCGATGTCAGGTACACGTTGGAGTCTGAGAAATGCTGTTGTCCTTCACCTCTTCCCCCCCTGCTCCTCAGCCCCTGCCCTGGTCTGGACCTCTGTCCTTTTTCCATCAAGAGAGAACAATCCCTATTGCAAGAGCCTGCCCCTGCCCACCAGGCTCTCCCCCTGATTTTTCTGGTGGTGGGGACTGTTTCCAGGGCCAGGTGCAGAAGAGTCACTCACACCTGACACTCCTCTGCCTGTGATCCTCCGTGGCTCCCCATTACCCAAAACCACATGCCACCTCCCTGTCCCCGCACCCTCTGCACGTGCCAATCTTTCAGCCTCAGCTTGCCACTCCCTGGCCCGGACCCTGCTGGACCCTCCAGACATGTGCACACGCCGTTCCCTCTCCCGCATGCCCACGCTCACTGGCCAGGGAAGCACCTACATGTTTTCAAGGCTCCAATGGAAAGGGCCCTCCCATGGGAAGCCCTTGCTGCCCTCCCCGGGCTCCTCTGGGACTGCTCCACACCAGAGCTCACCTCCACTACTGCACTTAGCACCACATCCTACTTCTGCTTTACACACCAGCCTGGGACAGAGGACATGACCACACTGGGCTTAGTGCCCTCGTCTGTAAAATGGGAATAACCACCGTAACTGCCTCCTGGGGCCGTTGAAAAATTATAAGAATTAATATATAGGAAGCATTTGGGGCGGTTCTTGTCACATAGTAGGTGCCTGATAAACATCTATGTTAGTATCAGTCCCCCACTAAATTTTAAGCTCCTTAGAAGCAAGCAGTGTCTTATTCCTTATTCCCAGCACCTAGCGCACAGTAGGTGCTCGACAAATATGTGTGTGGCAGGAATGAATAAGTGAATGAGTGATGATTGCCATTTCTGGTTCAGATTTGTGCCTCCCCTGTGAGCTCACAGGCTGGGGTGGGGGGCCGGGAGCACAGGAACCATGTCTATATGGATCAGCGATGCACCCTATGTCAGCACAGCCTGGCTCAGGGCACGTGCTGGGTCTGCCTGGACTTGCTCCTCCTCCCTGCGTGGTCCCCTCAGCAGCAGTCAGGCCAATGGGGAAAGCCCTGGACGGGCCCAGCTCTAACCCAGACTCTGCGCCTCCCTTCAGTGGCTGAGGGTCAGGCTGCTGATGTCCCAGCACCTCCCTTCTCCAACAGCCTGATCACAAAGATTCTCACTCCCCCGTGCTTCCCCCATCAACCTGAGATCTTCGGAAGATGGGGCTTCCCTTCTGTGGGCTCCTCACCCGCCCCTATGTTCCCCCGTACCTGAGCCCCTCCTTCCACTGGGCTCCGTTCGGGGGGCTGCCTTCTGGCCGTGGGGGACCTTGGGGGGCTTGTGGTCAGGGGTGGGGGCCGGGCCTGGGTGGGCCTTGCTCGCACAGTCCAGGTCAGGGATGGCCTTCAGCAGCTCCGCCTGTGTCTCCTCCAGCAGCCGATTGATGTCCTTGGCGCTATACTGGGTCAGGGCCGCCCGCTTCTCCTCCCAGTCCCGCTCAGCAGCCTTAAGAGGAGGGGGCAAGAGTCAGGACTACAGTGGCCGCCCGGCTCCTGGGCCTTGGGGGCCTCAGCCCCTTCCCCCAGGCACACATGCAAGGAATGGTAAAGAAAGCCCCACATTTGGCCCAGCCCCCCGGAGACCCGGGAACTTCTCCTTGAATATTACAAGCTTTCTCCATGAGCCTTTATAGACTACTCTCTGGACACACTTAGACCTGTTTCGGGACATTCTCTTTTGTTTCATTGATCACACAGTCTATTCTTATGCTAACGCCACACCGCTTTAGCTATTATGGCTTTATAATGTTTTTCTGACTAGTAGGCTGACCATCATCCTTAATATGCTTCTCAGACTTCCTCCTTCACCAGGAGGAATTACCCATGCCACGTCGGCACTTCCAACCTAGGATGGTGGGAAGAACCTGTGAGCCCAGCTGACCCCCTACCCCGGGCCCAGTACCTCCACAGACACAGCCTTGTCCACGCTTCTCTTGCCAAGAGCGTCCAGGCCTTTGGTGGGGTTGCCCCCCTTGGGGGTGGAAGGGGCTCCCTCAGCTGGTCCACTCAGCTCATGGAGGTTGAGCGGAGGGCTGGGGGGTGGCATTTCAAAGTCCAAGCTCTTGTTGAAGTCAGTCTCGGCGGTCACCTTCTTAGGGGACTGACTCAGGAGGTTGTTGGGGGGTGGCCACACACCCTCGTCCACTTGCCTGGGGTCGGAAGAGTTAGAAGCAGCTGTGAGACCAGCAGGGGGTGGGCCCACGGAAGGGAAGCCTGGCCTGAGGGAGGCGGGGTAAGAAGGGCCCTGGGTCTTGCAGGACAGAGGCGAGGGCCTGGGGAGGAGTGACCGCACCCAGCATTAGGGACAGACAAGCCTCGAACAGGTCAGAGTTGGGGTATAGCTCCAGCTGGACATCAGTGACCTTTAAAAGGGGAGTCCGGATAAGGGGTCAGGCTGATCTATCAATCTGGGCCCAGTGTGTGCCCCCGTGGGAAATCGGAGGTCAGAGGTCAGAGGCCAGGGGCAGAATGACCTTCGGATCTGGGCCAGCGTGTCTGTGACCCCGCGGCAGCGCTTGAGCAGCCCATCCAGGCGCTGGGGCTCCTCCTTCAGGAACTTCACGGCCTCCACCTCCACGCGCAGCACCACCCGCATCTTGCTCTGAAGGCCTGGGAAGTGAGCTGAGGGCACCGGGAGGAGTGAGCTGAGGGGGGAGCAGCTCAGAGGAGTGGGGGAATGGGCAGCAGAAAGGGCAGTGCTGGGTGGGAGGGAGGGAGTGGGGGGTGCAGCGGGGACGCCCACCTGGACCACGTGCCACATTCACCGGCCCCCAGCTCACCCTTGAGCTCGGTCAGTGTCTCCCCGAGCTGTTTCAGCACCAGCGCCTTCTCCTCCAGCTCGGGGCCCGGCACCAGCCGGTGGTTGTGGGAGACATCCCTCTGGATCTTCTCCACCGACTTCTCCAGGTCACTGCAGCCACAGAGAGACCCTCTCAGCCCCTGCTGGCCCCAGCCCCGCCCCCTGACATTGGGCAGCTGGAAAGAAATCAGGCCATCAGTCAGATCAAAATGAAAAGCCATCCACCAGGCCACGTGCCCAAGTGAAATCGGAAATGCCAGACCTCAGAGGTGAGACCTCAGAAGAGCTCCCTGACGGGGCCCCTGGATCTCCTGTTGAAGCTCCGGTCTTTAGCCACATCAGCTCAAACCTCCCTCCCGATAACTTGAACCTCCCATTCGCATTCTGCCAGGGAAGCAGCAGAGAACTTGGCGGCCTTGCAGAGCGCTAGCGGCAGCTACACGTGCCCCGAGGGGTCTCTTTTCTTGCAAGGTGGCACTGCCGTGTCCACCTACCTTTCTGCAAATGATCCAGACACTCAGCCTCTTTCTCTGAGGACAAAACTTCTTTTGATTTTCAACGGGCTTATGCTGAGCCTGTGTCGTTTTAAACCCCACATCTTTCTAAAATGTAAATCAGACCCAGCCACCACCCCGTGTTGAACCTTAAATGGATCCCATCGTTCTGCGGCTAAACGCCAAACTCTTCAAGGCAGTCAAGGAGGGCATGAGGGTAAGTAGTTGAAAATTTGGCTCCAGAGTCAGACAGACCCAAATCCCAATCCCAGCTCTGCCCACCCCCGCGGAGAGATCTTGGACAAGTTACAGACTCTCTCCAGGCCTCAGCCTCCTCATCCAAAAGATGGGGTGGTAAGAGCTCCTGCCTCCTGGGGCCATGGTAACGATTTCCAGAATTTCTCTGAGGTCCTTGCATGTGCTGCCCTCTCTGAGCTTTTTTTTTTTTTTTTGGTGCACCATTCCCGGAGGTACTGCAATACCGGGTCGATGCATGGAGTGGACGGAGCAAGCTCCTATTCCATCTCCCTGCTCCAAAAATCCATTTAATATACTTTCCTTGGATAGAGGATGTATCAGATATTAAACCGATACTACACTTGATCTTAGCCAAAAGGCCGAGAAGTGATCTCTGGGCTTTTTTTAATGCCATTTCCTCTGCTTAGAATATTCCATTCAAGCACACACACACACACACACACACACACACACACACCCAGACATGTGTGCACATACACATATACATGTGACTAATACACTTGTTCTCAGGCCTCAATGGGAACCTGTCCTTTACTCCTTACACCTGAGGTTGGGGGGTCTGCTTCCTGCCCCCCCCCCAGCCTCTGGGGCTCCTGTTCGCTGGACTGTGCAGCGCCAGGCAGGCAGAGCCGTGCCTTCCCGAGTCGTAGCCGATGCCCAGCACCTGGCAGGGTGCCTGGAGCAGAATAGCTTTCTAATAAATAACTGTGGGCTGAATGATTAAGTGAAGGAAAGAACTGTTGATCTCAGTGGGACCTGCAAAAAGGACTAAAAAAAGAAGAAAAAAAAAGAAAAAGAAAAAAGGAACAAGAAAGAAAGAACTGCCGCCCGGGTAGGTCACCTCAATTCTGTCCTCGAGTCACTGACATCCCTGACCCACATGCGGGACTTCACATGCTTCCCTGCCAAATCCCATCGGCTGGATTTCAGCTCCACCGTCCAAGTGGAGACAACTTCTGAACCTCAGTTCTCCCACCCGGCAGATCTGCTCGCCCTCAAAGCTCTGTCATCAGCAAATCTGATCAGCATGCCTTCTCCATCTTCATCCAACTAGTGGGTAAAAGACAGACGGCGCCGGCGCCCAGGATGAGTTCCTGTGACTCGGCATGGCCAGGGAAAGCGCTGGCGTGTCCCTAGCACTTCTTGTGTGCCAGGTGCACACTCAGCCCTCCCCTTTCGTTACCCGATTTCAGGGAGTTTTAACCTTTTCCATCTCGTGGCACACATACACTAATGACTGAAATGCTGTGGCACACCAACAAATGTATGATTCTGCCCATCTGACAAAAAATGGATAAAATTTTGATCCATTCACACCGGACGGCTATTTTTGTGTTGGCTGTTGTCATTTTTTTATTTGACAATCTAAGGGGAAAAGAAGTCAGCCCTCACACTGAAGAGTCTCGCGTTCGATTCTCGGTCAAGGCATGTGTGGGAGGCAACCAATCAATGTGTCTCTCTCACATCAGTATTTCTCTCTCTCCCTCTCTCTCTCTCTCTCTCTCCCTCCCTCCCTCCCTCCTTCTCTTCCTCTCTCCCTCCTTCCCACTCTCTCTAAAAATCAATGGAAAAAATACCCTCAGGTGAGGATTAACAACAAAACAAAAATAAGCCCGTGCCCCTGACTAAATAGTCAGGTATTGCATGTTTTAAAAATTCTTGCAGCACACCGGTTGAAAATCGCTGCCTTATTTAGTTCTCACCACAAATCCTGTGAGTGGGACCCATGATTATGTCCAATCTACACATAGATAAACAGTAGCTTAGACACCAGACAACACTTCCTAGCCTCCCTGGCAGTTAGAAGTGGCCGTAGACTGAGATTTAGCCGATGGCATACGAGTGAAAGGGGTACATGCTGTTTCCAGGCCTGGCTCACAAGAACCTCCCATGTAAGCTCTCCCGTGCTCTTTCCCCTTCACATTGGCTGAAAGGCAATGACCCTGTGGGTGATCTTGGAAGGCACATATTGAAGATGGCGAAACCTCCATTAGCCCGGGTCCCTGGGTGACTACATGAAGGAGGGCCATCCCACTAACCCACCCGATACTTTCCAGGAGAAAGAAAGACATGTCTATTACTTTTGAACCATTATATGATTTGTTACAGCAGCTACCCTAACTAATCAATTAGCCACCTCAACCGATACTACTGGCTTTGGCATTTTTATTAAAAAGAGGCTCCGGGAGATTAAGTAACGTATCATACAGCTATTTTGTGGCAAAGCAGGACCTACTCCTGTCTGACTTCAGCCTTTGGGTTCCAATGCATCTCCCACACTGGAGGACGCATAGTATTGGCCTTAACTTCCTGCAAGAGGCCAGGGCAAGAAGAAGGGGCAGAGGGGAGACAAGGAAGAGCAAGTGTGCAGGGGTAGGGAGGGGCCTGTCCACCTGATGCCTGGGGAGGCTCTGGGAGCTGGGCAGGGAGGGCCCTCATGGCCCAGCTGGAGCGACTGCAGGCCTGGTGTGCAGCGCAGCCAGGCACCACCCCAGAAAGGCAGGAACCCCCTTCAAAGGGTGGAGAAACCTGCCAGAAGCAATCTATCATCCCCCAAGTTCTCGCAAGAGAGCAGTGTGAGTGATAGGTTTGCTAACAGGGCAGGGGGTAGTGAGTCTGTGTGTTCCTGGAGAGCCAAGGGCCGCAGGAAGCTGAGGACCAGACACTCATATGACAAAGGCTTAAATCCATCCTTTCATTTCCTCTGCCTCTGTGCTTTTTTACTTCCTTTTATTTTCCTTTAATGTCTCAATAAAGTTGTGTTTTTTTAAAAATTCCAACCCAGCTCCTATGTGGTGAGTGAAAAGGGCAAAGAGAGAACAGAAAAGTCAGGTAACAGAATTCTCTGGGTTGGGCAGCTGCCCGGTCTACTTGGACATCGCACCTGAGCTGTCACTAAGCTTTCACACCTGGAGCGATGGGGGGCTGCAGCCAGCTTGTTTCCAAGTGGGATGACCCCTTATTTCATCTCAGCTCCAGGGGCATGGGGATCTTCGCATAGGTGCCACCAGGCTGTGTGGGCCCCAGGCTGAGGGGCAGGGGGACTTCTCAGGAGCCCCTTGCAAGAGGTACAATCAAATAGGACTTGGTGAGGACGCTGGGCTCCTCTGAGCAGCGTCTCCCAGCTCCCTGAGTCACTGTCCAGTTGAACCCATGCCCCCTCTGGAAAGAACTGCAAACATCTTAATACTTGGCACCGATGAGGAAGCCACAGCACAGAGAAGGGCTGAAACCGCCCCGATCACACCGCCTCTCAGTGCTGGAGCAGGACCTCAGGTCCCCTGTGCCCGGTGCCATCAGGAGGGAGGCCAGGGCAGGGCCTCTGTCTCTGACCAGGGAAGGCTGCAGTGGGGG
>NW_005355708.1:5722550-5723301 GCF_000412655.1 Myotis brandtii | reverse complement strand
AATGGACCAGCAGCGAAAGGTAGCATCTTCCTTCCACGGTGCCAGACAATCGAATCTTGGCCAGACAGCTATTTGCTAAATTTGGTTCAAAGACTGTCTTCTGTTAACTCTTCCACGTCTAAGCTTTCGGGGGTGGGGTGTTCTCTATTCCTCATTCCTTCTGAAAAAGCCAGATTTTTTCCTTGGCTATCCCTGGTCTCAGAGATTAGGGAATGGGGATGCTGGCAACTGTGGCTGGTCAGCACCAAGCTGACCAAGCTAGCAACACCTGCTCCTCCACCTGGATACTCTACTGGAGGGTCAGTTTACATGTCACAGGCCAGAATGAAAGCAGACAGACGGCGCAGTGAAATCAGGCAGCTGGCCACGTGAAAGCAAGGCTGCAGGCCACGGGGTATCCAGACTGTGGGCCATTAGGAAGAAAGACCATAGCAAAAGCAGGCATCAAGCCAGAAAAAAAAAGAACTCAGGAATTGCGCCAGATGGCCCAAGGTTTGTGGGTCACAGAGAAATCAGGCCACGCAGGAGAAGGAGAGCAGACTTCGGAACAGACCAACGTCATCTGTGATTCAGAAGGAAGGGAGGTTGCACGCCACCCCGGCCTCACCCCCAGCCCTCCCTCCGCCGCCAGGCCCAGCCTCACTTCAGCTGCTGGGTGATGAGCTCCTCGTCGTTGAGGTAGCGCAGCCGCTCCTCCTCCACCAGGGTGCGCTGTCGCTGCAGCGGGTCCTCGTGCCGCCGCGCCGCCTCC
>NW_005355708.1:5721766-5722383 GCF_000412655.1 Myotis brandtii | reverse complement strand
AGGTTCTGCAGCTGTCGAGGCAGATGGACCGATGGACCGGGGTGGGAGGGGATGGAGGCGCGCATCAGGGAAAGGACCAGGAGGAGGCAGGCAGAGGACAGCCCCAGGCCGTGGAGAAGAGGCAGGAGGAGAGAGGCATGGGGGGTAGTGGGGGAGGGGTGCTGAGTGGCCCAAGCAGAAGGTGCGGCTGCATGACTGTGGACGTGAGCAGCAGCGAAGGGGTGGGATGGTGGGGGGCGGAGGACAAGGTTACTGTGCTGGGTAAATACAGAGGCCAGGAGAACAGGGTATTTGGGGGACAAGGAGTGGCCCTAGGTAGGGCCCTGCCGACCATGGCTGTGGCTTCGATGGGCTCAAGCACTGGGGTTTGATAGAGTTTCCGTGGCTGGAACGGGTAGACTAACTTAACCCTCGAACCCAGCTCTAAGGCCTAGTTGGGGCAATGGTGGGGGGACGGGCGAGATCTTATCTGTTGCCCAGATGGCAACTCGCTGCCCCCCTCCAGCCTGTCTCTGCTCATTATTCGCACCTGACGGGCTCTAGGGCCCTCTGGAGGAGCGGGCACCGCGATGCCAGGCTCCTGGCTGGGGGGACCATCTGCCAGGCGGGGCAGGGTG
>NW_005355708.1:5719386-5721605 GCF_000412655.1 Myotis brandtii | reverse complement strand
AAAGGGGGACTGGGGCGTCCCTGAGTACTAGCTGGAGGGGGGGCGGCTCCGTGGGCTGGATGGGGGTTCCAGGAGCGCGGTAAGGATTCAGGGATGGGGATGGGCTTGGTCAGGGCACAGAGACTCAGCGAGGGGGCAGAACTCAAGGAAGGGGAAGGGGAGAAGCGTTCGGAGAGGGGCCCAGTGGTCGGCAGGGACTGGATAGAGGGGACGGGGCCGGACTTCCGGGGGAAAGTTTCCGCACAAGTGGGTGGGTTCAGACGGGGCGGGGCCCCGGAGGGGGCGGTACCTGGAGCTTCCGCAACTGCTGAAGCTGGCCGCGCAGGTCGCTGGTGCTGCTCTGCAGGCCGCGCAGGTGCAGCTGCATCTGCAAACGGCTGATGGCAGCGGGCTGCCCCGCGGGGGTGCTGCTGGCTGAGGGTGGGGGAGGGCCGGACACTGGGGTGGCCCCGCTGCTCCGGCTGCCGGACCCGCAGGCTGCAGAGGGACCGTGCGGATGGGAGAACAAACCATGAGCTTGGAGGGGTTGAGACAAGGTCCCCCCCACACAGTAGCGACAGAGGCACGTGGCTCTGACTCCCTGTCCCAGATGGTAGTCAGCCCTCCTGTGGGGCGTCAGGGCAAAGACTTCTTGGGCTAAGGTGACTACTCATTTTCCTTTCAAGTATTGTTTACAGATTGGTAATCTGAGGCTCGGAGCGTTTATAAGGGGAGGAGAGAAGGGTCACTCACGTGCTGAGGGCGTGGCTGCTCCATTGGAGCCTTCGATCTTCTCGCTGTGGCACAGGGAAAAGAGGGCCATCAGAGGGTCCAGGCTGGCCCAGGCGGTCAAAGCGGGGTGAGACCTAACCATACTCTCCAGGCCCCTGATCTCAGGATGGAGCCCCGAGAAAGGAAGGGACTCACACCGAGTCACACGGAGACACACTGGCAGAGCTGAGCCTGGGGCCCCTGCTGCCCACGCTCCCTCCCTCTTGCCCCAGCTGCGGGCCCTGCCTGGTGCTGGGAGCAGCCTCACCTGGGGGTCTCGGGCTCCGAGCCTCGCAGCAGGGCACTCTGCACCAGGCCTGTGAGGCTGGCGATCTGCTTCTCCATGGCCTCCATGCGCTCCCTGGGGAGGACGGTGGCTTTGAGCAAACCCTTGTTCAGGCATGGGGTCCCTTCTGACCATTGCTAAGATTAATAATTAGAGGAAATACCATTCCCTCCAGCCACCAGCACACAGACAATTCCAAGGGCCCTCACACCTAAGGATCAAGCCCCCCCCCTCCCCATATACCATTGGTAAGCCAGTCTCCATCCGACAGTCACCCCCTCCCTCCGCAGTCTCATCTCTCACCACTGGCTCCCTAATGGGCCCCACCCTTGCCTCTCAGTGCCTCCACACGTTCTCCCTTTGCCTGGAATGTCCTCCTCTCTAAAGCCATCCCAGAGCCCCCAGCTGCCTTGAGGAATCCCTGTACACCCTCCCACGGGAAGTGCACGCATTTTTTAATGCGTCTCCCCCACTAAACAGGCAGAACCGGGTTTGCCCAACTTGGCATTGACAGTGTCCAGTGCACTGCCTGGCACACAGGCCACAGAGAGCTGTGTGAATGCAAATCACTTCTCACCCGCCAGCAGCACTGCCGGGGGTAGCGGGGGACAGTCAGTGCCCGTCACCTCCTCCAGCCCTGCATCCTTAGGAAGGAGCTGAGTGATGAGCAGGAGTTCCCCCCATCGGAGGCCACCTCACTGAATGGACCTCCTCCCCTCCCCTACTTCTTACCAGCACCCCCTCCCTGGTGAACTTCAGCAGGCCCTGTGCTGGACAGCTCTCGGCTGCAAATTGTTTGGGCAAGAAAGGCTCTAAAGATTAGAGCTGATTCAGCCTGGATTTGGGGGGTCAGGAAAACCGGCTCGGGGGACGAATGCAAGCCCAGGTCTCCAGAGTCCTTAGACAGGGCCCCGTGTCCACCCCTAAGTGCTTGCAGACAGAAGGAAAGTGGCACGTCCGTCTCTCCATTGCCTTCCCTGCCACATTCAAGGTACTCCGGCGACCCCGCTACGACCCCAGGTCTACAAAGGACTCCAGGGTCTCAGAGCCCAGAGCACCACCCTCCACAGACGCTGCAGTGCCCTCTCCACCACCCTCACGGCCTGAGACCTCGCCAGCTTCCCTTACCTGGTCTCTGTGTCCTTCGCTGGCACGGGCGGCCCGAACCCAACGAGCGGGCGCT
>NW_005355708.1:5717334-5718666 GCF_000412655.1 Myotis brandtii | reverse complement strand
CCAGGTGCGGCGCGGGCGACAGGTTGTTGAGGCGCCGCGTGGGGGACGACTCCCTGGACGCGTACACCATCTCTCTCTGTGCGGAAGACAGCCCGGGACCCCACGGGGCTGGTCACGCAGGGGGTCCCTGCTTGGGGAGCCGGTATCTCCCCCCCCCCTGACTCTTGGGAAGTCCCTTCTGTTCTCTGCCTTCCCTCGCTCCTGCTGCACCGTGGGCCTCTCCCTCTCCAGCTCCCAGATGGAGGGAGAAGTGGCACCGAGGGACCACCCGCAGCCCTAGGGTGAGGGGTGGGGGGGCCCAGCGGGAAGGAGTGGTTCCTGGAAGGGTCACCTAGGATCGCTGGAGGCCTGTTGGCGAAATCCTGAGCAATGGAGGGGGGGGGGCAGGAACAGGAGAGAGGAGGGACCCCCACATGACCCCACAACTAATGGAGGCCCCTCTGCTTCGGTCTCTATGTTCCTTTCTCCAAAGCTGGCCCTGGTCCCTGATGACAAGGGATTGTGCTCCTGGACCCCATCTGCCCAGCCCCCCTCCCATGCCCCGGGCACCCCCAGCCGTACCCGGAGGTCCCCGTTGGTGAGGTGTGAGCCAGGGAAGGCGGCGTAGAGCGGCTCCTTCCTATAGATCTTGATAATACTGCGGTCCTGGATGTCCCTGGAGGGCGGGAGGATCACAAGTCACCACCCCCCAGCCCTGCTTGGAGGTGGGGCGGCTACTCCAGGAAGCGGGGAGGGGGCTGGCGAGAGGGGCCAGGAGCCCAACCCCTTCCTAACCCCTGGCTCAGTGGCTCGTCTGCCTCGCGCTACCTGCCACCACCACCATCACCCCCCCCACACACACACACACACCCAGCAGCCTCCCTCCCGTCACCTCCTGGGGCTCACAGCCCGTGTCAGGTTAGCTCAAGGCTGGGGGAGCGCACAGGGGATTCCGAGGGGAGGAGGTGGGGCTGAGACGCCGGGGAAGGGGGCGGGGCGGAGAGCGGAAGGGCTGGCGTTGGGTCGGGTCAGCAGGGGGCTAAGGAATGGCCTTCGAAGTCAAGCCCGCCACGGAGAACTACCCGGAAGCCCACCCCTGCTCCACCCCCTCCCCCCGCCCCCGCCGGGGCCACGCCCACCGGACGTCCTCCAGCTCGTAGAAGACGTTGCGGGCCTCGTCTTTGATGAGGATGGCGGTGTTGGGCGACTTGAGCATGCCCATGGTGAGCTTCTGCGGGAACATGTGCGCGATGAGCGCGTGCAGCGTGTCCAGGCTGCTGACCTCATGCGTGATGTGCACGCGCCGAGTCTCTTCCCCGAACTGCAAGAAGAGCACCCCTGCGAAGGAGACGC
>NW_005355708.1:5716173-5716939 GCF_000412655.1 Myotis brandtii | reverse complement strand
GGGTGCAGGTGCACCCAGGCGCTCCTCATGCTGCGGGCCTCCCCGGGCACCTCCTTGACCCCAGGCAGCTTGCAGCCAAGACAAGGAAACGGAATTGGGGGCGAGAGCAGGTGGGACAGAAACTGGGGGAGAGTCGTTGCTGATGGGGAGAGGGGTGAGAAGGGAGGGTATGAAGGGGGGCTGCTGAAGAGGGCGAGTGAGAGGGCTAAAGGAGAGAGAGAGGGGGCAGGGGATGCTGAGGGGTGGGAGAGATGATGGAGAGGTGAGGGGAGAGAGCTGGAAGAGGGCTGGGAAGAGAAACCAAGGAGGGAGAGGCTCTGAGGGGAGGAGGTCGCTGGGGTGGAGAGGCGGGTAGGGAGGCAGAGGCTTCTAGGCAGGTGGTTGAAGAGAGATGGATGGTCCAGGAGAAGAGGGCTACAGGGCTAGCGGAGCGGAGGGAGGAGCCACGGGCCGGAGGAGGAGGGTCGGCGGGCGGTACCTGGTGAGCGCAGCTTGCTCTGGCTGGCAGATCGCGAGAGGGGCAGGCTCTGTCGGAAGCGGTTCATCCTACTGAAGCCCAGAGGCAGCTCGGCCTCCGACATGGTCTCCAGCGACTCAGCTGAGGCGTAGGACAGCTTGGCTGCCTGGTCTGCCAGCCCTGGCTGGGCTCCCTGAGTGTGGCGTGAGCTGCGGGTCTGCAGGGGCAAGGCGGGTGAGAGGAATGGAGCGAGAGCCCTTTGCTCTGCCCGCTGCCCCCACCCAGGTCCTGGCCACTCCCCCCCCCACC
>NW_005355708.1:5707918-5716108 GCF_000412655.1 Myotis brandtii | reverse complement strand
CACAGGAAGGTCTCCTGGATCCCAGACTTGGCTGTGTGGCTGCAGGAGAGTTCCCCCTCCTGGGGCCTGGGCCTCCCTGGGACACCCAGCAGGGAAGGACAGGGCCAAGGACTCGGGCACCCTGGGAAGCCACACAAGAAGCCGTCGGAGCAGGAGCCATGGGCACGCCTGCTATTTTAAGCTTCCAAAGAACAACAACACAAATTTGTCACCGAGGTGAGTGAGCAGCAGAATCGTTGAGCAAATTGGGGCATTAGTTCCAGACATTAATTAAGCTAAGCGGCGGGTTGGTGAGCGGCGAATTTATCCTTTGTGGAGTTCAGAGGGTTGGGTTGGGGCAGGAGGCAGGGCCCAGGGAGAAAGCAAAGAGAGCTAGGGACCCCAGGATCCCAGCTCAGGGGGGCTGGGGTATGGGCCCTCACTGAGCTGTGCACAATGTCCACGGGGTTACTGGGAAAACCATCCCAACCCCCCCCCAAAGCCAGTCGGACCCCAGTTTCAAACAGATGACCTGCCTATTACATGCAGTGTACATGCTAAGCCTTGTGTGATCCACGCGCATACACGGCATAAGTGCTAGGCCTTAGCCCCTCCCTGCAAGGCACATGCTGCCACACAGCCAACCAGCCAGCCTTCCCCAAACTGCCTCCCCTGGAACCCAGCATAGCAGCCTCTTGTCCCAAAGCTACAGCTGAAGGTAAGATCTGGCCGGGGCTAGGGAAGGGTGTCACCCAGTGCCCATTCCCTACCCCAGAACCAGTCTGATTACTCTCTGTGGGGAACGAGTCACCCTGATTTCTATCGCACGTGAAGAACCTGCTTTTAGGGCTGTCACTCAACCACAGCTCCTGCCATTCTGCCTCAGCCCCTCCCCTCAAGCCTGGCCGTTGTCAGAAACTCATTTATTTAAGGGAGAAAGGTAATGAATCAGATCTACACCATCCCATGTTATATTGCATGATATACATATATGTTCTATATATACATATATTCTCAGGAAAAAATCATTTTGCCCAATTCTATTTTTCTATAAAATCAATTGCCCATTTTAAACAAAAATCACTCAAAACGATTAACACTGGTTATCTCGGGGTTGAGACAGCTTTCCCTGTGACGGACGAGTTTGCATGTCATCCTCGCGCCAGGGTGGTGCTAACCTTCTCCGTGCCGTTCACAATTTGAGTACCTGTGCTGCCGAAGTGAGCAGTCGCTTTTTACTTTATACCTTTTCTGCTGGGTGAATTTTGCACAATCAGAATAATCATTTTTATAATTAAAAAAACACACACACACAGTAAAAGTACCTCTAAAAAGGAATCATTTATTCTCCTCCCCAACCCTCTTCTTCCCCAAATCCTGATTAACCCCTAATTAATCTCCATCTTCATATTAACTCAATTTAATGTTCCAATTGGATTAGCACTCTTGAAACGAGAGAGCATCTTCCTCTGATGGGCAATGTGCCCAGCTGTCCCCAAAGTGGCCTCAAGGGCTCCGGGGATGTGGAAGGACAAATTTGGAGGCCTCAGGGGGCCTCAAGTACAATGCCTTACCCAGTGAGTGGGCATGGGTCTGGGGAGGAGGAAGGCAGTGTAGGAACTGGCGGGGGGGGGATACCTGTGCCAAGACTGATCTGGGCTGACCACCAATGCCAGCCTGTGCCCTTCTCTCTCACCTCAGCCCTGAGGCAGTGTGGAGAACCATGTCTGGTCTGGTGGTCATGAGGTTGCCAGGCAACTGCAAGTTCAGTGTTTGCCAGGCTGGTGTGGATGAGGGGCTACAGAGTTCAGGCGAAATGAGTATAATTAAAAAAACGAGCAGCCAGCAGGGATGGAGCAGCCAGCAGGGATGAAGAACAAGGGATGGCCACGGTGGCTTGGGGGGGGGGCACTAGTGAGGTGCCAGTAAGAAGATGGAACAGGGGCTAGAATGAAGGGGATCCTAGAGACTGCTGGCTCCTGAGAAGGCAGGACCCTGCCCAGGGGAGCTGGGAAAGAGATGCCCACATTCCCTGCCCCACCAGTTCCTGTCTCCATCCCGGCCCAGGGGCACCTTTCTAGTCTCGCAGCCCTTGTAGAAAACCCTCTTGAGAAGAGAGAAAGCCTGTTTGCACTTCTCTCCGTCCCCAGGGTGAGAACAGGGCAGAGAAAAGAGGGAGATGGCAAGAAAACCAAGCAGTAATTCAAGAGAGCTTCCCAAAGGCAGGAAAGGGGCTGGGGGTGGAAGCAGTGAGCACCTGGCACTGGAGATGTTCCGGGGAGCCCATGGCTCCTGGTCTGAGATCAGGTGGAGGGAACCTTGAGTGAGGCCGTCAGACTAGGATCTGAGGTTCCTGTACACTCTCCAGACTGGGGCAGAGTCATTTGGGAACTTTTTTTTTCTAACTAATTTTTTAAATATATATATATTTTTATTGGTTTCAGAGAGAAGGGAGAGGGAGAGAGAGATAGAAACATCAATGATGAGAGAGAATCATTGATCAGCTGCCCCCTGTACCCCCCACACACACACACACACACACACGCACTGAGGATCGAGCCCACACTCTGGGTATATGCCCTGACCTCCTGGTTCATAGGTAGACGCTCAACCATGCTCAACCACTGAGCCACACCAACTGGGCTGCTTATTGATGAGAGAGAGAAAGAGAGAGAGAGAGAGAGAGAGAGAGAGAGAGAGAGAGATCCACTTATTTATGCATTCATTGGTTGATTCTTGTATGTACCTTGGCATATTGAGACAACGCTCTAACCAACTGAGCTCTCTGGCCAGGGCCTCATTTGGGAACTTTTTAAAAACACTTTTGAGGTCCCTCATTCACTGAATCAGAATCTCTGAGGGTTGGGGCCTGGGGTTCAAGATTTTTTTTACAAGTTCCCAATGTGATTCTGATTTGGGAATATCAAGTAGCGTCCATGATTCTAATAAGAGAATGAGGTAAGCTACCATGTAGGGCTCCCTCTGAGCCAAGCACTGTGCCTGTGACATGTAGTATCTCATTTCTTCTCTCTGCACAACAGCTCTATGATGCAGATGTTGTTGTGCCATTTTACAGAGGAGAGACCGAGGCCCAGGGGATTAGGTAACTTGCCTCAGGTCACCTAGCTAGTTAGTAGCAAACTGGAATTCAACACCAGGTGGTCTGGCTCTCGGACTAAACCACTACACGCTACTGTCCCCTCCAGAAAGGCCATGACTGACGCCATGGTTCTATTCCACGATTCTCTAATTCAAGGACGTCTTCTCTCTGGGAGAATGTATGCCAACGAGATGCTTGGAGCAAGACGACACTGGGGAGCCTGGGATGGATACTTCCCGCCCCCTGTCATGATGTTTGGGACATGAGGGGCTGGAGACTAGGACACAAGCATCAGTCTAACTTGATTCAGCTCTGGGCCTGGGTGCCAGGAAAGATGGCAGAGGCACCCAAAGGGGCTCTCCCAGGGCCGCAGGATGCCCTTGGAGGGGCAGACAGCTCCTCGGCTTTAGACAGCCCAATCTCTCCAGAGGAGGCAGGAAGGCACCCAGCCCTGAGCTCAGTCCTTCACCTGAGCAACAGGTTTGGGGTGTAGGACTGTGAGTCTCTTGCCTGGCACTGACCAGCTCCCCATCGTGGGAAGTAAGAACAGGATGAGGGGCCCATCATAGTCACAGGCCTCCCTGGAAGATGGAGTTTCAGGATCTGAGTTCAGAGAACAGGCCCCTCCACGAGATGATGGGATCCAGGCCCAGCCTCAGAACCAGCAGTCCTGGCCTGGGAATCCCCACTCAGATCCCCCTCAGGGGTGGCCCAAATTCCAGCACTGGATCCACCAGCCTCTGGCAGGTGAACCCAGAGTCCCTCAAAGCAGCAGCCACAGCCTGCACCCCAAAGCCCTCCGCCCGCACCAGAAGGTCCCGTGCAGTCGCACACCCCTGCGCAAAGCGTGTGCAGGGAGGGGGAGGGTGGGAGGGCACATGCAGTTGTCATGGAAGCGGAAGCACCACACACTGACCTTGAAACTCCAGTAGTTTGGCTGCTGATGGAAATAAGAGAAGAGATGGTTATGATGGGGTTGGGAGGGGAGAGGAGCGCAGGAGTGGGTTAGAGACCTTTGGAGCTCAGCACTCAGCCCTGGGACAGGGGCCCTCAACCCTCCCAGGAGCAGGGAGGAAGCTATGCCTGGGTCTATCCCATTCTCTACTGAGACCCAGGCCGGCTCCGGGCCTGCTAGTGGGGAGGGGAGAACCCCTCCGGGTGTTTACAAGCCGCGCACTCTAGTCACAGTAACTGTTCTCAGAGAGGTACAGATGGGGAAAGGCGCCGATGACCGTGGTATAGGGAACCCAGGAGACCCTGACAGAGATGAACTGGAGCTGCAGGATCGAGGAAATGGCAGCTGGTTGTGGCAGGCCAGGGAAAACTTCCCGGAGGAGGTGGCATTTAAGCTAGGTCTTGAGAAATGAGTAGCTCAGGTTGGACAACGGCAGGCTGAGCAGAGGGGACAGCGTGGGCAAGCGTCCTGGGCCAGGCAAGAGGAGAGTGTGTTGAGGGAACAGTCCACTGTCCAGGCTGGCTGAGGAGCGGGGTCTGGGCAAGCAGCAGATTAGTCTACAAAGAGGGGGCTGGGGCCGGATGAGTGGGCTTAAATGCTGAGCCAAATTATGTAGATTTAGCAGGTTGGATGCGCGAAGGCCTCTGAGTGAAGCACGGTGAGGTCAGAACTGGACCCCAGGAGGGCTGATGGGGCAGGTAGTGGAGGGAGGCCTGGGACCAAGGCCAGGGCAGGGAGGCCTGTCAACACGATAGACCTGGATTATAGAGGAAGGTGGACAGATGCCTGTCACCTTACAGCCCTGGGCAATGGGTGGGAGCCACGGGCAACAGAGGGAGTTGGGGTCAGTGGGAGCAGGGGCAATCCCTGTGGCCGGATAGATGAAAGAGGCGGCTCCTTGAGCCTCTAAAAGGGATGGGGGCTCAGATTCCTCCTCATTCACAATAACCTGGGGTCGCCCTGCCTTCCCCGGAGGCCAGAAGGCCCCTTCAGATTGCTAAGGACAGGAAGGAGTGGCCGGGGGGCCTGGCTGGTTCTTGGCAAAGCTGAAGGCACCCTGCTGGCCGGTGCCAGCCTCAGCAGGAAGACAAGAGGCAGCAGATGGCCTGGCCCTGGGGTGCCTGGCACCAGCAAACAAGATTCCCCAAGCCTCAGAGCCCCTGGCAGAGAAGAGGGACACTGAGGGCCCCCAATGGGAGAGGAAAACAACATTAGGGCATCCTGGGCCATCTGAATGCTTTCAAGACAAAGAGGAGTTGGTCAGGGGCTGTGTGGAGGGGCCTTGTTGGAATGGAGGCTTGCCCTGAGTTAGACCTTTAGGGTGGGGGTGGAATAATGAGGTTCACTCTCCAGGGCCACCCCCATCTACCCCCATCTGAGCCACAATCCCCAGCTCTCCTTTTGGCATTGGCTCCCAGAGATGCAAAAAATAGTAACATGGCAGGCAGGGGAAGGGGACAATGAAGTCTGTGCCCTAGCCAGTGCCTGGAACAATCTATGGACACATGCCACCCCCATCGGTGCCAGGGGATGCCCACAGGTGCTGAGGGGAGGCGCGGGGCTGGAGTGACAGGCTCTTGCCACAGCCGCCTGTGGCCTTGGGAAGGGGAGGGGTAGCAGAGAGAGTGGACACGTGGGGGCCAGCAGAGCCAGGCAGAGGGCACGGGAAGGTTTATGATGAGAGTCGTGTCTGCAGCCCCAGGGATGATGGACGGCTCTGCAGAGAAGGCTGCTGTCCCTCGTCCACCACCACCATTACCCTGAGCACACAGGGCCCCCCACAGCGCCCGGCAACACGCAGGCCCCACGCTGAGCCCTTGCACAGACTTGAGAAGGACATCACCGCAAGCACATCCAGAGCAACAAAACACACCCCCAAAAAGACACGAGCATCCCGCCATGGTCAGAAACAACCCCGGAAACCAGCAAACTCAGAGGCAGAGCTATTTGTTCGTAGACCACCCCCACTCATTCACAAACGGGTACACTCCCACAGGACCCTGACTTGCTCACACACACTCCAGTCCCAAACAGAGGCACCGGCACCATTCACACCCCCCCCCCCAATGTCCCCAACAGGGTCACAGAGCCCACTCACGTATGTATACAGACACACACCAGATGCAGAAATACAGGAAGCAGTACCCACACATACAAAGGGAGTCTCATCCCTCCCCCTGCCCCCTGTCACTAGCAAGGGCAGGGGCCTCTGGCACCTCAGCCACTGTCCCATGCCCATGATCCCAAACATCATGTGTCAGGTGGGTGCACTCCTGATTCAAGAGGCAGAAGATGGCCCCCTCCATCCAGCCCCCAATGTCAACACAGCCAATTCGGTGTGTGCAGATGGCTGGGGCCCACCTCATGCCTCTGGGAGGGAGACAGGGATGGGGCCTGTCCACAGCCACACTAGCTGTGCCCTCAACACGGGCCGACCTCGGGGTCCCAAGGCTAGGCACATCCATGGGGCAGGCAGACCTGCAGGAGAGGGGTTACAAGCTGGGGCCGGGGGAGGGGGGGGGCGCCAAGGGAAAGGACTGAGGGCATCGGTGCCGCAGGAAAAGCCAGGCAAGTCCCACTAGAGGGTAGAGATGGGAGAGTTGCTTTGCTGGTGCTTGGCGAACTTGGAGTGAGGCTACCACCACCGTTCCGGGACTTTGGGCTCTGCCTGGAGAGCACGCTGAGTGGATCCTGCCCATCCTCCTCTGCAAAGTGGGAGGAATGAGCCTCTTCCACGGTGGCCCCATCAGGAATGAGACGGTCTCCTGGCAACTCCGTGTCCTTGGAGGGGGAACTTCGGGAAGGTCCTTGGGGATGCTCTGTCTCTTCCCAGGGTGTGAAACCCGTGGGACAGCCGTGGGTGACGGAGCAGAGGGCTCCTCCCTTGTTCACTAAAGCGGGGCTCTCCCCATCCAGCCTCCAGCACCCTTTGCCTCCTCACCCTCTTCCTGGTGGTCTGTTCTCCTGCTATGCCCATCACAGTGCCTGGTATATAGCAGACCCTCAACAGATATTTGACTATGAATTAATGCCAGGAGAATGGGACCAGCCCACGGGAGGAGGGGGTGTCTCTGAACACTCTCATCTGGCACCACTCCCTCCATCTCCTGGGACCCAGCAATGCTCAGCCTCTGGGCCTTTCCCTAGGGATTTCCCAGCACAAACCCCCTGGAAGGAGGGCAGAGGACAGGGAGGCCCAGGAGAGGTGGGGCTCCCCAGCCCAAGCCAAACCTCCAATACCTCTAGTCAGGGAGGGGTCTCCGTCCCAGCAGACAGTGAGAAGGCAAAATAGCGGGTTGAGTAGGGAGACCCTACCATGGCTAACAGAGTAGCAAAGGCTCTTCCAGGCGCCAGGGAGCTGTCAGCTGTTATCAGAGGGTAACACGGAAGCCCTCCGTCTCTCTCTAGGGACAAGGCTTTCAGAAACGGGGAGGGGGAGCTGGTCGAGGACCCAAGGAAGCAAGGCCAGGGAGTCCTCAAACTCCCCGGAGAGAAGAGAAGACAGCTCCTTCCCCCTGGGAGAGGGGGAGTTAACGCCCTCCCTCCCCCGCCCTGGGGTCCTTAGTGGGGTTCTTCCTGCCCCTGGCAGCTGCTCCCCTCTCCCCGGGGAGCCTGAGACCAGCCAGAGGCTGAGGTCTTGCCCCTCCCCTGGGCAGATGCCCCCTGTCTGCTAGGTGAGTGCCTGACCCCTCCTTGACCTCGAGCCCCTACGACGCATCCTCAAGGGAGGGCAGGGCGGACAACCAGTAGGTCTCACCCCGGGCCCTCACTCCCCGGCTCGCTGCACCGGAGCACACACCCACCTCTCAACTCCTGAGAGCACCATCCGCGTCAACACCGACCCCCTCGGCTGGGCCACAGAACGGCCCTGTGGGCACCACCTCCCAACGCCACGCACATGCACGACCCGCCCCTTGGTGTGGGGCCCCCTGACACTCATTTCCCAGCCCTTCCCTGCAGAGTGTGTGTAGGGGAGGCTGCTGTGGGACCTGCGCCGAGGGGGGGGGCGGTGCGAGGTGCACCCCCGGAAGGTCATGACTTTCCGAGGTTGGGGGAGGGGGCGCCCACGGCATTTCGGGGTGGGGGCCCGGCCCACGCCGAAGGCTGTAAACCCGGTGGGGGAGGGAAGGGGGCGTTTCTCAGGGATCTGGAACCG
>NW_005355708.1:5702377-5707490 GCF_000412655.1 Myotis brandtii | reverse complement strand
GGAGGTCGGCCAGCCCGGGGGAAGCGGGGGAGGGGCTGTGGTTTGAATCTAGCCTCGGCCCGGGCCCCGGGGTCCTCGCCAGGCCCCCACCCCACCCCCAAAGGTCTGGGCAGGTGGGGGAGGAGAATGTCCTGCCCCCTGACCCGCCACCAGGAGCTCACAGCCTCTCCCACCAGGACGCTGGCCCCGTGGCCGTTGGTTCCACCAGGACTCAGTTCCCAGCCAAGCCTGGGAGGCCTAGGATGCCTGCTTCCCTGACGGTTTCTGATCCTGCTCGGCTGTGGGACTGGCGTTTGCTGAACTCTGGTCCTGCGCTTCACAAAAGGAGCCTCAGACTCCGCCACGGGGACTGCAGCCTCTGATACGCACTAAATATCGAGTGATGACAACATCCTGGGCACAGCCACTTCTGTCTGAGATTCCAAGGTTCTGGGGCGAGGTCCCTTCAAGCTCTCCTGCCTCCATCAGAGGCAGAGGCGGGGAGGCCTAGAGACAGCTGAGCTCACCAAGTCCAACCTCACTCCTCATCATCACCCCACCCCCATCTAACCCAAGACAGGCCATCTAGGGAGGCCTCTGCCTGCCCCAGGCACAGCCTAAGTGACCCCTGCCTCATCACCATCCCTGTTCCAGCCCCATTTTGGCCGCCACATGCCCTTGGCCACGCAGGACAAGCCCGTCCCACTTGCCGTTCAGTCTTGGGGGCAGACACATCTTTGTTCCCCGAAGTTCAGTCAAGATGGGGCAGGATGCCGGGAAAGGAAGTGGGCTGAATGCCCTGTGAGTGATGCCAAGACATGCCAACCTGTTGCTAGACTTGAGTTCACTCGGCTAAACCGTCGGTGCTCGGAGCCTCCTCCTTCCCTAGGCTGTCACATTTTTTTCTTCTAATTCTTACCAAAGTCCAGGCTTGCTGCCCCTCCCCCAGAGGAGCCAGGTGTGTGAGCTACCCGTTGGCTCCCCTGCCTCTACACCTCCTCTGCCGCCTAAAGCTGAACACCAAGTCGAAGCCCCTCAGGGCTGCCCTTCCTCCTGGCAACTCGGACTCCCTGACCCCTCCTCCCGGTTTGGTCCTCAGATGCCTAGCTTTCTCCCATAGCCATGTTCTGGCCTGAGCTGAGAGCCCACGCCTGCCTACGTGTGCCCCTGTCTAAGGTAAGATCCATCTACTCATCAGGGAAACAGGCCTGATGGAGAAGCAGGAAACCACTTCAGGACAAATGCCCAGATGCCAACATCCTCTTCAAATTTTGAAACTAAGCCTTGAACGTAGCAAGAAGGGTGGGAGAGCCGAAACCGGTTTGGCTCGGTGGATGGAGCGTCGGCCTGCGGACTGAGGGGTCCCGGGTTCGATTCCGGTCAGGGCAGGGAAACAGGCCTGATGGAGAAGCAGGAAACCACTTCAGGACAAATGCCCAGATGCCAACATCCTCTTCAAATTTTGAAACTAAGCCTTGAACGTAGCAAGAAGGGTGGGAGAGAGACATCATGAAGAACTCCCTGATGATAAGACATCAGGGAAGGTTGGGTCTGCTCAGAGATGGAAGGGTGGGGTAGGGGGTAGGGGAACGAGATGACCTGCAGTCGGTGGGAATTACATTCAGGGCATAAGATTCCTGGGGAAGGGACTCCTGTTTAAAGAAGAAAAGAACACAAAAATGTTTTCAAAACCTGAATATTCCCCCTCAAAAAATTCCTTCCCCAAAGCCAAACCTTGGCACAGGTCTGGAGAGGGAGTGATAGGAATTAGGCAACCAGCGGGGAGAGAACAGGGCATAAGAGTCTCCTGAAAATGGGAGAGTCCTGCCTAAGAGAAAAGGACGCAAAATAAAACTCCTGGGTAGCCCCCCTCCAAAAAAAATCCTCCCCAAAGCCAAACTCCGCCATGGGTTTGGGGTTGGGGTGGAGGCGGGTGACTCACCTGGGCCGGCTGGCCAGCCCCGGAGGGGGCGGAGTCGCCATGGAGGTGGGAGCAGAGGGAGCTGAGAAGGCACACGGGGTCCACGGTCCAGCCGCCAACCTGTGTGTGCGAAGCGGGGGACACCCCATTAGGGGGAGCGGGCAGGAGCCGCTGGGGGGCTGTGACGGGGCAGGAAGGGGCGTTCTCTCCCCCGGCAGAGGGCCCCTGCAGCATGACTAGTCCCTTACGGAGGGGAGGCGGGGTCTCTCAGAGCCCTTGGTCTGTTTCTGCACGTCTCCCTCCTGTCAGGCGTGGGGCTCCCTAAGCCAGGGGAGAAGTTTCCCCATCAGCTACTCCTGAGGTCCTTCTCTTCACTTCTCGAGCGCCTCCTCGCACACTCCGCCAGGGAGCTGCTCCCCACTTCTCCCCTCCTCCAGCTCTTTGTTCCCTCCTCACTGAGGGTGTCACTTCCTACCTCACAGAGATGAGAACCAGGGGCAGGGGGCCTCGACCAGCGCCCACTGTGCCCCTTTCCCCGCCCCGGCTTTCTCCCCGGCCTTCTCAGAGGGATCGACTCTTGGCCTCGACCAGCGCCCACTGTGCCCCTTTCCCCGCCCTGGCTTTCTCGGCCTTCTCAGAGGGATCAACTCCTCCCACCTCAAGGCCACAGCACACCTAAGGCTCAAAGCCCATCCCCTTCTGATTCCCATGGCCCTCTCCCCCTCCACGTCTTCAAATTCTCCCATCTTCATTCATTCCACAAATATTTACTGAGCCAGCACTCCGCGGAGACACTGAGCACTCCATGGCCAGCGAACCGGCCGTAGGTCCCGCCCACTTACACTCGGGGAGGGAATGAATGAGTTGATGAATAAAGGGATGAATTTGAGAGTGAATGGCTGCGCTTTGATTCATTTCCTACGTATTTACTGAGTGCCTCCTCACTGCCAAAGAACATGCCAGACACGGTTGAGGCCCTCAAACTCACCCACATCTTCTCTCACAGGCCTGCTGCCCCTTGTGGCCACCACCTTGGCTGTCTTCGCCTTTTTCTGGCTGAACCTCCCCAGACAGGTCTGCAGCCAAGGATCCTGCCCTTCACCACCTCCCATCTCCTCTGAAACTGGCCATGAGCTCACCACACCTGGAGACATGAGCTCTCAATCCCCTCAGGACCCAAGTATCCTGGCCGGTCCCAGTGGCCATTTCTCTCCCCATCCCCTGACTTCGGAAGTGCAGGGGGCCCTCCTGCTGGGCCTGTCTCCTCTCCCTCAGGTGCAGAACTGTTCCTGGCCCCCCTTCCCCAACTGCCATGGCCTCTTCACTCTCAGGCCCCATCCTGCCTGGGTGGCCAGGCTATGCACCAGGTCCCACTTCCATTCTGACTCGGTCGTGCTCAACCCTGCTCCTGAAGCTGTGGGCCCTGCAGAGCCTTGAGCTGTGCACAGTGTTTAACAGACATCCTGTGAACACCCTACCCGCTCCTCAAACTCTTCTCTCTGTTCCTGCCCCCACCCCACCCCCAATTCCCCTCCCAATTCTCTCAAGGCACCAACATCTCCCTGTCACCCAGGTTTTCCTGTCTTTGCCTTCTAGACCAAGGCAGCAAACAAGCCTTGTTCAGTCTTCTTTCCAACCCCCCTCCCCATCTTTTCCCTTTGTCCTCCATGACACACTCTTCTTCCTCTCCTTCTCCTGCCTCCAGCCACCCTTTTGTCCCTTGCTATTCACCCTGAAAAACAACCACAGCCCTTCTAGCTACCACCATCAGGCCCCACTTTTCCAGTCAGACCCCGCCCCGCAGCCTTCTGCACCAGCCAGGTGGACCTCTGTGCCAGTCCCCAATCCAGCTCTGCTCAAGTCTATGGTCCCCTCCGCTCCCCGACACCTTATAAAACACCTTTCTCCTCCTGATGCCTCATCAGTCCTTGTCATCCATCTACACCTAGTTTAGGTACCTCCTCCTCCAGGAAGCTTCCCCTGACCAGGGCTGCCAGCTGACCCCCCTCCTCCAAACCCTCTCCCAATGACTGTGCTCATATTTAGGTTTAACCATCCCTCCACCCCATCTAGATCACAAATGCCCCTGCTTCCTCTTCCCAAGCTGGAGCAAACAGAGGGGACCCACAGAGGGGGACCCCTGAGAGTGGGGACCACATTCCTTCATCTGTGACTCCCCCTATTCCAATCAGAACTCTTCTCCCAGGACAACTCTGGAGCTGGTTAAAAGCAAAAGCCAGACAGAACTAGAGCTGACGTCAGGGGACAGATAAGGCACCAGAAATGAGCTATGCGTCCTTATCCCCTGCAGTGAGGATGGGTAGGGACACCCTTCCCCTTCCCCACCCACACCCAGCAGTGCCTGCAAAGGGGGGACAGAGCAAGACAGGCAAGGGAGTGGGGACCGACACCCCCAGGCTGGACGGAGAGGATGCTGATGGCAGGGAGCACCCTCCCCGTGGTCCCTCCCTCCACAGTGGACAGTGCCTGAGTCTCAGCAGCCACCCAGCCCCTCACCCACGTGGGGCTGTAAGCAGAAGGCTGGTCCCAAGAGAGAACTTTCCTACAGACAAGACGGCCAGGTTTGGATGGAGAGATGCATCCAGGAACCCAAGGATCTGGGGGAGGCTGACAAGGGAAGCACCCCTCACCCCAAAATCGAAAGGAGAGCAGACAGGCCCTGGAGGAGAGGCAGGAGCCCAACCCCTCTCTAAGCCTTACTAATGGCAGGAGCGAAACCAAGGCACAGAGAGAGGGGGCCTCTCGCTCAAGGTCACACCGAGTCCTGGGGAAAGGATGGGGGTGGGGTGGGAGGGAAAAGACCCCAGGAGTTCAGGGCTCTGTCCCTGCCAGGCCTGTGGGCACATCAGATCCAGCCTCGTGAGGTTCCCACGGGGCCACAGCACAGAGGTGCGGACCCCAGGCCTCTACTCCGCCGCTGATGGACCCTCGGGTTCAGAACAGTCAGTCCCCAAGGTGTTCCCTCCTCCTTCCCCACCGCGCACGCCCTTGGCCTCCAAGGCTGCCTGCCTGCCCTCTGCACAGCCCATCAGCCTGAGTTAGGTGCCCAGTCCGGTGCAGGCAGAGGTCTGGAGGTGGAGCCCCATCCCACCCTCCCCAGGCTCCAGAAAAGGCCAACCGGGCCACTGCCCAACTCTCCCGCCCCAGACGCCCCTCACCTCTCAGAATCGGAATGAGCCTGGGGCAGGGGAG
>NW_005355708.1:5679686-5701655 GCF_000412655.1 Myotis brandtii | reverse complement strand
GGGATGACTGCAGGTGAGGTGCTGTCCTTTAAGGCCAAAGAGGGTGGAAGCTGGGGGTCTGGACACCTTTCTAGCCACACGCCCCTTTCTCCTTCTTAAGGCTGCACAGGTGGGGGAAGGGGGTTCCTTTGAGGCGCTTCCTGAAAGGTGTAGCAAGGAGCCTGCACTGTCTTCCTTTCCCAAGCCTCCTGGACAGGTGGGGGTGGCAGCCTCCTCCCTCAGACTAGTATGACCTGGACACTCTTGTCCTAGAGGGTAGGGGTTGGCCTGGAAAGGGGCCAGAAGTAGGACACGTGGGGGCGGGGCATGAAGGCAAAGGTCACACTCGGGGCTTCCCAAGGAGGTGGAGGCCCAGGGACTGAGACATGGGACCCTCTTTCCCATCCCTTCCCAGAGACAGACAGGCGGACAGACAGGAGAGGCTGGGCACAGAGAGGACAGGGAGCGGTGGGTTTGGGGTAAACTCAAAGGAAAAAGAAAGCAGACAGAACAGCTCAAGCCCTCCTCCTGGGGCCCTCCCCTCCCTTTCTTCCCAACACACACACACACACACACACACACACACAAGTTCAACACCTACTGGGAACAAAGGACAGCACAGAAACGAGGAAAAAGAGAAGGCCGGGGGTTGAGGTCCCAGAAAGAGCTCTGAATCCCTTCCCCACATGTTCACCAGCCCTGAGCCCCTGGTGAAGTATGGTACCTATTTGCTTTGTTTAACAATGGACAGGTTATTTTGATTTTCTGAATTATATAAATCATCCCATTCGATTGAATACCCTATTGATTGTAATGTGAAATCCCATTTGTAGTGGTCATACTGGTCTTAGAACGCACATTTTTCCTCCACCTGGGAAGGACAGCACAGTTATCCCAAAGTCAGAGGGCTCCAGTTGTGGTCATACTGGTCTTAGAAAGCACATTTTCCTTTACCTGGGAAGGACAGCACAGTTATCCTAAGGTCAGAGGGCTCCAGTTAACGTGTCCCTGTTGACTCAGTGTTCCAGAGACCCCAAACTGTAATTTAGATAACATGCCTAAGTTTAACCCAAGTTCCTCATTCCAGACCCGAGGGCTCTAGATAACGTGTTTCTGTCAATTCAGTGACCCTGAGACCCAAAACTATAGTTAACATGCTGCTTCTGCTTCTGGAAACTGCTTTTTTGCAAACCAGGTTCCTCATTCCAAACCTTGAGATGTAATCAATACCTTTGTGATTTTTTGCCTATATAACCCTGGAGCTGCGACCATCTTGTTACTATGAGATTTGGGGAATGGCCCCTCATAGTCCCGGATTGCAATAAATGTGACTCTTTAATTCGACTTCTTGAGGCGTCCTTCTGTGATTCGCGGGGTACATTACAACACTGGCCTCCCCGGGCCTAGCCCTGCAGACTCCCACCCTGAAGTCTCAATGTTGGCCTTCCCACAGCCCAGCAGGGGGCAGTGATTCCAGAGGGCTCCAGGGGTGGCAGGAGTTGCTGGGGCTTACCTCGGCCATATTCCTGGGCATAAAATACATGGCCCTCCCCACCCTCAGAAGTCAAACGCACTGGGAGACCAGCACAGTCTTCCGGCACACCCCCAACCCCACAACCAACCAGCCTCAAAACAGGACCCCCCAAATATAGCCTTGGTCTGGGGCTGTCAGGCACTGCAGCAGACACATGCACCCCCTCAAGGGGCCGACTTGAAGGGGACCCAGCCAGATTCCATCCAGGCCAGCCCCTCAGCCCCCTCCCTCCACACACCACAGTTCATCAGGCCTGTGGCCAGGCCTCCGTCACCTCCTGTGCAGCAAAGAGGGAGAGAGGAGATTCGGCCAACTTTCAGGAAAAGCCACCCCGCACCCAACACACACACCCACTCCTCCCTGGGCTACGTCTGAGGCGTGTGGATCTGAGGGACAGAGCCCAAGAGGACCCGGCACCTCACACCAAAACCAAGGGAACACCGGCTTCTATGGACACGGATTCCCACAGCTTCTAAGGGTCTGCTGTCATCACAGCCCAGGAGTCTCCCAGGACCCCTGTCAGGGGGTGTTACTGTGGTCCCATTTCAGAGATGGGGCTACCGAGGTCAGAGAAGTCACATGACCAGAGGCCAGATTTGACCCCAACCCCTTTTAGTTCTCCCCTTCCCCTCCCACCACACTTTCCTGACATGTGACAATTGCTTATTGATGGAACACGGACGCGCGCGCACACACACACCGCCTCCCCCGCCAGGGGCTCTTTCTTATTTACCTGATGTCTCCCCTGGCGCTGGGTCTGGGGTCTTTCCCTCCTTCTTTCCCTGGGCATGTGTCCCTCTCACCACAGTCACCCTGCTGTGCTCCCCAGAATGAGGTCCAGATACACAAGAGATGGCTTTGGGAGGAGCACTGTTTTATACCTTAATCGTTTTGCCTTTATTTGCATAAGGATTAGGAAAACCCCAACTAGAAGGCCCGACCACTGATTTCATGACTAGCATTGTCTGGGGTGGCAGAGAGAGAAGGTTTCCTTTCAAGTAAATGTATTTAAGTTCCAAGTGAGCTAACGAAAACCATATTGAGTTAATACAGCGCAAAGGTTCCCTGACAGGGAGGAGATTCCTGAAGATGGCTCCTGACTGAGCGAGGCTGGAACCCTGACCCAGTACCTACCCTCGAGGAGCTGGTGGCCACCCAGGATGGCCAGTGACTGTGGATGATTATTATCACCCTAATAATCATCTGGGAGAAGGAGGGGCCCTGAAGAAATAGCCCAGAGTCAGGGGGCTGAACCTCCTGTGGCCCCAAACCCCCCTCTTCCGCTCACCCTCAGCACCAGCTGGCGGTTTGCAACCTCATCGGGTACAACAGAGCAGGAGAAGGCCTCTGTGGCCAAGGACCCTGGACACCCATAGCCCCCTCTTTGCCCAGGCGGGAGCAGACCCTGCCACGGCCTTGCTGCTGGAACCGGGTCCAGAGTCCTGCCCAGCTCTGCCTGAGCCGCAGGGACCTCTCCCGATGCCCGACAGCCAGGCCTGCCGTGCCCTCCCAGCGCTCTGGACACACACAGGCGCACTGGAACAGGTTTCCAACTCTCGTGTGCCCTCCGGATCCGAAGACAGAAACTAGCTGGGGAAAGAGGCGAGGCCCCTGCGTAGCCCAGCGTCCTAGCCCCCTGCCCTGTGCATGTCCCCTGCTTTCTGCAGGGCCCCAGTGGACTGGGAGGACTGGCCTGCGCTTCTGGGCTGAGGGGTCTTCCTGTTCCTCTTAGGACAAGGCCCCTGGGAGCTCGGGCCCAAGCACTTGAAGTGAGAGCACCGCTAGGAAAAACCGGGGCCAGGGCCACCCCGTATAGAGTCAGCCCCTCCCCTGAGGGACCCTGGGTTAGGGTTAGCCATTCGTTTACTTATGGGTCTGTCCACACGCCTCCTCCCTTGGGGAGCCTGGGCCCCTAATCTGTAAAATGGGGTGTTAATCTCTAAACCCTGCCCACGGTGCTGAGTGAGGAGCTGGAGAGACAACGGAGGAGAAAGTACTTTGTTTTGAATTAAAGACATTCCTGGCACAGAGCTGTTGGGCCCCAGCAGGACAGCCTTCCCATTTCATTACCCCTGACCTGCTCCAGCCAACACCAAGTTCTCACAGCCTCCCTGACCCTCCCGAACTGAGCAGCCCAGCAAAGAGCCCGGGGGATCGATTCCAATCTAGCAAGCAGCAGGCTCTGGGGACCACAGCCTGAGCAGGTTGATGTTTCCTGTTCAGTGACCGGGAAGGGGGAGGGGGGAGGGATCTGTCCAGGCAGGGGTCTTGGGGGGATCAGGGAGGCCTTGAGGGAATAAGCAGGGCCGGGTTCTACCGGGGCAGGGACACAGGAATTGGAGGACTCGGGTGGAAAGGCAGAGGCAGAGAGCTCTGAGGGAAGGGGAAGGTTTGGAAGGAGGGGAGCCGAGCTGGGGTCCATGGGGAAGGGGCGGACTCTTGGGCCTGAAGGTCTCTGAGGGATGGAGGCTGGGGGAGCCTGAGAGATAAGTTGGGGCTGGAGGGTTCGCCATCTCTCCAAGGACCCTCAGTGTCCAAGGCCAGCCATCATTTTGGAGTCAGAGATTCAAGCTACAGGGAAGATGCCCGGGACTGGTGAAATCCAGGTCAGAATAAGGGGGAGGGAAGGATGGGGCAGGGGGGCTCCGGTCACCCTCAGCTCAGCCCTCCCAGCCTGGGCAAGGGGGGAGGGAACAGCCAAGCCTGGGGTGATCGGGAAGAGGTGGGCGCCCCCCAGTGGCGGCTGCAGAAAAAGGCGCAGGGAAGAGGGCTTCATTGTTATTTGTTCCACCGATTCCAAATTTCATGTTTATTTATGAGCCCGATTTATTTTTATTCTCCACTGCACTCTAGTACATGAGATCACTGTAACTCACGGTGAGAATTAAGAGTCCCTAAGTCTTAGTGACACCGTCTGGTAAGCCGTCAAGCCCAGCCCCACCTGCATCTTGACCCGATGTCACCATTGACTCTGGCTGCCCAGGGGCAGTGTTCACACATGACATCATCTTCAGAGGAAGAGAATGTGGAGAAGAGAGGAGGGGGAGGGAGAGGGGAGAAGAGAGAGGAAGGGGGGACAGTAGAGAGAAGAGCTGAGCTACAGGCTACCGGAGAGAGAAAAGGACTCTGGGGCCCGTTTCGAGGACCCCAAGCTCAAGACCTGGAGTTCTGGTCCCCGTCTCCCTCTCCCTGGAGGTGGGGAGCTGAGGGGCCTACAGGTGTGTCCCCGCCCATTGCCTGGGCAGAGGTGGGGGTGAAGCACCAGCTCAGGCGGCCCCCTGGGCCTGGCTGGATCCAGTGAGGCCCGCAGGCAGGGCAAAGGGAGGGGTGCGAGGAGATTGCCGGAAGGGTGGAGGGCCTGGCGCAGACCCCGCAGTGCCTCGCCCAAACACAGGTACTTGCAGCTCGAGGCTCCCCCTGTCCCACCGTCTGCAGCCAAAGCCAGAGGAGCCCCAGTCACCCAGGAGGAGCCCCGAGGCGACTGCCACCATCGATTGAGCCTGACAACTTCATCCAGCGGGGTGCCTGCCGCAGTCAGAAACACAGTGTGCTGGGAGGTCAGAGGCCAGAGGCCAAAGGTCACGCTTGGCAGAGGCTCTGGGTGGCACCTGGACCAGGTGAGGGGCTCATCCCTTGCCCCACCTGCTGTCTTTGGGGGCCCTGGCTCTGGGCTGCTGTGTGCCCAGGCCCCTCCGTCCCTGCTGTCTGTCTGTGGGTCCTCGGAGCAGAAGCCCATCTGTGTCTGTTTGCTAAAACCATCTTTTCCACCCCATGCCACAGCGACCAAAGTCATTTTCCGGGCAATTGCCTTTCTGTAAACATTCCTGTGTAATATCCCCCCAAACTGCTAATGCCCAACGCCCTGTTGAGTCTCCCTGTCACTCCAACCGGAGCCCCAGAGGTGGGGGTGGGCAGGAGGGGAAGGGCAGTCAGAGAGGACGAGGCAGCTGGACTGAGAATTAGGGACAGGGCTTCATGGCCAGCGCCTGGCACAGAGGGGGTGCAGAAACCCCACACCTGCCCCCCATGTTTCCACATTCCCCACAACCCAGCACCACCTCCCTGCATGTCAGCCACCTCAGGAGAGCCTGTTGGGCCGGGAGGGGAGGCAGAGAGGATGGGGAAGGGGAACCCCTGGGAGGGAGGCTGGGAGGAAAGGCAGCTGACTTAAAGGCATGGAGGAGATGGTTAGACGATAAAGGTGACTTCCTGGCGACTGAGAGCGAACTGTCATCACTGGGTCCCCAGGGAAGGCCAGCTCCCCTCCCCCTGAAGTGTGAGAGGGAGGACAGAGAAATGGGCAGAGGCCAGATGGGACCCATCTCCCCGAGAGGGACCCTAACTACCTGGGCACCGCAGGGGTGGGGGAGGCACGCAAGGCACAAGGGCATCGGAGGCCGGGCGGTCCTTGGCTGGTGACACACGTGACGCCCCTCCCCAGACCCGGCACTAATCCGCAGGGCCACTGGGAATGGCAAGGGAAACTGAGGCCCAGGGAGACTGAGTGATTTAATGAGTCACCATGTGGACGCCCTTCCTCAGAGCTGGGGGGACGGGGGGAGAAGGAGAATGGGGCTGTGGCCTGTGACCCTCTGGCCTCTTCCACCCCATGCCCAGGAAGCCCTGCTACCCCCCAGCCCCCAGGGAAGCTGGGTATCCACTAGTAGACCCAGTGGAGAGTGCAGGGCCCTGCCAGTCACAGCTTCATGCAGGCAGAAAAATACAAACCAATTTGCGCAGATTTAAAACCCACGGAAGGCCACTTAGTTGGTAAACGAGTTGGAATCTAATTAAAGGACCTTGCAGGGCTGGGGGAGGGAGCGCTCCCTGCCCGGGAGGAGCTGCTGCATGGAAAGCAGGGGGGATGGGGGGGCGGGGGGCTCCCAGTAGAGCCTCTGGGGCGGGGGGGGGGGGGGGGGGGGGGGGGGCTCCCAGTAGAGCCTCTGGGGCTTTCCCCAGGGAGAGAATGGGAGGGGGTGCTGGTGCCCTGGGGGTGTGGGCCTGTCCCTGCCAGATGCCGCCTCGCCAGCATTTCCCTCTCTCCCACCCCTAGGCGGGCTCTGTCCACTTGCTCAGAGCGAGCACCCCCAGGCAGGGCTTCTTCACCCAAATGGGCACATCCATCTCCCCGGGAGGGACCACCCGCGACCCGGGCACCGCAGTGGTGGGGACGGCAGGCAAGGAACAGGGCAAGAAGAGGGTGACCCTTGGCTGGTGACGCACGTTCCGCCCATCAGACTGGGGACGGAGCCTTGCCTCCTCCTCAGACTGGACCGTCCCTGAGAGCAGGGCCTGCGCCCCTCTCTGGGGGCGATAGGGTGAGGCCCCCGTTTACCTCTTTAGACAGGGGGCTCCCTCCAACTGGGGCCTCCTTGAGGGCAGAGGTACCCCTCCGAGCGGATTGGATGGCCTTGCCGTGCGGGGCGAGGTGAGCGGACCCACAAGCCAGGTCAGGAGCAGGCTGGGCCTCAGCACCGCCCCGGCCAGCGGCCTGGCTCTGCAGGGCTGTGGGGTTCCAGCTTCTTCTCCCTGGGCCTCTGCCTCCCTCTCCCCAGGTGCACAGGCCACAGGCACGGGCGCCCTCTGACCCTCCGCGCTTGTCTCCCAGGCGGGGAAGCGTGATGTCTGGAGGCTGCTCTGCTCACCTCTCTCTCTCTCTCTCTGTCTGTCTTCAAAACCAAGCTCTGCTCTCCCTCCAGCCAAACGCCCTTCGCAGGAAGGAAACCGAGGCGCAGAGGGCACACCTGACCAGGTCACACAGGCGCTGTCGGCAGAGCCAGCAATGGGATCCAGGCGTCCGGTCCCCAGGGACAAGGATTTTTCCGCCCACGATGTCACTTCCCAGAAAGCAACTGCCAAAGGAGCCCCTCCCCTGGGGGCAGCCCCCGGAGGGCACAGACAACACCCTCCTCAGGGGGGAATCAGCAGCGAGGTGGTAACGGCCACAGAACCCTGGGCCCAAAAGAGAGAGCTGGGGATCACAGCCAGCCACACCCCGGTGTGGCATCTCCAGCCAGCCAGGCCACTCAGAATCAGGGTCCCCTGGTGTCCTGATCACCACACTCTTCAGAAACGACGCTTCTCCTTGCAAAAGAGCCAACAAGCCAGGCCCTGGACCAGAATTTCAGAAGCACAACCTCCCTCTCTCCCCGCACACCTGCCCACGCGGACCAGGCCGTGGCATCACCGAAAATCCCGGAATGAGGGGACGAGAAAGCTCTGTTCAAGCCCAGCTCTGCCGCTCACCCTCAGATGTGCGACCTTGAGCAGGTCAGCAGCCTGTCTGAGCTTCAGTCCTCTCATCTGTTTTGGTTTTGGTTTTTAAAGCCAGGAACACGGACAGGCACATAGGCTGCGCACTGCACGGAGGCACCGGCCTAGGGAGCGAGCGAGGGGGACAATTGCCTGATCTACCCAAATGCCTGAGTTCCTCTCCCTCCCGTCAGAAAGTGATCAGACCCAGGACTGCGGGGTTTTGATTTTTAGCTACTAATGAAGAAGATCTGGCTAATTGGCTTCCTGGGCAGGGAGGGGGCGGAGCTGCAGAGGGGAGCATGTCACCCGGTCTGAAGCCTTTGCTGGAAAAGCTGGGGACAGCGCTGGCGGGTGCCCACACGGAGCCGCCACGCTCACAAGCAGCTCCCGCGTGGCATCTCTACCATCACGCACCCGGGAAGGTGTCCTGTCAGCTGCGCATCTCATCGGAGAGGCAGCAGAGAGGAACACAGGCCGCAGGAAGGGAAGGAGTGAACCCCGGAGCGTGGGAAGAGGGGGGAGGCGCCGGTCCTCCCGGCTCTGCCACCTCTCCCAGGGGGCTAAGGCCAGGGCAGTGGGAGTGGGCGAGGGACCTTTCCTGTGTCCCTTAACCTGCCCAGAGGGAGGGATCCTGTTCCCACGGGAGACACCCCAGTCTGTTGGAAGTGAGGGGTAGAAGGCCCACCCACCACCCCACCTCAATCCAGGGAAGTGTTGTCAATACCCAGTGGTCACCCAGGGCCTCACATGCTGGGCAGGAGCCTCCTCAGCGACACCACCCGTCACGGGATCAGGCTCCCTCTAGGAGGCCAGTTCTCTGCCAGCACCTAGACAGCTCCCTCCGTCACCAGAATGGCCAGGGTCCTGCGGCCTCCAGATTCCCGCACACGCTCAGTCGCTCACACACGCAGGCACACACGTCCGCTCACCTACACGTCTGTCGTCACACTTGGGCACGGTGGCACCTGCCCACCTGCCCAGCACATGCTCACCTCCATACGCGCAGTCGCCCTCCACAGGCATCTACGTGCAGAGGGGCACCCCCAGGCCTGGGAGGGCTGGGGTTACGGCACAGACACCCCCCCGACTCACCACTCTGCCATCTCGTCTCAGAGGCCACCAGGACCGACGAGGCGCTGGGCCCAGGCCCACATGTCACGTATATTTAAGACGCCCCGAGAGATCGCAGCACATCTGGGAGCTCCATCCAGCGCCAGGTCAATGCCTCTGCAGCTTGCGTGCCAGACTGTGGCGACCCCACTGACCCTCGGAAGGCAGCTTCCTGGGCCCCTCTCCTACTCTGTCAAGTTCAGAGTTTCTTTCCTGCAGTGTTTACATTCTGTCTCGAAATAGACGGATGGGCCTGCTGACCTCAAGGCCACTCCACTCTGACCAATGTTTAACCAGCAAGGCAATGCCAGGGCCTGAGGTGCTCTGCTCAGCCGGCACCCAGCCCACGTCCTGCCTCTACAGAGCTCGGCTCCTCCCCCAGAGCGAGGGGCCGGAGTGCCTGTGGCCTGCTCCCACCTGCTGCTACAGGGTGAAGGGCAGGGCTCAGCCCTCAGCTCATGGGTTAATTACTCCACCGCCCAGCAAGCCAACCAAGAATGTAGGATGTCAAGGTCAGTGCTATGAGAGACTGCAGGAAGCAGGAGGAAGACAGCCCCGAGATCGGACAAGGCAGGGGGAGACTCAGCGGATTTCCTGCCAGGTCCAGGCTGACCCGGGAAGCCTGATCCGACAGCAAGGGCAGCTTTCAGAAGTTCTCCCTGTTGTCCAACCAGAACCTTTCCAGGATCCGGGAAGGTGGAGCACAAGCTGGAAGGCAGGGGAGAAATAAACAGTCTCCCCTTCCAACGATCTGCAAAAGACCCGAAACCTACCCCCCCGCCCCCCAGTCATGACAGTCTACAGGGCTCTTAAGCCACTATCGTTCCATTTCAGTCCCCCGGGGAGCTGCTCTCCCCACCCTACAGGTGAGGAAGCGCAGGTTCAGGAAGGGGGGACTTGTCCAGTGTCAGAGTGGAGCCTCATCTCAGCTGTGGGGGTTCTCAGCACAGATCCCCCTACTTTCCCTGCACCCTGCTGCCCCTGGGGAAGATGCTGATTCCGCCACCACGGCATCCCTGAGCCTTCGTCCCAGCCATTGAGCCAGAGCCCCTGGCGTCTCCTCCTTCCGTCCAACTCCCTGAGAAGGGAGCACGCAGACAACTCTCTTCCCTGAAAGCAGAGGCCCTCAGCCCCCTCCTCTCCAAGGAGGCCTTCACTGGGAGAGCCGAAGGGACCCTTCCCCAGGACACGGGGGGTGGGGGGCTGCCCCAGGGCCGCGGAAGCCCAGGTGCATTTGGTTGCCCAGGCCTGAGAGAACCTCTGGGGAGCCTACCCTTCCCCGGCCCTCTTCTCACCCCTCAGCTGGGTACAGTCTTCCCAGGCTGTGCTGAGACAGAACTGCAAGTCCTCCCTGTTTCAGGAAGACCATGCAGCCAGGGCTTGGATACTTCCAGGAACGGAGACCTCATTGCATCCCTGGTGGGGCTCCTGCTTCCTTAGAATGAGGCAGCACTGTGTCCACGGCCCTCACAGGGCCCCGGGGACACCACCTCTCCCTTCGGAGGAAGACGGAGCATCCTGAACCCCCAGGTTCTCTGCTGAGCCCAACACCTCAGGTCCTTCTTTGCATGGCCTCGCTCCTGTCCCCGGGCCCAGCCATCTGCACTGCCCTCTGTTGGGTGAGCCCCCTGTTGTCACCACCCCTCTTAGCTGGTGGCCTCAAAACGACTCCAATGATCCAGATGATGTCCGAGCCGCCCAGATGACCCCTTTCTAGGTCTGTCCTCACCAGCCCTTCCCTGCCCCCAGCATGTGTGCCAGGGACGAGAAATGCCCAGGGCGTGCACAGCCCTGCTCTGGGACCAGACTGTTCCTTCCTTGCCTCCTGCGCCTCGCTCTCGGGCCTCCCCTGACCTCAGGCCTCAGGGGCCAACTGGACTCCTGCTGCCTGGAATGGGTGGCTCTCCCGGCAAGGTCACCTGACCCTGCCTGCTCCTTCCAGGCACTTCCATCGGCCCCCAGTGCCTGGCTTTGCTAGTGTGAGTCAAGGAGTCTGCTCTGGGTTGTAGCCCCTTCCTAACAGCTATGCCCCTCACAGCCCCAGCAACGCAGATCCAAGCTCGAGACACCAAAGAGCGTGCCCAGGAGTCTGAGTGGGCAGGCTGCTCTGCCCATCATTCTCTGGTTCGTGGCCTGAGGCCCTGGATGCCCTGTCCAGCTGCCAGCCATCTCAGGGGTATAGCCCAGCCACACGGTGAGCACTGAAAACCACAGCCCACAAGATAGTGTCTGAGGCACGTTAACCACACAGTGCTTCCTCCCGGCAACCTACTTCCTCCTCCCCAGTGCCAACCCTGCCCTGCTGCCAGAGGGCCCAGGCTGGGACCGAGAGGCTCCCCACACCCACCCCTGGCTGCTTCCCCAACTGTGCCCTGTGACTGCATCCCATGCTCACACGGCGGCTAATTCTGGCGTCTCATCAGACAGTAATTATGGGGGAATCAGCAGCGCTGTCATCGCTGCAGCTCGGCACCTGTCACCACGCCGCCATCCCCAGGCGGGGGATGAGGCCGGAAGCTGAGGGGGGAGGGGTGCACTGGAGTGAGGGGCGTCTACTCCCTCCTTGCGTCTGCAGCCCCCACCTCCTTCAACCCTACCTACCCACAGGCATGCAATGCATGCCAGCCTGTAGGCTACTAGCCTCCCTGCTACCCAGGGCGGGCACTGAATGCATGTGTCACGTGTCACATGTGCACACACCCATGACCAAACAGAGTGGGAAGGACACAGCAAGCCACGGCTCAAGTCTTGCCTCGGCCACTACCCCTACACATGACCCTGCACAAGTCATTGTGCTTCTGGCTGTCAGGCTCCTCAACAGCAAAATGGGGGAAATGGTGTCTGCCTTGGGGAGACGGGAAGAAATAAATATGTGAAGTTTCTAGCGCAGCACCTGGCACATTTACGATCACGTATTCACTCAGCAAACGATTAGTACACATCCGCTATGTGCTGGGCCACGTGCGAGGATGCCAAGATAAATCAATCAGCCCTAACCGGTTTGGCTCAGTGGATAGAGCGTCGGCCTGTGGACTGAAGGGTCCCAGGTTCGATTCTGGTCAAGGGCACGTGCCTTGGTTGCGGGCACATCCCCAGTGGGGGGTGTGCAGGAGGCAGCTGATCGATGTTTCTCCCTCATCGATGTTTCTAACCCTCTATCCCTCTCCCTTCCTCTCTGCATTTTGTCCTCACCACAGTCCTCACCATTTCCTACAAAATCAATAAAATATATTTTTAAAAAAAGATAAATCAATCACAGTTCAGCAAGGATCACACTCGGGCCGCACGGAGACGCAGGCATTTTGTTTGGTGCGTGGTGGTTTGCTTTGTTTTCTTTGAATTTTAATGCCATTAAGGGGCACATGTGGTCTTGTCCTCACCACAGTCCCCACCATTCCCTATTGTCCTCACCCACTGCTTCACCGTGTCTTGCCCCCAAGAGTGAACCCGGACTAGTAGGCTGTGGTATCCAGAGCCAATGGCCACGAGAGATGTGACCCGGTGCTGGAGAAGCTCACGGGGCGGCCGAGGTGGTGGAGGAGGGGCCCTTCAGGGAGGTGCTGGCTACGGGAGGAGCAGGAATGGGAGGTGGCGATGGGAGGGGGCGAAGAGGACTCACAGAAGCAATGGCTTCTGGAGACAAAGCTGTCCCAGGAGGTCCCTCCTGCTGTTAGGTCTCCAGGCCCCAGGCTTGGGCACCTCCCACTTCTCCAGAACCCTCCGGAATGCTTTCCTGGGTGGTCTTATTGGTGGAGCTATGATGTAAGACCACCTCCCCGTCTCACAACCAAGCAGCTGTCGCAACCAAGCCAGCCACTGAGTCACTCCCTGCCTCTGTGGGACTGTTCCCCCTGGTGGAACGGAGCTCTGCTAGCACCAAAAGCAGCTCTGCACGTGGGAACTCTCTAACGCCCAGTCCCCCTCCCCCTGCCACCCCTATTCCTGAGTCTCCCCAGGGACAGAACCAGGAATGGGGTTGGGGGAGGAAGATGAGGTGAACCTCACAGTTAATTTTCAGTGGCACGAACCCTGCTTATGAAAGCGCAGACGTGAGGGGAAGGTGCACCGCTCTACATACGGCATGAGGGAGTGAGGCTAGATCTGAGAAAGGTGGGAGGAAGGAGGAGGAGGAGGGCTGAGGCTGCCGTGAGGGCTTATCTGTGTGACCTTGGGCATGTCACTTAACCCCTGGGGTCTGTCCCCTCCCCTGTAAATGCGACAAGAGCATGGCGCTCACAGGATGGCTGTCAGGATGAAATGAACTAACGCATGGACAGAGCTTAATGTAGCATCTCTGGCTCATATATTATGGGTCGTTAGTATCTGCATTATTACTAGGGATGACTTTTCCCCCCAAACTCAGCAAAACTACATGAGCCCCGACCCCTTGCCAACCCTCCACTCCCTTCTCTTTTGGAGCCCACAGAGGGAGCTCAAAGGTCTCTTCTAGCCGAAACCAGCGTCCACACTGAGGGGCGGACCCACTGTGTCCACCTCCACGGATGCCTCCCCACCCCTATCCCAGGCATCACTCTAACAACCCTTCACAGCCCTTGTCCAAAACCCACCGAGTCTCATTCCACTCCGGGTGGAAAAGCAGACGGGTTGCCACCCCTCTTTACAGATGTAGAAAGTAAGTCTTGAAAGGTATGGAGCCCCTGCCTGTGGAAAGATTCCAAAGAGGGGGGTGCAGGAGGGGAGCATTCAGGCCTCAGGGCCGAGGTGGCTAGTCACTCCGGCCTCCTCCTGGCAACAGCGAGGATGGGGAGGGAAGGGAGCCGCACTGTTGCTCTTTTAGGAAAACGGCAATTTTAATTAAGAGGCAGAGAATGAGCGCTCTGCATTTTGTCTCCGAGCAAAGTTATTAAAAAGCCATCAAGGCGGAGGCAGCCCCAGTGGCAAGGAGGGCTGCCTCCCCAGGCTGCCTGCCCGGATTGGGGCCAGAGCATCCTGCAGGGAGCCGACAAGACCTGGAGGACATGGAGGCACAAACAGCCAAGACGGGATTCTGCAGCCCCTCCCCCAAAGTGGGGGCAGGGCAGCACCCGTATAGTACCCAGGGCACCGCCTGCCCAGCCCCGGGGCAGGGCAGGGCCAGGGAGACAGAAAGGGAACCAGCCATTGGGCGGGCCCTGCCGCCGGCCAGGCTCTGGACTAGCCACTGCTTTTCTTTTCCTCTGAGCAATGAGCCTGGTAGGTGTTCTGGCACCATTTACGGCAAGAACATGGAGGCGCAGAAAGGGACAGCGGTCTGCCCCAGGCCACACAGCGAGGAAAGGGCTTTAATGAGGTTTGGAGCCCAGGTCAGGCTGACTCTCAAGTCCAGGATTCCAGGTTGCTGGTCCTGGCATAGAAGTGGGGGGTGGGCTCCCTGCCCATTCTCCCTCCCCCAGCCTGGGCTCTCAGGGGCCCTCTGAAGTGGCCTCAGTCCTGGCCCAGCGATGCTGCCCATAGTCCCCAGGGTCACCATGGACTTGAGGGGAACTTGGTCTCTGCTTGCTTGGTGGGGGGGGGAGCACACTACGAGAGGGTGTCATTGGGTCACGGACACTCTACGAGGACACAAGGTACACAGCATCCGCCAGCAGAGGGAGCAGGCGCGGGTGGGGCATCAGTGGACATAGTGTCATAGCCCTGGGATGGGGCGGGCACTCTACAGTCAGCTGGCCAGGCCACAGGCCCAGGCCCCACAGCTGGTGAATGCAGACAACCCCTTCAACTCTATTGGCCACTGTTGGGCTCTGAGCCTAGCCCAGTGCCTGGCACAGAGAAGGCATTCAGTAATTCTTTTTTGAATGAATGAGTGGATGAATAAATGAAGGGATGAACAAAGGACTGAAGAAATGAAATGAGATCTCAGGTTCACAAGTACCTATACACTGAACAAAGACGTACAGAGGTCAGACGAGGTCCCAGCTCCTCCCATCCCCTGCCTTCTGGCCATGGCTGGACCATGGGCTTCCTTCCCCTCAGGAGAAGGGCCCCTTGCTCCTGACGCCCTCCCCCAAGGCCACCAGGCCCCTCGGCAGAGGGATCCTGTCTCCTCTGCCCTCCCCCGGTACAGGGAAGCTTTGCCACACACGCGAACTCACATGCGCACACATGCACACAGACACATTCTCTACCAGGCCAGGTGCCCTCCCCGGGGTCAGGTCTCTGCTGTCCCCTCCCCTGGCGAAGGTCTGGCCCACCAGGGATGGCCCCCTCCCCCACTTCTGGCCCTCTAGGCTGGGGAGGGGCACCTGGCTGAGGAGCAGTGGGAGTGGAAGGGTGGGGGAGGCCTCCCTCCTGGCTTACGCACCTGGAGACTTTAAACAGAGGGAGCAGAGTCCTGGAGACTTCCCTCCCGCTGCACGCTGGAGCCCTGGGTGAGGGACAGGAAAGGAGGAAAGTCGTGAATGAACGCCCAGAGCTGGGGGAGAGGCGTTGGAGAGAGGAAGGGGCTGGGCAGGGCTCCCAAAGTGGGCTGGGCAGGGGCCTTGGGCCATGGGGGACATGGGGACTGGGACAGCCAGGCAGAGCCTTAGGGGCGGTCCCTTTGGCGTCCCTGGGGGCTGAGGGGAAAGGCAGACTAGAAATTGGGTGTTGGAGGAAGAACAGGGGCTGAGGGGGCAGACACTGGTGGGAGACAGACAGGAGGACAGACAGCAGGACAACACGGAAAACACAGGGCCCCCAGAATGAGGTCCCCAGGACAGACAGCCTACACGCTGGTTCTCCTCCGGGAAATGGGACAGGCTCTCTCCTGGGGTGCCCACACTAGACCCTAAATGACAGCACCTTGGAGGGCGCGTCTGCCTCCCCCACCGACGTCACCCTGTTCTGGAAGGTGGGGGGGTTCAGAGTCAGGGAGGCCTGCTGGCATTGCTCCGCTCACAAGCTGCTCTCAGCCCGGGACCCCAGTCTGCCCCACTCAGCCCCTAGCCCTGAGGAGGGTCCCCTCCCCTGACTGTAACAGAAAAGGCCTTTATTTCACACCCAACACGCAGTCACACACTGTGAGAGGGGCTGTGCAGGAAAATGGCACCCCTGCCCCCCACTGCCCGGAGCCCTGTATCTCACTTCCGCTCTACACCCGCCTGACCCTCAAACTGCCTCCTCTCGCCCTCCAGGGCGGTCCTTCTAACTGTCCTCTCCCTCCCTCGTGCTGCAAGAGTCACCCCTGATTCCCGGTTTCACTCTCTGCAGTTTCAGTTACCGGTGGTCAACTGCAGTCTGAAAATATTCCGTGGAAAATTCCAGAAATAAACAATGCACGCGTTTCCAACTGCGCGCCTTCCCAAGCAGCACGATGAGATCTCGAACCCTCCTGTCTGTCCCACCTAAGCCGTGAATCCTCCCTTTGTCCAGTGTTGCCACTGTGTCCGCTCCCCACCGGTCAGCAGCAGTCCGGTTATCGGACCCACCGTCCCCGTATCGCAGAGCTTGCGCGCAAGTAACCCTTATTGTACTTCATAAAGGCCCCAAAGTCATTCCCACGATGACTTTTTCAGTGTGTCATTATGTCTTATTATTAGTTATTATGGTTAATTAATCCTCCCTTTGTCCAGTGTTGCCACTGTGTCCGCTCCCCACCGGTCAGCAGCAGTCCGGTTATCGGACCCACCGTCCCCGTATCGCAGAGCTTGCGCGCAAGTAACCCTTATTGTACTTCATAAAGGCCCCAAAGTCATTCCCACGATGACTTTTTCAGTGTGTCCTTATGTTTTATTATTAGTTATTATGGTTAATTTCTTACTGTTAATTTATTAACCATTTCTTATGGTTAATTTATAAATTGAACTTTATCATAGGTATGGATAAAAAGGCAAAAAACATAATATACTAGTATATAGGGTTTGGGACTATCCATAGTCTCAGGCATCCGCGGGGAGGACTACTGTATCTGTCTATTGCCTCTGATCCTGGGGCATGAAGCATTAGGACCAGTCCTGCCTGGAGATACTGTAGCCCGGGCATCCTTGGGTTACCCTTGGCCGGCCCAGACCCATCCATACCCACATCACGTCTGGCTGCCAGCATGTGCAGAGCCCCCTGCCAATCTCATGGTTCCAATTTTCCCACCGATTACCCAAGACGCAGGCGTCCCAGGGAGAAAAAACTGTCGTATCCAGATGTTGAGACATTGACTAGGGGAAGAAATCAAGAATGCTCACTAACACGTCTAGCCCCAGAGGGCTTCCTGGGTGCGGCAGTGGGGGTTGCAAGTGGGGCGTGGGCAGAGGGCCACCGGATAGGGGAGAGTGAAGACTCAAGTTGGGGGGGGGCGGGGGCCTAGCCCCAGACAGGCTGAGATCTAAAACCCAAATCTGGTTTTCTCACATAAGCCCATTTCTCCAGGGAGAATGGCCTCCCATCCAATCATTCAATTGAATAGAGAGGAGGCAGATGAAGACAGAGAAATTAGTACTTATGGAAGGTTTACCATGAGCCAGGAACTGGGCCTGTGGCACCTCATTTAATCCTGGTTCCCACCCAGCGAGGAAACCGCCATGATCAGCCCCAATGTACAGATGGGGACACTGAGCTTCAGGAGGTGGAGTGAGTCAGGGCTTCCCAGCCCGGACCTGTGTGGCTCCAGAACCTGAGCTCTTGACCACTGAGCTAAACTGCCTCCCATCCATTCTCCCCAGTCCTGGCTGTCTCCCATTCAGTGCCCCCTGGGAAGTTCTGCTTAAAGTCTAACTTCTTTCCGTCCCATGCTTCCGTATAAACTGTTTCTTAAGGACAATGAGCGGAAGTGAAGGCTTTGCTTCAGTATCTTCCTGCTTCGTCGCAGGGGCGGGAGGCAGAGGATTCTAACCCCGAGCTGCTGATGGGCCAGAGACCAGGGGCAGGAGGCGAGCTGCTGGGTTCGGGAGAAGTGGGTCCCGGATTTCCTGGGCTTCATCGTCCAGTGACTTTGGGCTCTCCAGGAGCCCCTCTCCTGCTCCCCCTCCTCCAACATGGAAGGGGCTCAGGAAGCCCCTCAAGGCCTTCTTGTTTTAACATCCAGAAATCCCCTGAGCATCTTGGTGAGGGAGAGCTTAACAAGTCGGGGGCTGGCAAGTCCTAAGATCCCTCACTTTTCCTCAGAGCCCTAACTTTCAACTTAAGAGGCTGGGACAAGAATGGGGATCCATCAAGCCAGCCTGCCACTGGGCAGGACCCAGTAGGCAGGGAACGGCCAGGACAGCAGGCAGAGGCTGGGCGTGTCTGCAAGGGCCTCGGAACGCCTGCCCAAGGAGCAGGGATCCTCAATTCTCCCCCAATGAGGCAGATGTGGGTGCCTGGGGTGATGCTGCTGAGGCCCCATGTGTCTGCAATGATCTTACACCCTGGGGTGGGTGGAACACCCCCCTCCACCTCCTATGCTCTGTACAAGCCTCTGTAGCTAGGGCCTTTCCGTGGGGTCTCTGTGTCTGGGGGCTCCCCTGTGGGCCCCTGGGTCGGGGCCTCTAGTGTGCTCTGCGGCCAGGGTGAAAAAGAAGCCCGTGTCCAGGCATGGGGATGTTTGTAGAGGTGAAGAAGGCAGGCATGTGAAAACCCAACTCCTTCCCAATCTTACGTGACTCCACACCGGGACATGCAGGCAACTGGGCCAGGTGGCTGAGGCTCCCAGGAACCAGGGAGAGGTTGTCCGGGAGATGAGCCACCAGCGGAGGTGCCTCCGTGGAATAAAATGCGGACTGGATCATAGTTGCTGGCTGGAATGGAGTGTGACAAGGTAGTTCTGCAGGGCTGGGAGGAAAACAGCTAGTTTATGTGCAGATGATAGCTGAATCCTATAGCCACTCCCTTCTCTTTCCTCCTGGCTGAGAGGACAGATTTAGGCAAGGTATGCCTTTGGAGCAGGAGGGACTGTCTGTAAGGGGTGTGTGTGTATGTGTGTATGTGTGTGTGCGCACACGCGTGCACTCATCAATATTCTCTGGGGCCAAATTTCCATTTTTCCTGCTTCAGCTGGAGCTGGGAAATATTATTCCCACCCTCTGTGTGGACAGGCATGTATTATCTCAGGGGAGAGGAGGTGGGTACGACCTGTGACAGCTGGAAGGGGCTTTAGAGATTCTCCAGTTCCACCTTCTCCTCTCACACCAAGGACACTGAAGACGGGGGCCAACTAACTTCCCCCGTGTGACAGCAGGAGGGGCGGTGGACACGCTGACACCAGTCCGACGCTTTCTCTTTACATGCCCTTCACCTCTCCGCCCTTGGGGATCAAAGAGTGGCTTCCCTGTCCCCCTCTTTTCCCCAGTAGCTCCAAACCCCTCTCCATCATGGCCCCTTGCACTCTGCCAACAGCAACAGCCACAAGAGGTTCAACCAAGCTCCTCAGGTCATCTCAAAGGTCATGCCAACCAGCCCCCTGCCCCTAGCCTACTCAGGTCAAAGGTCATGCCAACCAACCACCTGCCCCTAGCCTACTCATGCTCATACACACCCAACATTGAGGAAAAAGATGCAAAACTACCACCAGAGCTCCCCACCCCGGAGCAGCCACCCTTCCCACACCACAGCCACCAGGAGATGTTCCTTCCTATCTAACCTCCTGCCTCTGACTGCAGCGTGGGCCCGCTTCCTCTCAAGCTGTCCTGTGCACAGACAGGGGGAGGGGGAGAAGAACAGGTTTCCCCAGCCTCCAAACCCTTCTGTTTGCCCAGCAGCAGCAGAGACACGAGGGCAGGGTGTCCCAGGGTGGCTGGGCCCTGAGCCCAGTGCGCGCCTGGGGCATGAGGGGTGCAGTGAGGAGCCGAAGACGGAGTGTGGGAGAAACCGCTCTTCTGGGAATGGTCCCTCCGACTCCTCACCCCCTGGAGAATCCTCAATCTCAGGCTCAGGGGAGGGTCTTCTCTGAGTTCAGAGACATCTGTTCCCACGCCCACACCAATTATTGAGTGTTTATTATGCGTCAGGCACTGTGCCGGACATTTTCACCTATTATTTCATTTAATTTTCACAACAATTCCACGGCATGAAACTAATCTTCCCCGGGGACAGTCCCTGCCGGAGACTAAATCTAACCTGATCCCTCTGGCTGCGTTTCCTCAGGCCCAGTTCTCCTTGGCGGTGAAGGGCATTTTGGCTCCTGTCTTTAGAAATTCCCACCATTACTCAGTGGCCCCGCATTATCTTCTCCAGGCATCAGCCTTTCCCCCGGTGCGTCCCCCATGTGATGGGCATTATAAGGGTGAAGGGCACTGAGGCAGGACTAGAGGCTGGGATCAGGGCACTGGCCTATGCCAGACACAGAGCACATGCCAGGTGGCTGGGAGGAGGCCCTGAGGACAGGCCCCATGAGATCAGGCTGGGCCAGTGGAGGTGGGGGAAGGACTGGGAGCAGCAGGTTCTCCCCTCCCTCCTTCCCTGATGACATCTGTGACCTTTGCAGTGTGGTAACTAGGCAGGACCCAGGGATGCAAAGATCTAGTTCTCTCTCAGTGACCATCTCTTAGGTCCAAGCTCCAACCCACACATGCCCGGAGCCCAGGGGGCTGAGCAGAAGTGGGCAGGGGCGCAAGGCCGCAGGACTGGCCCTGGGCTGTGGGTGGGAGCTGAAGCCAGAGGATGAACTCTCACACCTAGCTCAGCTCCTGGCATCCAGAGGGTACTCAGGCCTCCTGGTACAGCAGGGAGACTCCCACGCCCCTCTGCCAGCCTCATGGGTTTCCACACACCCTATGGTAGCCATGGGCACCCTGAGTGAATTTACACACCACTTGGCTTTCCTGTTTGGACCTTTTAGGGCAAAAAGGATGAGGGCAGGGGTCCCCTCCACTAGGGTTTTCCCCCATCCAGCCTCCAGCTCGGCTGGAACACAGGGGCCAGACCCACCTCCCCAGGGAATGCTCAGGCCTCAGCTTCCACCCATTGGGAGAGTCAAGCAGGGAAAGCATGGGCCAATGGGCAAGGGGAATGGGAATGGTGGGTGGGACTCTGGTCCCTGTGGGTGGCACCCTCTCCCTTCAAGCAGGCATCATTAAGATATGCAAAGCATATGCAAATCATCCAGAAGAGAGACACGACTCCGGTGGAATGTCAGAAGAGACCTTGAAGATGATCCAGCCCATACCTCCTCCTCCGTTCACAGGTGAGGAACAGAGGCCCCACCAGGAAGGGACTTGCTCAAGGTCATTCAGACATTTGGGCAATGAGGAAGGAGCCTAATGAGGGCTTTACTCAGTCCAGAGCTCTTTCCACAGCCGTCTTATCTTTCCTGTGGGGGGAAGGGGGGCCAAAGGGAGCACAGGGTCTCAATGGGGCTCCAGGGAGGCCTATCAAAGCCCCACCTTCCTGCCTCTGAGCCTGGAGATGGTGTAGTGAGTGTGAGGGGAACAGAGGGCAGAGATGCCCGGGAGAGTGGGTGACCAGACGGGTGCAGGGGCCAGAGCCGGAGGCACTGTTTTCCTGCACCACGCAGCAGAAGGCAGCTGAACTGGAGCGTCTGAAGCCCAATGTCAGGGCAAGGTGCCTGCTGTGGTGTGGGGAGGGGATGCCGCCCTTACTACACACGCACCCCTGAGTGCCCAGCAGCCCCTTCCGCCTGGACTCTGATGACCATGGCACCTGACAAACCATAATGAACCCAGGCCCTTCCTTGGCTGCTGCCGCCTTCCCACCCCCCACCCCCCAGCTTGGTTTCTCAGCCTTCCAGACAGTCCTAGAAAGCAGGACCCAGCCTGGGGAAAGGAAGACAGACAGATGGGAGGAGCCAGACTGAAAGAAAAAGGGGAGACTGAGGAGCAGAGGGGGAGACAGGGGGGAGAGAGCATGAAAGGCAGAGCAGGAGAAACAGGGGCAGAGGGAGGGGAGGTCACGAGGAAGGAAGTCAGGGAGACTGAGGGGCATGGAGGGGACTGTGGGAGCAGCGGGGCAGCGAGGGGAGGGCTCCCAGCCTCCGAACCAAAGGACAAAGCTGGAGCCTGGATATGGGGCACAGGAACCCCATGGAGGCCTGCGGCTTTCTGGCAGGAGTTGGGGACCATGCCCCTGTCCCTCTGCCCACCACCACAGCAACTCTCCAGGCTGCCAGGAAATCAGCCCTCCCTCCTCTGCCTTCTTCCCTCCCTCTTTCTATCCCTCCCTTTTTCCTCCCTCCCTCCCCCCTCCCG
>NW_005355708.1:5676131-5679569 GCF_000412655.1 Myotis brandtii | reverse complement strand
CAGGCAAACCTGCTTCCTCGCCAAATCCAAAGCCTTCATCTCTGCTTTTCAGAGCTGGGCATGAAAGAAGGGGAAGCGAGTGCAGCCCTCAAACCGCTGACGGCCAGATTTTTATTATCTTTGCTCCAATAGGCCCTAGGAAGTCAACAAGGGAATCTTCAAAGAGCATCTCCGCGGCTCACTGGAGCCGGCACCTGCACTGGCCCACTCACGGCAGGCAGCCAGAGCCTGGGGGACACAATCTGTCCCCCAACTCCCACCAAGCCCAGAGCCCAGATCCGAAGCTGCCAGGAGCCTCACCCTCAGCCTCCGTGCCTAGGCAAGGGCCACTTGGCCAGGCAGCCGGGCTCCAAGGCCAGGCCCAGGGCCGCTGGGCCTCAGAGACAGCCTCTGCCCCTCTCTGGACCTCGAGGACACGAGCGAAGGAGGAAATCAGATCTGCTTGCCAGGGCTCGGAGGAGATAAGTGCTTGGGATTCCTAGAAAGAGAAGCTTTTGTGGCAAGCCCTAGATTCCTCCCTAGATCCTTTCCCTGAACTGTCTGCCTGCCCCACCCCCACAGACCCCTCCGTCGCCTCCTGACTCCCCCTCCTAGAAGCCCTCCCAAGCACAGCTGCCCCTCCATTCCTGAGCCCCAGGCCGGCTACTCGGGATGATCCTGGAACCCCAGATAGCTCCCTCCGGACAAATCCTCAACTCCACCTGCCTTCTTTCCCCAAGACCTAACCTGGGGTGGGGGTGGGGCTAAAATAAACCTGCTACTTCAAAAAACCCTCCCCTCCTAAGCTTGGATTTGTCAGAGAAAGCCAAGGTTGGCATTGGGCAGATGGCCAGCGGCACCCCAACCCCTGCCACCCCCCCCCAACTCTGACCACACCATTGAGGTCAATGCCTGAAGCCAAAGAAGGAATCAATGGTTCTAATTCAGCGGTTCTCAACCTGTGGGTCGCGACCCCTTTGGGAGTCGAATGACCCTTTCACAGGGGTCGCCTAAGACCATCGGAAAACACATATATAATTACATATTGTTTTTGTGATTAATCACTATGCTTTAATTATGTTCAATTTGTAACAATGAAAATACATCCTGCATATCAGATATTTACATGACGATTCGTAACAGTAGCAAAATTACAGTTATGAAGTAGCAACGAAAATAATTTTATGGTTGGGGGTCACCACAACATGAGGAACTGTATTAAAGGGTCGCAGCATTAGGAAGGTTGAGAACCACTGTTCTAATTAAACCCTTTTTCCAGGATGGGTTCCTGGCCAGAGAGAGAGAGAGCGCGCATCCGAGCTCTGCATCCCAGCACCCAGCCCCGTTTCCTGTGAATCTTTAAGAAACCTGGAGTCAGGTCTTGAAGACCCCAGAACCTCCACATTAGGCTACGAGGCAAGCAGCAAGCCTGGAGTTGGGGCATCTCAATCCCAGGGATCCTTCCCCTAGGGGAGCTCCCCCTAACACTCAGCACAGCCTGAGGACCACAGTTGCTTCTTCCAGACCCCAGAGCACATGGGGGACCCGAGTCCCCATCCCAGCCCCAAGGGGCATCATGATAATGGACCATCATGGTAAGGACGGAAGCAGCAGGGCTGTGGGGGCCCTAGACAAAGACCCTCTTGTCCCCAAGGAGGGGTGGCAGGAAGCCAGGGCAAAGCCTTTGCACTCGCTGCCAGCAGTGCCTGGGTGCCAGGCAGTCTGGGGTGGGGGGGTCTTATTCTTGGAAGCCCCTCCCCGGAGGCCCACAGCCCTCACCCCCATCCCTGGCGTTGACACCAGGCCATCAGCTAAGTCTCTGCCCCCTAACAGCTCTCAGCTTGCCTGGAGCCCTCCTTCCTAGGTGAATGCCGGTCCAGACACTTGCCCACAGGAGCCCCAACACCAACCAGAAAACAGCAAAAACCCTCGCACCTAAACCATAACTGCCCTCCACGTACCTACAAACGCACACCTTCGCCAGAAACCACCCCCGGCACAGCCGCCGCCAATCATGACAGAGCCTTATGTTTTCACGGTGTCAGCCTCCATCGAATGCATCATCAATTCTTTAAGATCACCGACAGAGATTACAAACGCACACCTTCGCCAGAAACCACCACCGGCACAGCCGCCGCCAATCATGACAGAGCCTTATGTTTTCACGGTGTCAGCCTCCATCGAATGCATCATCAATTTAAGATCACCGACAGAGATGCGGAAGGGAAGGAGGGAAACTGAGGCACAGGGTTAGGCAGCAAAGCCGTTGGCTCAAGGTCACCCAGACCAAGATATCCACAGTCCCACACACAGTCCCAAGTGCTCGAACCCCACGCCAAAAACACATTCAGACCCGCAGCCTGAAAGTCCGTCTGGTCAGCTAGCTACTCCCCACTCCCAGCCCCCCTCTGGTTCCCAAACAACAGGAGCGCCAACATCTCAAAGGCTTCAGCCAGGAACCCTCAGCTCAGGGAACCCACTTCCCTTCAAGTTGGGGGCTGCCAGACCTCCTGGTTTCACAGTCTTGGGGGAGAGCGAAAGGCAGTCCGGGACCCCCTCCTTGCACCATCCCCGCTCCTGCTCACCTGGCTCCCTTCGGCCCCCGGGGTCCTTCGGTCCGGCCTCCTCCCGGGGAGGTCGGGAGCTGCCCTCAGCTGTCCTCTCCCACCAGGCCAGGGCGAAGCGCCGCAGGCACTGCCAGGGCTGCATGGGGAGGGTTGGGGCGGGGGTGCTCGCACCGGCAGCCGCACACACCGCGCTGGGCCCTGCCAGCCGAGCTGCGGAGGCACCCGGCCGGCCCCCTCGGCTTCCACCAGCATCCTGCTGCCCCCACCGACAGGACTCGGAGCTGGTCCGGGAGCTTCTGACGTAGCAGGGGGGTGCGTGGGAGGGGAGGGGGAGCCGCGGCGGGTCCCTCCCCAGCCCCGCCCTCTGCCCCTCCGCCTCCAGCGGTTCCTAACTCCACACTAACCCTAGATGCTCTGCCCAGCTGGGGGCGCCCTCCACTGCCCTCTTCAGGGGAAGGGCTTAGGTTCAAATAGCCCCTCCCCGGCCCCTCCCTCTTATGGCCCCTCCCCACCGGCCAGCTCAGCTGGGAGCCGGTCCCCAGTTTCTGCAACTGCTGCCTCGGCTCCGAGGTCTCCAGGGCTAGGGCCTCGAGGTGAGGGGGGTGGGGGGTGGGGAATGCAGGCTTGTATCCTGGCAACACAGCCAACACCAGAACGCACTCGTCCCCTTCCTTCCCTGGGGGACGGGCTCAAAGCGCCACCACCACCCAAGTGCACCCACCCCGTTCTGGGACCTGAGGAAGAGGCCTTTGCTGCTCCCCCACTTCTCCAGTGCCTTCGCCTCCCTTTCACCCTCCCCTCCCTCCACCCAGGATGGTCCACTCCCCTCCCCCACTGTCCTCAGCATCCATCCCTCCTCCTCCTCTCCCCTCCCCTGCCCCCTCCACTCATA
>NW_005355708.1:5646401-5675361 GCF_000412655.1 Myotis brandtii | reverse complement strand
GGGCCGGGGTGCAGGGCGCGCTCTCGGTCCCCTCCTCCTTCCACCTGCTTCGCCCACCCCAGGCTTTCCTCGCGCCACCATAGAGGCCAATCCCTACGGCCTGGAGCCGGCCCCGGGGGAAGGGGCGCACCTCGAGGACTGGAGACTGCTCGCTCTCCAAGCCCCCGGGCGCCTTGGGATGGAGACGCTTTCGGGGAGGCGAGGCAGGGCGGCGGGAATGGGGGCCACTCTTTAGCCAAGGTGACCTCCGAAAGCCACAGCCGCGCTCTGCAAGGAGAGCCTGGACCCCCGTCCGCCTCTGCCCGGATGCTCCCCTCCCCCCTTCCTTCGCCGCGGCTTAGATGCGGGAACCTAGTCCCCCCGGCGCCCCCTGCTGGGCTGTCTCCTTGCCCCCCAACTCGGGTTGCGGCCCCTCCTGCAGGCATCTGCTGGAACTGCAGCGGCCTCTGCTAGTCGTGAGGTGTGTAGGCTCATCGGTCAAGTAGGACCCCAAAGGAGGGCGCTTCAGCTCCTGCCCCTCTCACACTTCGCTTGGCCTCGCCATTGCCACTTCCACCTTAGCCTGCAGAAGCCAGCACTGTCCCACCCCCAGACTTTCTGCCACCCCCTCCGTTCTCCCACCCCCTCCTTCCTCCTACCTTGGCCTACCTGTGAGGTCCACAGACTTTTCCCACTGGGACCAGCACCGGCCCCTCCTCCTGTCTTGGTTGCTTGCTCCCTCTCTCCCTCCGGTTTTCTGTCCTGTTTCTTCTCTCCAGGCTTCTCTTGAGGAGCGGAAGGGGGGCTCAGTTCCCTGCCCCTTATCAGCATCCCCACAGCAGGTCGGCTGATCAAGGAAGGGGCTCAGTACACCTCTTCGCTGCAGGCCTCGGGCGGAGTGGCAGGCAGGCGGGGAGTTGAGAGAGGAGACCCCACCCCACCCAAAGAGGCCCAAATGACAAACCGGTTTCCCCACTTCCTGTTCTACCCAGTTGCAGCCTTACTCTGGGCTCTCCCACTCTCCTGCCCGCCCCCAGACCTGCCCCTGAACCAGCCACATGCCTGGCTGAGGGCAAGTCCCTGATGCCCCTTCGAGATTAATCTCCAGTTGCAGTAACTCAGATGGCAGGGCCAGTGCGGGAGGAGGAGGGGCCCTTCCCAGCTCCAGGCGAACAGCTCAGGAGGGCAGCCAATCTTGGACACACCGTTTGGGCACACGACCCCAGCAGTCGGCACCCTGACGTCTCCCCTCCTGAGCCAGCTGCCTCTCCCTCTGCCAACTGGACGGTGCCCATCTTTTGGCCTCTGAGTGCACAGTGGGCACTTGTCCAGCTCCCTGCCTGGCTGCCTGCCCAGGATGGGCATGGGAGGCAGCAGGCCCTGTGTAAGGGAGGGGTTGACAAGTGGAGGGGTAGCTTCCCCCTCAGCTGCATGGACACCACCTCTCAAGCCTCTCCAAGCCCCAAAGTTGGGGACTCACACTGCTGGCTCCTCGACATTCAGTCCCCCACTCAGTCCCTACACAGGACGCTGTCCTTTGCCCCTCCCGGGTGCCCCCATGAGACAAGGTCTCTTCCCTCACCTACTTTGTGTCCACCTAAGAGGCATGAAATCAGCAGGTGCTTTCCCCATATTCCCTAATTTAACCTTCTCACAACCCTACAGAGGTGGGCATTTTCAGCCCCATTTCAGAGAGAAGAGTTGAGGCTTAGAGAGGTATAGCCACTTGTCCAATCTAAGAGTAGCAAAGCTGAAATTCAAACCCAGATCTGCCTGACTCCAAAGCTCCCAGCCTCTTTTCTATCAACATCACCATCTCCTAACCCTGTGGGCTGCCAGACGCAGGGACCAACCTCCGGCACAGGGCTCATGACCGACTATGGTGGGTGGGAGAGAGTGGGCTCTAGGGTGTGGCTGAGGGTTGACATTCATTCATGTCAAGGTTAAGGAACTGGCCCTTAGTCCCTGGAGGACCATTGGAAAGACACTTGTCCTGCCACAGGGAGGTTTTGCTGCCCTTGTGCTGAATGACAAGAAGCCACTGCCTCAGGGACTGAGGGGGGGAGACTCCGTGAATCAGGCCTTGGACATTAGAGACAGTTCCAAAGGGGCCAGCAGGACAGGGTACCCCTCGTTCCCCCCTCTAAGTTGCCCTCCTGCATCCTGAGGGCCCCCTCCATAGTGAGGCGCTTACGTCTGACTCAGGTAATTTTTGTATGTATGTACCTTACTTTGTAAAGACAATCCTTAACATTCCTGATCCTCTGCAGAGCTGTGAGCTCTTCTGACTCCCTTCTCTCCTCAACTACTTCGTCCACACCCACCCAACGCAGGACAATGGCCTCCAAGTGTCCCAAGGAGGGGCGAGAAGGAAGACAGCTCCTGAACAGGAGCACAGATCCCAGAGCTCCAAGTGGAGTCACCAGGGCAGATGGCCTGGCATTATCTACCCCTCATTGACCCCACCGGATCCTCTGCCCCCACCCCCAGCGAAGATAGATGCCCCCTCCCTGTCCCATCAGATCTCAGAAGCAGAGGCTCCTGGGGGAGGGAGAAGACTGATCAGGGCAAGAGCAACACAGGTATGATTTTTCCAGATGAGAGATGAGACTTGCTCCTGGAAGCTGGCAGGGTGCCTGGCACAACCAAGGTGCCAGCTGCCTCCACCTGAGATGCCTCAGGTGCCACCCGCCCCCACTCTCATTCTGCAACAGGTAACTTCCCCCTGGCCCTCCTCGCCTGCGTCTCTGGCTTTGCTCTCAGTTGGGAGGGCGCAGCTGGCACTGCCCACCTTGCCCTTCTTAGCCATCCCACCCAGCCTCCTCGCCCGCTCCTGGGAGCCTGTGGAGGGAGGCTATGCGGGAGCACCCACACTCAGCCCCGCCTCTCCTTCCCCCAAGGTCTGTTGGAACAGGGGCTGCACCTGGGCACACATCTGGACAGGAAGAGGGAGATGGGCCTGGGGTGGACAGAGAAGGGCGCATGGACCTCTGGGGAAAGGCACAGAGAAAGGGTGATGTAGAAATTATGTTTGGACCCCTGCACGACTCCCCCTGCCACCTCCGGAGCCTCCCACCCAGATCCTCGAGAAAGCCCCCTGCCCGTGGGGCTACTGTCAGGCCAGTGCATTGCATGAGCCCCTTTGGGACCATCCAAACTTCAGCATGAGTAGCTTGAGGCAGTGAGGGGCTGGGGTTTGGCCCTGTTCTGGGGAGACAGTGACTAGGGTAGACGCTGGTGTGGGTGGGGCACTGAGGAGGAGGCGGGTGCTTGCCTTTGCCCAAGGCCTGCACTCTAGACCACAGCTCGTCTCCTACTCTCCCCTGCCTCTCCCCGCCTAGGGGAAAGGAGTGAGTGGCCGTCTCCTACTCTCCCCTGCCTCTCCCCGCCTAGGGGAGAGGAGTGAGTGGCCGTAAGTTTAAAAAGACCCTCCTGCATTCACAGGGGCTCCTCCGCTCCCCTGCTTGTTATTGTAATGAATGCTAATAAAACTCAATAATTGATGCCCTCATTAGCACATCAAACCAACTTTCTGTGGCAAGAACGTGGACCGGGGTTCTCTGGGGTCCTCACTGCTGCCAGCCCCTCCAGAGAAACTCATCTGGTGCCTCCCGCTGGGAGGGGCCCTGTAGAGGCGCTGGCGGGGAGAAGCGTAGGAGCCACCCTGCTACTGGGAATTTTCTGAGCTGTCTCCCCTGTCACAGGGCAAGCAAGGTCCTGTCTCTCCATTAGACAGTAGCCACGTTACCCAGGGCCCCCCTCATGGCAGGGCAGTGGCCCTTACTCTAAAGTGAGAATCAGAATCACCTAGAGGGCCTGTTAAAGCAGGGTTTGCTGGTCCCACCCCCAACATTTCTGATTCTCTAAGTTTGAGGAGGGGCCTGAGATTTGCATTTCTAACTAGTTCCCAAGTGCTGTTGCTGCTGCTGTTGGTCGGAAACCACACTTGCAGAAGCCATGGGGCAGGGGCTGGCTTCCCCTTGCTTCCCCAGCTTAGGGCTTTGCCTGCTAACGTGGCTCAGCTGGCCTGTCCCTGCTGGGCCTGGCGCACGGGGAGTGGCCTCCCCTTTCCTCAAACTCTCACCGAGGCCACGTCCTGCGTAAACGCCCTTGACAACTCCTTTCTCCCGGACCTTGACCATTGATCCTGACGGACAGAGATGACTAGAGCTGGATCTTTTCTTTTTTCTTTTTTAATTTTTTTTATTGATTTCAGAGAGGAAGGGAGAGAGAGAGAGAGAGAGATAGACACATCAATGATGAGAGAGAATCACTGATGGGCTGCCTCCTGCATTCCCCTGGGGATCGTCGAGCCTGAAACCCCGGGCATGTGCCCCTGACCAGATTCGAACCTGGGACCCTTGAGTCCACAGGCCAATGCTCTGTCCACTGAGCCAAACCGGCCAGGGCTGGGTCTCCTTTTTCCCCAGCTGCTTGGCACAAAGCAGGGGCGCTGCAGACACAGGTGGGTCTCCTCTCCTGGGAGGAGGGGGGAATAAAGGTGAGGGAGAGACTTACCCACACTCCTTCACTTTGGGGTGGCCTCCCAGGGCCTAAATGGGGAGAGGAACTCATGGAAACAGCCCATGAACATGCAAGCAGCTCCCTACCTCCGTCCTTCCCACTCAGTCCCCTGGCATAAGAATTGTCTTTAGGGAGTAAACTGCAGCCTTAGTGCTCTTGGTGGGGGGTGAATAAGACTGAGACAAGAATGTAGAGCCCTAGCCGGTGTTGCTCAGTGGATAGAGCGTCTGCCTCTGGACTGAAGGGCCCCAGGTTTGATTCCAGTCAAGGGCACATGCCCAGGCTGCTGCGGGCTCGATCCCCAGTAGGGGGCGTGCAGGAGGCAGCTGATCAATGATTCTCATCATTGATGTTTCTATCTCTCTCTCCCTCTCCCTTCCTCTCTGAAATCAATAAAAATATATTTGCAAAAAAAGAATGTAGAGATGGAAGGGGAGGGGAGAAGAGTACAGGCAGGAGTGGGAAGAAGAGAAAATGAGGGATGGAGAAAAGCACAGGAGAAAAGGAGAGAAGAGGGGGAAAAAGAGGGTGGTGAGAAGAAGGCAGGGAGAGAGGGGGGAAAGGAAGAGAGAGAATAAGGGTGTTGGAAGCCCAGGAAAGGGGAAAGAAGGAGAAGGAAGATGAGGAGAGGGAACTGCAGCAGGGAGGAGTAGGGGGAAGGCGTCTGTATCTATCCTTGAGAGAATATATTGTGAGCTACTGGGGCCCAGGTGGACCACAAGCCCAGCTCCTGCAAGACTACATCAGGCTTGGCTTTCAGGCTCTAGATTTCACCATCTGATCCACATGCCTGGTGAACAGGGGACACACACATATACATACACACACACACACACACACACACACACGCACACACTCACGCACGTGCACGCACACACACACACACGCACACACGCACACATACACACACACACGCACACATACACACACATATACACACATGCACACACACATACACACACGCACACACACATACACGTACGCACACGCACACGCACACGCACGCACACACACACATACACACATACACACACACACACATACACACACATACACACACGCACATGCACGCTAATGACAACGGGAATTCACGGCACCTTTAGGAGTCTTTTGGGTAGAATTTTATGTTTCATTTGACCTTCTGTTTGTGATACAGACGTTCTCAAACATAAAAACGAAACGAACCAGTTCAAGCTGCTTGTCAAATTGCAGAGCGGAAACCTCAGCTTACTACAAATTGGCCTAATTAAACCGTATTAACACTGGTACCCTAGGGTGAATTTTTCTCCCTTGCACAAAGGATGACACTGCCAATTTCCATGTACAATGCGGGCGAGTCTGATGCTTTTATGGGTGATTTTCCAAATGGGGATAGTAAATGTGCCAGGGACGGCGTCTCTAAAGCAAGGGGGAGGTATAACTGCTCCATAATTGCCATTTTCATTTGGGCAAATTAAATGGAAATGAAAACAAAAACCCCGTCCTGCCTCTCCTGTGGCTCTGCAACTGAGCCTCGGGCTGGGGTTGCGGCTGGGGACTGTCAGAGGTGCTCCTGGGGACTTAACTGCTCATCCTCTCCCACCCGCAACCACTTCTCTCACTTCCTTTTCTCCTTCCTGAAACCTCAGGGGGGATCTGAGTGGAGGGAAAAGGCTCCCCCTAGACAATGTCCCTCCGCAGAGGTGGCCATGCTGACTTTCGATGACAAGCTTTCATTCTCATGTGACTGTCCTTGCAGTCACAGGCCACGGTGCACACACGCACACACACATACACACACGCACACACATACATACACACACATACACACACATACACACACATGCACACACACGCACGCACACACACATTGCCGCTCAGGCTAGCAGGTGGGGGAACAACGCAGGCCTCATCCTGACCCGTTTTACCCGCGCTAGCACCTGGTAACCATCTCCTTGCCTTCCAAGGCCACAGCAACCACCTGTTTAATAATGAACGTAGATGCAACCCCCATATACTGCTGGTAGGAATAGGAAATGGTTCGGCAACTATGGGAAACCGTTGGGCAGTTCCTCACAAAGCTAAACATAGAATTCCCATATGACCCAACAGCCATCATGTCCTTCAGCGGATGATGGATAAATTATCTGTGACATAGCTTTACAACTGAGTGTTATTCATCCATATGAAGAAATGAAGTCCTGCCCGGTGGGTGTGGCACAGTGGTTGAGCTTCGACCTATGAACCAAGAGGTCACGGTTCAATTCCGGTCAGGGCACACACCTGGGCTGTGGACTCAATCCCCAGTAGGGGGCGTGCAGGAGGCAGTCGATCAATGATCCTCTCCCTCACTCTTCCTCTCTGAAATCAATAAAAATATATTTTTTTTAAAAAAGAAGAAATGAAGTACTAATACATGTTTAACATGGATGAACCTCAAAAACATGACGTAAGTGAAAGAAGCCAGACAGACACAAAGGGTCACATATTGTGTGATTCCATTTCTATGAAATATTGTGAATAGGTAAACCCATGAAGGATTGTCGGGGGGGAGGGGAAGTGGGGAGCAACTACTTCATGCATAAGAGTTTCCTTCCGGGGTGATGAACATGTTTGGGAACCAGATAGATTTGGTGGCTGCACAGCACGGTGAATGCCCTAAATGCCACCGAGTTGTTCACTTTAATTCTATGTTATGTAAATTTCACCTCAATTTTAAAAAGTCATAATGAAAATAGGCGTTTTCCAGGGAGTTCATCAAGCCAACTGCAGTTTCAGAGTCTACCTCCTTTGGAAACGGGAGCTCGTGCCTGCACGAGACATGGACTTCCCGGATGCCCGGGGCACCAGGCCTCTGCCCTGAAGACTGGAAGATGCTCACGGAACCCCCGGATGCAGTGTTCCGGACCCGCCCTGCAGCTCTGCAGCCTCCTCCTCTGCCTGGCTCCCGCCCCAAGGGAGGCTCCCTTTCAGGTTCCTGCTTCCCTGGCAGAGCAGGTGGCAGATGTGTGAGCTGGCGCTGAGGCGCTCTGCTCCCCGTCTTCGCTGACATCCTGCAGTCGGCCCCAGGGGCAGCCCCCCTCTCCGTCTCGTTCCAGACAGTTTTCAGAAGCCCTCTGGTTTCCTTCCCACAGAATTGTTCTTATCACCCGCTAAATGGACTCCCTGCTCTCTGGATTCTCTTACTCCCCACAACCCCCTCTCCATGTGCCAGGCCCTGGGCTGGCTCCCAGGATGAATCAGACACATTTGCTTCTCCCCACTGCACTTAAGCCCCCCTAGATCCTCCACTCAAAGACCTTTTTTTATTTCTATTTTTTAATATATTATATATATATATATCTTTATTGATTTCAGAGAGGAAGGAAGAGGGAGAGATAGAAGCATCAATGATGAGAGAGAATCATTGATCGGCTGCCTCCTGCACACCCCCTACTGGGGACTGAGCCCACAACCCGAACATGTGCCCTGACTGGGAATCAAACAATGACCTCCTGGTTCACAGTTCGATGCTAAACCACTGAGCCACACCAGCTGGGCTCAAAGACCTTTAATGACCACTCCCTACAACAGGGAATGTGGACCCTGAACCCTTTGTGTCCTGATAAAAATTTTGCACCCTCTCCCTAGACAAATGAATACACATGCCAGTCCACAAGGAATTGTGGGTCCCCTGACCTCCACAGCCTATCCAAGGACCCCTAAGGTGGGGCTGTTCAAAGTGTGCAAAGTCAGTTTCCACCACTGCCTCTGCCCCCGGCCAACCAGGTCCAGTCCCGGAAGCAAACACCATTCCCAGGTTCTTGGGTCTTTCAGGCTTGCTCCTGTGTTCATGAGCACTTTTTTAAAAAAATATTTTTTTTTATTGATTTCAGAGAGGAAGAGAGAGAGAGAGAGAGAGAGAGAGAGAGAGAGAGAGAAACATCAATGATGAGAGAGAATCATTGATCGGCTGCCTTTTGCATGCCCCACACTGGAGATCAAGCCCACAACCAGGGCATATGCCCTGACCGGGAATCGAACCGTGACCTCCTGGTTTATAGGTCGAAGCTCAACCACTGGGCCTCGCCGGCCGGCCAGGCACAAGCACTTTCTTTGTGAGCTCGACCCGAACAGCAGCACACAACACACACCCCACAGTGTGAACTGGACATTGTTCCGCCTCAGCACCTAGGAAGGTACCCGTTGGCGGGTATTTCGGTTGTTTCCAGGGCAAGAGATAGCCTGGTGGTTACTTGGTTTCACACAATGTGAGCATGTCCGTAGAATTAATTCCTAGAAGGGGAATAGCTGGATAAAAGGTATGTGCATAAGTGTTTGAAATATGAACCATCATGTCTGTTTTTGCCCCGATTAGCGAATGCATAACAAACAATGTTTCCCAACTTGGCCGATTGTTACCCTTGTGCCGTGCCAGCTGAGGAAACTGAGGCAGAGACTGCCCACCTGCTCCCTGGAAAAATAAAAAAAAATTGGATGAGGAACCTGACAGCAGGAATAAGCCCAGCTTCATCGGTTAGAAAAATGCCCCAAAGATCCTGCCCACCTTTGGAAACAGAGGGAAGGAGGAGATGTCTAGCCTGAAAAGGGAGAAACTAAATAATGATCACCTCGTGTGTGAACAAGGAGACAACTCAGAGAACATCCAAGGTTCCATGGCAGCAAGAGAGACTGGAGTCAGCTGAGTGTGAACTGCCTGCTAGTGCAGGTGGGATGCTGAGGGCCCGGCACCAAGGAAGGACTGTGGGTGACTCCCTGCTCAGAAATCATTAAGCCAGGATTAAGGGTGGAGCACCTGCCCGGCCTGCTGGGAGCAGAGGGCTGGAGCAGGTGACCATGCAGCCGAGTGAGTGCACACCCTAGCCTAGGTGAAAAGGCAGAAAACTGGATTAATAAGGCAGGGCCCAGAGCTTTACAGTCTTCAAAGTAATCCCCTAAATCAAGCCTTCGAGGAGGGCAAGCAAGGACTAGAAACAGCCCATTTTGCTGATGAGAAAACTGAGGCCCAGAGAAGTTAAGAAACTTGGCCAAGGCTTCACAGCTGAACCAAGACTAGAACCCAAGCCTGCAGCCCCCAAGTCCAAGGCCCTGCCTCCTTGGGACAACTGGAACGTCCCAAGATAGGATGGAGGCCTCCGTCCTCGGTTCCTCCACCAACTTCCCCAGGCCCTCTGCACGCCACTCCTCTTCGCCAACACCCCAACCACAGCGCCAGCACAGGGTGGAGTCCTGCTGGGAGAGGCTGCAAGTCCCTCTCCTGTCTGACAACTGAGCTGCAGGAGGAAGAAGGAGGTGGGAACAGGTCCCAAACTCCCATCTCACTTGTCCTCGCCCGTCTCCGTCTCAGACTCTCTCGTGATAGGAAAGTAGGCCAGTTTGGAATATGTCACGGATATTTTCGACATCCCCATCTGTACTAGAGCTTCGCACACAGCCAAGTGGGGTGGGGCCGGAGCCTTCCTGCCGGATGAGGGGCACACCTGCTACCTCTGGGGCTCAGAGCCCAGATGGGGGCTGGAGACACACACAGGAGACCCCGAAGAGCACTGGGCAAGCGCCCAGCAGCCTGGGCAAGGTGGCCAGGAGATCAGCAGTGTCTGCCCTCTTACGGAGGAGCAGGAGCAGACAGCTATGACCTGTGGATCGCTCCCCCGGCCCCAACCTGGGGATGGAAGGAAAGAGCAATTAGTCCTGTGGGGAAAGGGGTCTGGAAAAGCTTTTATGGAAGAGGTGACTGACATGTGAGTGGGGCTTGAGTGGGAAGGAAGCAGGACTTTGCCAGGTGAAGAAGATGGGGAGGGCGCTCCCGGCCAAGGGATGTGCTTGGGGTACGCTGCAACCCGTGGGCCCGGCTGGGTAGAGGGCTGACCAGGGAAGGGCAGCGAGAGAGAGAGACGGAGGGGCAGGCTAGCATTGGCGAAGGAGCTGTTTGTGGTGAATGCCCAGCTGTGAAGCTTGGGGTGCAGGTGCCTATGGAGGCTAAGGGCCATGATTCGGAAAGAACAGGCAGCCGTGGGCAGACAGGAGTTACCCAGGGGTGAGTGAGAGCCCTCTTGGGGCCACCAGCCACCCTGACCACAGCCTTGCCCAGTTTGCTGGAGGGGCACCTCTCGTGGTTGCGGGAGGGGAGGCCAATATGAGAAATGAACTCCTCACAGAGGCGTTAGAGACCTGCCAGCTTACAGGGGCCGAGGTCGGGTGGGGTTGCCTATGAAGACACCTGCAGAGGAGACACCTGGACACTGTGCTGATTCAGCACCTACTACGGGTATTTGTGCCATGGCCTCATTAATCCTTACAACAAGCCCCAGAAGTAGACATGCTTTTCCCTTCTTATCGATGTGGAAAGTGACGATCAAGTGCCAGGAGTAACGGGAAGTGTAGGGCCTGGCTGGCGTAGCTCAGTAGTTGAGCATCAACCTATGAACCAGGAGGTCATGGTTCGATTCCCCGGAGTGCAGGAGGCAGCCAGTCAATGATTCTCTCTCATCATTGATGTTTCTATCTCTCTCTTCCTCTCCTTCCTCTCTGAAATCAATAAAAATATATTTAAAAATAATAATAAAAGAAAGTGTAGGTCTCTTCCCCAAGGTCCCACCGCTTGTATGTTGTTTAAAAATTCCGGTCTGTCTGTCCCAGAGCCCATCCCCTTCATCTCTCACCACCTCCTGGATAAGAGCCAACGCTCCCTCCCAAAGAAATGACTCGCCAACCTTCACCCCTCGCTCACTGTCTCCACCCGGGACCTGCTCCAGGGCTCCAGGGCCCCACACCAATTGGTAACAGCTATGATCAGGTGAGACAACAGAGGCTCAGAGAAGTTAAGTGACTTGCCCAGGGCACAATGCTAATTAGTGGTGGAAGCAGGATTCAGATCCAGATCCCTTTTCACGCCTAATCACTTGGCCTTATTCCTCCCTAAGCCTCTTTATTCCCCAGTTTCCTCTTCTGTGACATGGGGCTGGGTTCGTGAGGGAGTGCACAGGGAGCTGTAAGCCACTGGGCACAGTGTCTGACATTCACTCCACAGTTCACAGGTGTTTACTGAGCCCCTCCTAGGAGCAGGACACTCTCCTAAATGTTGGGAGCTAACAGGAAACAAAGAAACCAGCCCCTGCTCTCCTGAAGTGGAGCCCTTCAAGGGCTGAGAGGAGGATGGGCCACAGGCGCAGAGAAAGCACTCAGTAATTGCTCCCCTAAGTCCTACCTCCTGGTGGTGGGAGCTTGGGAGTGTCACTCTGGTATTCCCTCCTTCCGGTTCTAGAAGACAGGAGCAACACAGAGCAGAGGCACTTTGCCGGGGGAAGGCTGGCCTTGCATTGCTTCACTGCCAGCCTCCCAGGTGAGCAGCCCTGCTCCAGCCCCTGTGAGATCAGCAAGGCCTCCTCCTCCCCTGCCGTGCCTGGCTCAGGCTGCACCCAACCGTATTCGTATTTACGTGAAATATCAGTAGCCCGGCCGGAGTGGCTCAGCGGTCGGGCATCGACCTATGAACCAGGAGGTCCCTAGAATATTCTGATTTTTGAGATCACAATAGGTAAGCCTATATCTGTTAAGGAAATTGAAGCCTTCATTTAAAATCTTCCCACACCCCAGGCATGTGCCCTGACCAGAATTGAACCGTGCCCTTCTGGTTCATGGGTCAACACTCAGCCACTGAGCCAAACCAGCCAGGCTTGCATCTTTATTTTATTTATTTATTTATTTTGGTGCATCTTTATTTTTAAAGTGGGCTTCTTATGTGATTTAAGCCAGGGGTCCTCTCTGAGGTAAAGGCCCAGCCCTGAGGGTCTGGGCTCTGTGAAAGGGGATAATTGGTGCATCCTAGGACATTCTGGGCAGCCCTTCCTTGGGGGGAACTGGCACAGGACTGATGCTGCAAAAAACATTTTTGGTGATGTGACCAAAATTCAAGTTGGCAAGCATTTTAAGAACTACCTGAGACTGCCAGTATTTGGCCTTGTTTTTTTCCTGCAGATCGTGTGAGAATCCTTTCAGGCAGCGGTTCTTGCCCCCAGGGGTCAGGATTTGGGGAGCAGGGGGTGGGAATCTGGGGACATGTTTGGTTGTTAGGACCAGGAGAGGGTGCAGTTGGGATCTAGGGGGTGGAAGCCAGAGCTGCTGTTGAACACCCTACAACGCACAGAACAGTCCCACAGGGAACGATCCAGCCCAAATGCCAACAGGGCTACGTACAGAAACTGCCCTCAGGCCTGGCCCAGCAAAAGGCAACTGTATTGGTTCATGAGAACTTTAGATTTTAAATGGGCTTACATTTGTTGTATTTTTTTATTTAAAGGGAACTTAAATAGCTGATTTTTAAAGAGAAATAAATAGCCCCAGCCAGTTTGGCTCAGTGGATAGAGCCCTTGCCTGAGGTCTGAAGGGTCCCAGGTTCGATTCTGGTCAAGGGCACATGCCCAGGTTGCAGGCTTGATCCCCAATAGGGGATGTGCAGGAGGCAGCTGATCAATGATTCTCATCATTGATATTTCTAGCTCTCTCTCTCTCTCTTCCTCTCTGAAATCAATAAAAAATATATTTTTAAAAAATAAATAAAGATAAATAAACACAGACCATGGTTATTGATTGTGATTATTCATATGGTTGAGTTTAAATCTACCATCTTGGTTGCAAAACTGTAGACAGCATATAGTTGGGTCTTTTTTTTTATCTGCCTTTTAATTACCTATGAACCAGGAGGTCCCTAGAATATTCTGATTTTTGAGATCACAATAGGTAAGCCTATATCTGTTAAGGAAATTGAAGCCTTCATTTAAAATCTTCCCACACCCCAGGCATGTGCCCTGACCAGAATTGAACCGTGCCCTTCTGGTTCATGGGTCGACGCTCAGCCACTGAGCCACACCAGCCAGGCTTGCATCTTTATTTTTAAAGTGGGCTTCTTACGTGATTTAAGCCAGGGGTCTCTCTCTGAAATCAATAAAAAATATATTAAAAATAAAATAAAGATAAATAAACACATAAAATGAAGTGAGCTGCTTGTAGACAGCATATAGTTGGGTCTTTCTTTTTATCTGCCTTTTAATTGGAACCGACTTCATTTCAATCGCACTGTACATGCACACCCACACGTGATATTTTGTGGAAGAGCCACACTCAAGGGGCCAAAGAGCCGCATGTGGCTCGCGAGCTGCGGTTTGCCGACCACTGGTCTCTAGACCATGGTTATTGATTGTGATTATTCATATGGTTGAGTTTAAATCTACCATCTTAGTTGCAAAACCGTATAAATTTACTAAAACTCAGGTAGACCACGGGCTCTGAGTTACCCCTCCTGTGCTGTGGCCTGGGAACTCACTCCAGTCTGTAGGCTGGGACAGCTGTAGGACATGTGGCTTTGTTCTCTTCTCTCAGGGGTCACTGTCCTGTGCTGCCTGATTTCTAATATCTAAGTGCTATCATTTCATGTGTTTTTGTCTATTTTTTTTATCGTTTAAAGTATTACATATGTCTCCTTTTCCCCCATTGACTTCTCCCCGGCCATTCCCACCCCCCAGCACAGGCCCTCACCCCCTACTGTCTGTCTGCGGGGTGATTGGCAGGGCAATGGCGCCCCCACTCACATCTGCCTTGGCCTGGCGCCGCCCACTCACCTGCTCCACCATCCTGCCGCAGTCCCGCTCTCCTCGGGCCCATTGTGGCTGTCAGCGCCTCCACTGCCACCCGTTGCCAGTGCCGCATCGACAACGCCCACCATGTTCTGCGCCGCCCCCTGGTGGTCAGTGCATGTCATAGCGAGCAGTCGAACTCCTGATCTAGGGGACAATTTGCATATTAGGCTTTTATTTTAGAGAGAGGAAGGGAGAGAGAAACATCGATTTGTTGTTCCATTTCTCTATGCATTCACTGGTTGATTCTTGTCTGTGCCCTGACTGGGGACAGAACCTGCAATGATGCTCCAACCCACTGAGCTACCCCACCAGGGCCAATTCTTTCTTTTAATAACTATTAGAGAATGTTCATTATCAGCAATGAGGAGTGTGTTTAAGTTGGTTGGGTTTTGTTTTGTGTGTGTTTCTGTTTTCTTAGCTTTCCTTTTTCCTTTTTTCTTTTATTGATCTCGTTCATGCCGGGAGCGTAGCAGCCATGGAAATACACCACCCAGATGACACTTCTAGAGAGAATTTGCCGTGAGGAGTGCTGTCAGCTGACAAACTTCAGCTGCAACCCTGTCTCGATCTACTGCAGCATTTGAACTGAGGGACACACTTTCCCCAGGCAACTCCAGTCAATCACTGAGCATGGGGAGGTGAAGGGGGTCCCACGGGGGGTGGGGGGACATTTCAGCCCAGCAGGCTCCTCTAGCGGTCAACCTTTGCTCTGAAGCTGGCTGAGACTCTCTCGGGGCTGCACCACAGTCTAACTCTTCCTACCTGACCATCCTTCCTTCCCCTCTTCTTCTTCTTGTTTTAAAAAACATATTTTTATTGATTTCAGAGAGGAAGGGAAAGGGAGAGAGAAAGAGAAACATCAACAATGAGAGAGAATCATTGATCGGCTGCCTCCTGCAAGCCCCTGACTGGGGGATCGAGCCTGCAACCTGGGCATGTGCCCTGACCTCCTGGTTCATAGGTCAACACTCAACCACTGAGCCACCGCGGCCAGGCATTCCTGCCCCCTCTTCTTCCTCACTTACCAGTCCTGCACCTCAGTCTGAAGGCTTTCCCTGTCAACTCCTGTTCCCTCTTCTCTTTACTCGTCACAAGCATCACCCCCAATGGATCTCATGCGCTCCTACTGTAGCTGGTGTCTGTTTCCCAGAGGATAGGCACTGACACAGGCGTTTTCTTCATTTGTCAGGTGACCCTTGCTCAGCCATTTGTATTTAAGGGGGAAGCATTAAACAGCAGACTGCGAGTTCCATAGGCACGAGGGAGGCTTTTTTTACCGGTGGATTTTGCTTTTCAGTCATTGGGCCAAGAGCCAGCGGTTTCACTGGAAATCCTCCAAATGTTAGTATATGGAATTTTTCTGTGGAGACGTTCTGTTTCTGCAGATAAGAAACTTCTGGTCTTCTGATTGGAGGTAGCAAGCTTGTTTCTGCCCTTGCTGTGCAGGGCAATGGTGGAGGGGTCAACGGTTCTTTCACACCACGCCTCACCGCTGCCCCTCTGCCCCTCTGCCCCTCTGGGGCTCTGAATCCCTTTCTCCTTATCGTCTGTCTTCCTCTGTCCTGGTAGCTAAGTCTATGATTCTTCCCTGATCCACGTCCAATCTTCCAAAACATCGCTGAAATCCTCTATCTGCTGAGATACCATTTTCTCTGTCCTTGCGGATTGATGCCTTCCTTCTCTCTTTACTACCATTTCAGCGGCTCTTAAAAGAAAAAGAAGATGCAATTCATCACCATGAACAAGAAGCTCCCACATCTGCCTGACAGTGACCCACGGCCATCCTGGCTGCTTTGTGGAGAGTGGGGTGTAGGAGGGCAAGAGTAAAAGCTAGACGGTCAGTGCAGAGGCCACTGCTATGGCAGAGGTGAGTGAGGCGGGTGACCAGGACTGGATGGTGGCGGTGGAGAGGAAGAGAAATCGATAATGCGAGCCGTATTTAGGCGATGGTTTTTAATATGACCACAAATTCTTTGAGATTCTTCCCTTCAAAACATGGGACTTAATTTTCCTCCTCCCTGAATGCAGGCCGGACTTAGTGACTCATTTCTAACGAATAGAATACAGCAGAAGTAACAGTGTGTGACTTTCAACACAAAATCAGAAAAGGCATTGCAGCTTCCTCCTGGCTCTCTCTCTCTCCTCTCTCTCTCTCTCTCGCTCTCTCTCGCTCTCTCATCACTCGCTCCAGGGGAAACCAGCTGCCATATTATGAGGACACTCAAGAGCTCTATGATGTCCACATGGCAAGGAATGTAGGCTTCCTGCCTCTCTCTCTCTCTCTCTCGCTCTCTCTCTCTCTCATCACTCGCTCCAGGGGAAATCAGCTGCCATATTATGAGGACACTCAAGAGCTCTATGATGTCCACATGGCAAGGAATGTAGGCTTCCTGCCAACCATCAGCACTAACCGAACAGGCATGGGAATGAGGCCCCGTGGAAGCAGGTTCGCCAGCCCAGGCCCGGCTTTTGAATGACTGCACCCTCGCTGGACATCTTGACTGCAACCTAGTGAGAGACCCTGGGCCTGGTCAAATCACTGCTAGATTCCCGACCCAAAGAAGCACGTGTTAGTGAGAAAACCAACGCTTATCCTTTTAAGACACTAAGTTTTGGAAGTGATATGTTACACAGCAACAGATAACCAACACGAGGGGTGAGGGAGAGAGGAATCCAAGACTGACTCCGGAATGTTGGACTTACAGCAACTGCGTAAGTGACTGTGTCACTTACTGAGTAGGGAAGCCTGGGAGAGGAAAAGCATTTGAAACCCCAAGGTGGGTTTTGAGATGCCTCGTAGACCTCCAAGTGGAGCTATCAGGCAGGTGTTGTTATAAGCCTGCAAGCTGGAGAAGTAAGGGCATGGGGCTGGTGGTGAAAGCCATGGACACCCAAGGGAAGAAGCTGAGGGGTCCTGGTACCAAGCCCTGGGGTCCTGCAAACTTGAGAGGTAGGACAAAGAAGGAATCAGACTAAAAAGTAGCCAGCAAGGTGGGAGGAAAACCAGAAGACAGTGGCAACTCGAAGGCGAGAAAAGAGTGTTTCAGGAAGGCAACAGAGATCCGCTAAGGGACTGACAGCAGAGCAAGAAGCCCAGAGGAGCAGTTCTGCCCCAGTGACAGCTACTTCAAAGAAACCCTGCGGAACAGTAAGCACACAGTTACCGGTTCCTGAGTGCCTACCCATCGCCTGGCACTTGAATCGATTTTCTTGTTAAATCATCACAGTCATTCAATGAGGTAAATATCATTACCCCCATTTCACAGATGAGGGGCTGAGGGACGGGGAGATTAAATCACTTGCTCAGGTTCGTATTGTTTGTGGAGTGGCAGAGGCCATGTTGAAACTCAAGTATGTGAGACCCCAAAGGCCTTGATTTTGACCACAAGGGATGGGCAGGATGGGAGGGGCCTGGGTGTTTTTGTTTGTTTGTTTGTTTGTTTTTACATCTTACTATGAACAGGTTTCCTAAGTGATTTGCAGGCCCTGAGGAACCTAAGCCAATGTGGGCCCAACAGGTGGGCGTTCCCCCAAAGAGTGAGAAAAGAGAGAAAAGGGGCAGAGGGGGAAAAGGCAGGGGAGGGGGAATCTGTGCCTTTGGCTTTAAAGGAGCAACATGCAAATTATAGTCAAAGAAGCATGCAAATGATATGCAAATTGCTTCGTGGATGAGCATCTGTTCTTTTTGAGTCAACAGCTCAGGCACTTTTGGGTGAGGCCTCCTCAGCTTTCTCCCAGGGCTGCCCAGGGTCAGGGTCCCCTGCAGGATCTGTGAACTAAACTGGAGAAGCAGCCGGCGCCTCTCCCCAAGGCAAACCGGGCTCTGGACAGGGAGTGGAGTGAGTCACTGAATCACCCATTTGCCTGACAAATACTTGTACAGGACCTAGAGCAGCGGTTCTCAACCTGTGGGTCACGACCCCTTTGGCGGTCGAACGACCCTTTCACAGGGGTCGCCTAAGACCATCCTGCATATCAGATATTTACATGACGATTCATAACAGTAGCAGCATGACAGTTATGAAGTAGCAACGAAAATAATTTTATGGTTGGGTCACAACATGAGGAACTGTATTTAAAGGGCCAGAAGGTTGAGAACCACTGACCTAGAGGCAGATGAAGTAGACAAGTAGAAGACTTGTTATTTCTAATTTCTGGGAACATAGTCTAGCGGGGGAAATAATAGATACAGTGAAGCCTCCGGTATTCTCTAGAGCAGTGATGGCGAACCTATGACATGCGTGTCAGAGGTGACACGCGAACTCATTTTTTTGGTTGATTTTTCTTTGTTAAATGGCATTTAAATATATAAAATAAATGTCAAAAATATAAGTCTTTGTTTTACTATGGTTGCAAATATCAAAAAATTTCTATATGTGACACGGCACCAGAGTTAAGTTAGGGTTTTTCAAAATGCTGACACGCCGAGCTCAAAAGGTTCGCCATCACTGCTCTAGAGTCTAGCCAAGTTTTCTCAGCCTCGGCACTGTGGGCATTTTGTGCGGGCAATGTTGAGGGGGGCTGTCCTGTGCACGGTGGGATGTTTAGCGGCGTCCCTGGTCTTTATCCATTAGATGCCAGTAACACCCCCTCCCTAGTGGTAACAACCACAAATGTCCCCAGACATTGCCAGATGTCCCCTAGGGAGGGGGTGAGGGAACCAAAATCACCCCAGCTGAGAACCAGGGCTCAAGACCCTACGGCTCTAAACTCCTCGAGTGAGTCAACACTCTCAGTGAGCTCCGGGCTCGCCTTCAAGGACCCACGTTGTTCCATATTTTTGTACCTTAACCTTTGTGGAGGGCAGTCTTTCTGAAATCTCTCACCTAATTCCTTCCCACCAAACATGACCTTCCCTGGGCGCCCCAGGCCTCCGCTCTGAGCACGAGCTGTTACTCATTTGGCCCCCAGAGACCCTGAGGAGCAATCAAGGTCACCCCCAAACTAAATGGCCCCAGCCTTGAGCCCTTCAGGCCTGCATGTCTCTGCTCTTCCGCATCGTTCTACTTCTTCTCCCTTGTCATCGAGTTGCCACCTCTGGGACTGTCACTCACGCTCCTCTCTCTGCCTGCGCCCATGCCCTTTGATTGGCAGCTTCCAGGAGTTAAGAAGCTAGATTTTGCAGATCAGTGTTTTTCTCACTGTGCCCTGCCAAGCACTGGAGTCCTGCGGGGCCTTCAGAAGCCCCTGGGGGCTGCGGGAGGGGCAGGAGGAGGAACGCAGGCCTGTCCTCTGGCCCCCACCACGGCTGCCGCCACAGCAGCTGGACTTTTCTCAGCGTTGTGTCCCTCTGCTTCTGCACGATGTCCTTTGGACAAACAGTCCCCAGGGTAAAAGGTGTTTGCAAGCCGCTGGCCTCGATGGGGGGCATTGTAGAGCAGAGGGCTGGCCCGGCCAGCCGGTGTGGCTCAGTGGTTGAGCGTCGACCTATGAACCAGAAGGTCACAGTTCGATTCCCGGTCAGGGCACACACCCAGGTTGTGGGCTCCATCCCCAGTGTGGGGCGTGCGGGAGGCAGCCGATCAATGATTCTCTGTCATTGATGTTTCTATCTCTCTCTCCCTCTCCCTTCCTTTCTGACATCAATAAAAATATGTTTAAAAAAAAAGAGCAGAGGGCTGGCTCCCCAGCCCCTAAAATGGCTGTGCTTTGGTGCGCAGCTTGGTGGTCGATCATGGCTGTCTGGAGGCCCTTTAAGCTTCCTCCCAGCTCCTTACTGGGTGGGTGATGGGTGGGTGACGGGGATGCCCCCAGGAGGGTGTCACTTTACATAGAGACCAAGCCCTTTATGTACATGGGCAGGGGGCGAATGGCCCCCAGAGGCAGACCAGGCCTTCAGGCTTCTGAATCAGACCACAGCGCCTCTTCCTGGGAAGAAAGACAGGAAACCCCGGGCCTGAGGGCCTCACCCACCCAGAGAGCAGAACGGAGAGTGACCGCACTGCAGTGGTGGCGGCGGCGGTGGCAGAAGGAGTGAGGCAGGACCCCAGGAAGACCTGCCCAGCCTGGCACCAGGGGAGGAGCCGTTGGGAGCTGCTGTGGACCAGGCAGGAGCGTTTCCCAGTTCCAGGCTGAGGGATAATCACCCACCCTTCCCCCCACACCCCTCCTGGCCTCTGCCCCTAACCGGGGCTCAGTCCTGAACAGATAAACCTCCAGGCGCTGAAACTTGGCAAGGGGTGGGGAGCAGGGCCTGGGGCCATGCCCTGTCCTGCCATCTCTCAGCAGCCCTTTCTGTCCGAGTCTTGCCAGGCAACAGCACAATGTGTGGGGATCTTGTTCCCAAGGGGACGGAGCAGGCTCTCCCTTCTCCCCGCCACCTCCAGGCCCCACTGAACCCGCTGGACACGGGCACAATCAAGCATTTCATGCCTCCCCAGGGTCAGAATGAAAGGCCTGTGTCTGTCTGCGCGCCCCTCCCCCACTCCCATCTTCCGATGTTTCCATCTGCCCTTGAGCCAGAGCCTCTTCTTTCTCCCTCCTTTCCCCCTCCTGCCTGTTAAATTCTTTACAAATATCTGGGAACAGAAGAGATTGCCTTTAATACTCAGTACCGCTAACTCAGGTCTCTAACCAGCCAGGGAGGGAGGGAAGATGCTAATGATCCTCTCCTGTCACTCACAAAAACCTGGAGCGCTCAATGACACTCCAAGGTCACACAGCACCAGCCAGACCCACTGTTCTGCCCACCTCCTCCCTCCCACTCTGTCCTCCTCTGTGGTTTTCCCTGGATCTGGGGTGACTCGCCACTTCCTCACCGAGCCAAGGGGCTTCTTCCCACTGGAAAATCCCCAGGCACTGAAATGACCAAGACCTGGAGGAGCCACTGAACCTAAAACCCAAGTTCAAATTAGAGTTCACCCTCCTAATGGCCGTGTGTCCCAAGGGAGGGCGGCTCTCGGTGCAGGCTGGGGGTGCTGATCGCTGACACGTCCCCCCACTCCCACCCCCATGCCGAAGCCAGACAGGCAGCCAGGAGCTGGCGTCACTGTTCTCCAGTCCCCACCGCCACCACCCGCCATCTCCCGTGAGCAACCGTTCCGGGGCCTGACATTCTGTCGGCTTCACACCACCTCCCAGAGCCCCAGCCAGGAGCGCTTCCTGGATGAAATATTAAACATGCAAATCTGAGACAGTGCCTTAACGAGCGACAGACTGCACGACCACAGCCTGGCAAAGGAGACACACGCCGTCCGGGGGTGGGGAGGGGGGTGAGAAGTATATATAGATATAGACTTCGGCTCTATCTGTGCAACGTGTGTATCAGGCAGAGAACAGCAGGGATGGAAAACTACCGCAGCAGCCTCCCAGCTGGGGTGGCCTGAGGTCGGCAGCAGGCTTGGGAGGGGGGGGGAGGTCAGGAGGATCCCCAAAGCAGAGAGCTCAGAATGAGGGATGACAAAAGCCTTTTGTGCTTGGGTTCTGGGTGGAGGGAGTCAGAGGCTCAGGGCCGGAGACTGGGCATTTGGATTTGGAGAAGGAAGTTGGTTAGAAGCAAGGCCTCGGGGCGGGCGGAAGAAGAGAAAGATGAGCGAGGAGGAGGCAGAGGCCTGGGGAGTCACAGGGACAATGCCTCACGCCCACGGGGTGCTGGAGGCTCCTTCACAGGTGCCCACATGGGCCTGGGTGTCATGGAGCTCACGCCGCATTGGCTCAGTGTGGTTCCACCCTGATCCAGGTGGACAAGGGTGTTGTTCACACTTTAATGTGCACGTGAATCACGAGGGTCTCGCCACAACGCAGGCAGCTCTGATTCAGGTCTGAGGCCTGGGATCCTGCATTTCTAGCAAGTCCCAGGTAATGCCAGTGCTGATGTCCACCAGCCCCAACCAAGCCGCGTGATCTAGAAGGAATTACAGCAACACAGAGCTCGCTGTGGCTCAGATAGAAAAGAAGTCACCGGAGTCCCGAGGGGCCCAGGGTGCCGATGAAGATGGTGTCTGTTGATGCCACCCAGCAGGTCAAGGAATCAGAACCATATGACACCTCCCTGGGCCCGAGCCGACCTGGAACTCCCAGCCCAGAGTGTCAAGACTCCCACAGCAGAGTCCACACCAGAGTCCACAGGGCTCCAGACCGCCTGGAGCTCACAGGGCCTGGAATGGGGGGGGGGGGGGGGGGGGGGGGGCTTGAACCAACTAGTATGGAGCCCACAGGCATTAGATGGAAATAGAGCCCACAGTGGCCATGGGGGGGGGGGGGGGGGCAGGGGGCTTGAACCAACTAGTATGGAGCCCACAGGAGTTAGATGGAAATAGAGCCCACAGTGGCCACGGGGTCTGGCTGACTTGGAACCCACAAAGGACTCAGGTGATGGCCACTTTGGCCCAGGGTGACAGGGAGCTCCCGGGGCTTGGTGATGTGGCGCCCAGGACAAAGCCCTGACCTAGAGAAGGCCTGCAGGTGGACCCAGACCCAGCAGGAGCTGCCCACGGACTCCCCAGGATTTGGAAGACAGAAAGGGAGGGCCCCGAGGAGGCTGAAGGTTGGGGGGTGCGGTAGGAGCCAAGATGCTGCCAGCGCTGGGACTGTGCGTGGGCTGAGCGGGACTTGGCTGGGCCCTGGGTTGGGAGGTGTTGAGAGAGAAGCTGCTGCTGCTGCAACAGCTCAGATGGAGGAGGAAGTGGGAAGCTGGAGGCAGGCCTGGCATAGGGAGGTCCACTGCCCTACCCAGGCCCTGGCATTCAGACTCCCGTTCCCATTGCCTAAGGGAGACTTGGGGAGTGGTGGGGGGAGTGGTTAGGGACCCCAGGTGGAGGGTATCCAGCACGAGGGGGCAGGACAGACAAAGAAGCATCTCGTTGGTCCGGAGACTCGGGCCCCAGAGGAGTAGGGGTCCTCACTCCCTGGCCTGGGACAGGAGGCCCTTCCCCTGCAGCCAGGTCCCTGGGCAGTGCCCTGACCCTAGTGTGACCTTCCCCAGGGGACAGGACAAAGCAATGCAGGGTCCCCTCCCCAGGGAAAGACCCATCAGTGTCTGGAGATAGATGCTCTCCATCCTTTTCTTAACTAAATCGAGTCCTCAGGCCCCATCTGATCAGACATCCCTCAGTCCCAGGCCCCGCCCAGGGCCCAGGCGAGAGGCTGCTCAGGGTCTGCCTGCCGATGGTCTTTACTGCCCAGTTAAGGTGAGGGGGGAGGAACGGAGGAGGGGTGTTGCTATGGGAACTGGCTACAGCAGATCTGGCAGTATCAGGCAGGAGGGACACCAGACTTTTTAACAAGGGAAAAAGAGACATTTCTCTTGACCAAAGCCCCAGAGGGCTGTTCTGTGCAACCTCTGGCCCCCAGCCCCACTTCGCCAGGACCCCCCCAACATCTCCACCGCTCTGTCTGCCTCCGCCCGCCCACTGTTTTTGGAGCTTGCTCCGCCCAGAGCAGGTGTCAGCAAGAATGGAGGGGATGAAGCAGGAAGAATCTCCAGGGCCAAGGGTACCTTTCCCTGCCCCTCTCCCCATTCAGCCTATTACTGCTGGCAATCGATCCCCAACTCCGCTGCCTCCTGCATGCTGACCTAGTTTCTGGCTCAGTGAGGAGGGGACACATCCTTACACAGTCCTAGACAGACACAGAGCCGTGCACAGCCAAGGGAGGCACGCTCAATGCATGTGGGATAGCCTGACGCAGGAACGTACCGCTGCTATCCCGAACACACTCGTGCACGCTCAGAGACACCCCCCCCCGACTCAGGAACACGCTAGGGACTGCCCCCCACACGCACACACAGGGCTCCATTACTCATAGGACCCATGGACACATGTAGACAGACAGACAGGTCTTCATGAGCCACAGACACAGCTCCCCACTGGGCCTCCCCACTCCAGCTCCAGCTCCAAGATCCCCATCCTCTGGAGCAGGGCCCTGCAGCCACACTGCCCTGGCCATGGGGCCTGGGCTCTCCCCAAACCCAAGAACAGACCCAGTCTCCCCTCCCCCCTCCATCTACTGAAGCTGCAGGTGACTTACTTCCGGGAGTCAGGACCCTGTTCCTCCATGGAAGGGACCTAGGGGAGGGGACACTTTCTTCTGTTTTCCTGGCAACAAACTTAAGATTCTGGTGACCTTGGTCTGTGGAGATGACTGCAGGTGGGGAAAGCAACCCCACCTGTGAGGCCTTGAGCATTTTACTTCATCCCTCTCAGCTGTTCCTCTGTGCAAGCAAACACCTGATTACACAGGTAGGGAATAGGAAAGCCTTTGTCACGGTCAAGCTCAAGGCCATAAATGTAAGACCGTTGTTTATTCTGCCTGTTCATGTCCATATGGTGGGCAGAGGGGACTGTCCCCTCCCCGCCCAACAGCCCATCCTGTGCTGCAGGGAGCCACTCAGGGAAGGCTCACGTCACCAGCTGCCCTGCCCACACCCCTCATGTTTCAAAGACTCTGGCTCTTGACTCCCAGAATGTCTCTCCAACCAAAGTCCTGCTGTCATCCTGGGGAGCCTTGAGGTCCCAGCAAAACAGGAAAGGTGGGCAGCCTCCACTGGCCAACCTTCATCTTTCCAGGACTTGCCTCCCTCCGTCTGTCCGTCCGTCCATCGCAACCGCTCTGTGCCTTCCCCAACACCCCACACCCTCCCTCACCCTTCAAAGCCTTTGTCACGGTCAAGCTCAAGGCCATAAATGTAAGACCGTTGTTTATTCTGCCTGTTCATGTCCATATGGTGGGCAGAGGGGACTGTCCCCTCCCCGCCCAACAGCCCATCCTGTGCTGCAGGGAGCCACTCAGGGAAGGCTCACGTCACCAGCTGCCCTGCCCACACCCCTCATGTTTCAAAGACTCTGGCTCTTGACTCCCAGAATGTCTCTCCAACCCAAGTCCTGCCGTCATCTTGGGGAGCCTTGGGGTCCCAGCAAAACAGGAAAGGTGGGCAGCCTCCATTGGCCAACCTTCATCTTTCCAGGACTTGCCTCCCTCCATCTGTCAGTCCGTCCATCGCAACCGCTCTGTGCCTTCCCCAACACCCCACACCCTCCCTCACCCTTCTCAATTCTCTACTGAGTTCTTGCCCCTCCCCCTGCCCGCCTCCCATGCCTTCAACTTCCTCCCTGGGCCAAACCCAGGACCCACACTTCATACCCTCCCTCTCCCGGTCCTTGACTTCCGCTGCCTGCAAGGTCCTGGGCCCACCTACCTGCCTGCTTGGCTCCTAGATCCCAGCGGCTAAGCTCAGCTGGAAAAAGCCCCCACCCCCAGGAAGGTCCCAGCAAAACAGGAAAGGTGGGCAGCCTCCACTGGCCAACCTTCATCTTTCCAGGACTTGCCTCCCTCCGTCTGTCCGTCCGTCCATCGCAACCGCTCTGTGCCTTCCCCAACACCCCACACCCTCCCTCACCCTTCTCAATTCTCTACTGAGTTCTTGCCCCTCCCCCTGCCCCCCCATGCCTTCAACTTCCTCCCCTGGCCAACCCCAGGACCCACACTTCATACCCTCACTCTCGTGGTCCTTGACTTCCGCTGCCTGCAAGGTCCTGGGCCCACCTACCTGCCTGCTTGGCTCCTAGATCCCAGCGGCTTAGCTCAGCTGGAAAAAGCCCCCACCCCCAGGAAGTCTGGTGCCTCCACCAATTCCCGGCTTCCAACGGTCTCTGTATTGTTAGCAGATTCCTTCTCTTGGCCTCTGTTTCTCCGAGCTCCTCAGTCCTCTGCCCAACTCTCTCCCCTCCCCCACCGCGCCCTCAGCTGGTCTCCCACTTCTCAGGGCGTGGGAGCTCCCCAGGAAGTGCTCCCACCCCTCCCACAGCTGCCAAACACACCTGTCCCCGCTCCTCTGAGAGTCTCTGCCTGGCTGTGAGGCCGAGTGTGTTGGTGAGCACACATGTTCCTCCCTGTCCACCTGGTCCCAGCCCCTGCCCTCCACACAGGCCTCCCTCCCTCACTCATCCTTTCCACAGGGTCCCCCTTCGCCCCTCCCCTCAAACTCCACTGCAGTCACGCTTGATCCTGAGTCCCCTCTAGATGCGTCCCCATTTCTTTCCTTCACACCCCAGTTCCTCAAAAGAGAGGCCTGCATTGGCTGCACCTGCTTCTCTACCTCCTGCCTCACCCCCACGCCCCTGAAAGGGGGCCACTCGAGTCTCCAGTGACCTCCTCAGTGCAAGGCCAGTGGCCTCTTCGCCCCTTATTTTAGCTGATCTTTGTGCAGCATTCAACACTGTCCCCCACTTTATCTTCCTTTTCTTTCTTCTTTTATTAATCCTCACCCGAGGATATTTTTCCGTTGATTTTTAGAGAGAGTGAAAGGGAAGGGCAGAGAGAGAGAGAGAAATATCTATGTGAGAGAGACACATCGATTGGCTGCCTCCCATGTGCGCCCCAGTCCAGGCTGGGATAGAGCCTGCAATCCAGGTACAAACCCTCTGGTCCCCGGGCCTGTGCTCTAACCACTGATCAACCAGCTAGGGCCATTTTATCTTTCTTGATGCAGTCTCCTCCCTTTGTTCTCCTATTGGTTAGGGTAACTTATATTAGTTGGGCTAATTTGTTGTGATATTGTATTTTAATTTTATGCTGTACTAGTTAGGCTAACAATTTTTATTATATTAGTTGGGTTATGCAGCTAAGCCGTGTTAGATAAGCTAAAAAAGTCAACTATTTTTTTAATTCTCAATTAAGGATATTTTGGCATTTATTTTTAGAGAGAGTGAAAGGGAAGGGGGGGGGGGGAGAGAGAGAGAGAAACATCTATGGGAGAGAGACACATCGATTGGCTGCCTCCCATGTGCGCCCCAGTCCGGGCTGGGATAGAGCCTGCAATCGAGGTACAAACCCTCCGGTCCCCGGGCCTGTGCTCTAACCACTGAGAAACCAGCTAGGGCCACTTCATCTTTCTTGATGCAGTCTCCTCCCTTGGTTCTCCTTTTACTTAGGGTAACTTATATTAGTTGGGCTAATTTGTTATGATATTGTATTTTAATTTTATGCTGTACTAGTTAGGCTAACAATTTTTATTATATTAGTTGGGTTATGCGGCTAAGCTGTGTTAGATAAGCTAAACTTCTGAAACAAAGAGATCCAAATAAGAACTTGGCTTAAAGAATATAAGGTCTTGCCCTGGCTGGTTTGGCTCAGTGAATAGTGTCGGCCTGTGGACTGAAGGGTCCGGGTTTGATTCTGGTCAAAGGTACATGCCAGGGGTTGCAGGCTTGATCCCCAGTGACTCTCTATCCCTCTCCCTTCCTCTCTGTAAAAAATCAATAAAATATATTTTTAAAAAAATAATAAAAATAAAAAAAATAAAAAAGGAAGAATGTAAGATCCTATTCTCATGTCCCCAGTGAACATTCCAGGTCAGTGGGAACTCTGCTGGCACAGACCTTCCAAGACCCAGGTTCCCTCCTGGTGTGGCTGCACTGGCCCCTACGCCTTGTGGGTGATCTTAGGCTGCGGCTGGTGACGGCGCAGGAAGCGGGAGGATGGGTGTGCCTAGGGCCTTACAGCCCTTCTCCTGGGCCTCCCCTGCTGGGAATGAAACCCCATGGCCACACCTGGCTGCGGGGGAAGCTGGGAAGCCAGTCCGGGGGGCACAGACTTGGGTGGAGGACCAGCAGGGGTCACCAGAGGCCCCAGCGGCCCCCCTGCCTCCGGACAGTCCTCTCAGCTTGGTTCCTGTCGCTCAGGGTTCTATTCTTGGACCTCTTCTCACTCCGACACGCATCCCTTGGTCATTCTTGCCCGGTCATATGATGCTGACGACGCCAAACATTGCTACCTCCAGCCTAGATCGCCCTCAAGCAGCAGAGCCAGGGCCAAGAGCTGGGATTCAAGCCAGACTCCTCCTGTCCCTGACCCCCACTCTCAACCCCTCACCCAGGCGGGCAATGGTCCCTCCTAAAGGCCTCCCTCTCCTCCCAGAGGACTCCCTGTCCTTCCTCCCAGCCTCCACCCACCCCCAACACTCCACCCCATCCTCCAGCGAAATGCAGGCATTCAGGCCCCATCCTGAGCCCTCTTCTCTTCTCACCTTTTCATCTTTCCCTGACCACCCGGCACCTAGCCTCCCACCCCCATCCCCGCGGACACCCAGGCGGCTCCCACGAGTGTCCCTCTGCCCCTCCCTCTGCTCTGAGCATCGGACCAGACATCCACTTGGACTCAAAGGCACCTCGGACTCTCCACGTCCAAGTCTGAACGCAGGATGCTCCCCACGTCCCGACCCCAGCACAGCGGGTCCTGTCTCATCGTCACCCGGAACGCAGGATGCTCCCCACGTCCCGACCCCAGCACAGCGGGTCCTGTCTCATCGTCACCCGGAACGCAGGATGCTCCCCACGTCCCGACCCCAGCACAGCGGGTCCTGTCTCATCGTCACCCGGAACGCAGGATGCTCCCCACGTCCCGACCCCAGCACAGCGGGCCCTGTCTCATCGTCACCCGGGTCTAAAGGCAGAGTCCCAAGGCTGACTCTTGTCACCTCCTCACCCTCACCCCCCGGATCTAACCCTCAGGCAGCTGGCCAATTGTCCCTGCGTCCTCTTCACCCCACGGCTGCACCCCCACCCCTGCACCCGCCCTCCCCGCGCAGGCCACCACCCTCTCTTGCCTGGACTACGACAGTAGCCCCCTCACCAACTCCCCTCATCCGCCTTTGTCCCCATTGTCCACACTGATGCCACATTGATCCTCTCCAAACGAATCTGATTGTCACAGCCCCTGCTCAAAACCCACCGCTGGTGCCCTAACCGGTTTGGCTCAGTGGATAGAGCGTCGGCCTGTGGACTGAAAGGTCCCAGGTTTGATTCCGGTCAAGGGCATGTACCTTGGTTGCGGGCACATCCCCAGTAGGAGATGTGCAGGAGGCAGCTGATCGATGTTTCTCTCTCATCGATGTTTCTAACTCTCTA
>NW_005355708.1:5639798-5646335 GCF_000412655.1 Myotis brandtii | reverse complement strand
GCGTCGGCCTGTGGACTGAAAGGTCCCAGGTTTGATTCCGGTCAAGGGCATGTACCTTGGTTGCGGGCACATCCACAGTAGGGGGTGTGCAGGAGGCAGCTGATTGATGTTTCTCTCTCATCAATGTTTCTGACTCTCTATCCCTCTCCTTCCTCTCTGTAAGAAATCAATAAAAAGTATTAAAAAAAAAAAACCCACCGCTGGCTTCCCAGTGCTGTCAGAACGAGCCCACATCCTTGCCTTGCCTGCAAGATCGGCCCTCCCCCTGCCCCTGCCCAGCGTCTCTCCATGACTCCAGGCTCCGGCCACACTCAGCTTTTTGGTGCATCTTCCTCCAGCGCCAGGACCCTTCGCCACACTGTCCCCTCTGCCTCGGACACCCTTCCCTCCCCTCTCCTTGTCCCAATTCCTAGTCATTATTCCAAACTCCTCTCAAGCATCACTTCCCCAGAGAAGCCTCGTCTGCTCTCCCTGCCCAGGTCAGACGCTCGGGCACAGCCCCCAGGCCTGCACTCTGCCTCCCAGCACGCTCCAGCTGCAGGATTCTCCATTCCCATCCCCCACACACTGCAAGCTCCCGAGGGCCAGGACCCTACCTGTCTGCTCACCATTCTCTCCCGGTGCCTGCCACAAGGCCCAGCACATAGTAGGGGCTCAATTAATATTTATTCAACGAATAATAAGTAAAGTTTATGGCCACCATGGTCCGGCTGGGTCATGCCTCAGGGGCTCAGAATAAACTCCCTACGCTGATCTTCAAGGCCTTTTGTAATCCGGCCTCTCTCTGCCTCATTCCTCATCGCATGCACCCCATGCTTCAGGCAATATGACCTGTTTGAGTCCTGCTCACTCAAGCTTCAGTGCCTTGCTCTGCCTCTCTGTCCTCAGCACCGCCCGGGCCTTCATCCCTTCATGAACTCCTGCGTACCCTTCGAGACTCAACTCAGATATCCCCTCCTCCGGGAAGTCCTCCCTCCCCCTCCCTATGCTCCTCCCACCTGCTCCACTGTTCCCTCAGCCTCACTGATCTCCACCTCCATCTGTACGGTCCTGCTGTCCGTCACTGTTTACTCCTTTGTCTCTCTCCCTTACTCAGCTGTGAGCTTTGGGGAGAGAAATAGAGGTTTTTGGTCATTTCTTACCTCCAGCCCTTAGCCCACTGTCCAGGACAGTTAATGCTTGAGTAAATGTTAACGCGCTCCCCTCTCTTCACTGCCCCTCCCCATCCCTTTAAAACAGTGTCACGTGGCCCTAGCTGGTTGCCCAGTGGTTAGAGCGCCGGCCTGCAGACTGAAGGTAGGTCATGGGTTCGATTCAGGTCAAGGGCACACACCTCAATTGCAGGAGGCAACCAGTCAACGTGTCTCTCTCACATAGATGTTTCTCTCTCTCTGTCTCTCCTCCTCCCTTCAACTCTCTTTAAAAATAAATGGAAAAAATACCCTCAGGTGAGGATTAGCAAAAAAATAAAAATGTGACACACGGCTTTATGCATAAAGCTGACAGTGAGGCTTACCTAGACCTGGGTGGTGATCACACAGGTACGTGCCAGTGTCAACATTAATCAAGCTGGACTTTTTGTGCTCTTTAAAAAAAGTCACCTCTATTTTTTTAATGCTGTAATTTTTGCAGTAAATCATCATGGATAACAAATGTCTGTGTCTGAGAGTCACTTCCTGCTACAGAGTCCCCTGATTCTAGGTGGTAATACCAAAGCCCAGAGAGGGTAAACCACTCTGCTGGGGTCACCCAGCACCTCTGTGGGGAGTCCATACCCTAAGGAGGCGACTGCGGGTCCTGCTTTTCCCATGCAACTAAAGGTCTCTCGGGGCAGGCTCTGTGTCTGTGTCTCCGGCACAGAGCTCTGTGACCTCCAAGTATTGGGGGCTACCTCCGATGGGTGACTGGTTACTGCTGGGTTGGTGAAACATGACCGCTGTGTGGTCATTAAGAGCACAGACTCCCATGGCACGATTCCGCAGCTGTGTCAGCTCACCCTCTCTGTGCCTCGGTTTCCTTAGCTACAAAATGGGGATAATAATGGTACCTTTCTCACAAAGTCGTTCTAAGGCAGTGGTTCTCAAGCTTGGCTGCACATTAGAATCACCTGGGAATCTTTTTTTAAAATCCTGATTTCTGGGCCTCATCCTCCGGAAATTCTGTTTCTTTGTTATTAATGTTGTGGCCTCACCCCATAACAAAGAAACAGAATTTCCAGAGGATGAGGCCCAGAAATGGGGATTTTAAAAAAAGATTCCCAGGTGATCCTAATGTGCAGCCAAGGTTGAGAACCACTGCTCTAAGGATTAGATGAGTGACTAAGCATAAGGCACTTAGAACAGTGCCTGGCTCCAAGGAAGTGCCCTGTAAGCATCTGCTATGATAAATGCTGTCAAGGGGAAACTCACGCAGACAGACCAGAGTCACTCTGCTCCTCCGCTGGCTGTGTGACCTCGGGCCAATCAACTAACCTCTCTGAACCTGCATTTCCTCATCTATTAAACAGAGATCATAAGAGCTATCTGTCGTTATTAAGGCAAATTAATGTATGCAAAGCACCTAAGTCCTCGTGTGCAAGGAGCATTTCTTACATATCTCTCTCTCGGGAAACCCAGCACTGGGAAGTGCTCCGTTTCTCAGAAGAATTAATCCCTTCGCCAGCCACCCGGCATCCTCCATCTAGTGCTGGCAGACAGCATCATCTAGTGGACAGCTCTGGAACTGCATTTAGCTAGTGCCACTGGCCAAGCTGCTGTGTGCAGTCCTTGAAGCCTTTTTAAATGCGCCCTCTGCATCGGACAGGTATTCGCCCTCTGCATCGGACAGGTATTCGTTAGGGGCCTGCTGTGACGGGACACGGATCCCGAACCTATAGACAGTCAGGATATACAAGATGGCTTAGAGGAGTGCAAAAAAATTACAATTATCATCAACGCCCTATTTTTTTTTATCTTAAAGAAAATATAAACACCATGTAGAAGGACTTGGAACACGGGACAGTGTCTTCTCGGGACGTTTTTACAATTCCAGGAGGGATTTTGAAATGGCCATTTTTGTGTCAGTAGCTCCAAAGCAATGAAATGAAAGCTTAGGTCAGAAAGGCAATTCCCGAGGGGAGGGGATCAATGGGGGGAAAGGGAGGACATCTGTAATACTTTCAACAATAAAAATAAATTTTTTAAATGCAAAAAAAAGAAAGGTAATTACCCAGGCTAGACTGACTTCATTTGCCAGGTTCTCCATGGAGAGGGGAAGGGAAGTGTCTGGCTCTGAGTCCATATTCTTCCACCACACCCCACCCCTCCCCCCACCACCCAGCGTGAAGAGGTCTGGAGTTCTTCATAAAAAAGTAAGAGGGTCTGGAGGTGGCACGCTCACATCTAACCGTGGAAATCAAAGAAGACTTCATGGAAGAGTTGGCCTTTCAAATGGGCTTTGGGGAATGAAGTGGAGAAAGGGGTGGGTGGGTGGCTGGGGAAGGAAGGGCATTCCAAGGTGATGGATCACATGGTGTATAAAGTGAAATCACAGGGATAGGAGGAGAGTTAGGGCCAAAGCACAGAGGGCCCCAAATGACAGGCTAAGGAGGAGGCCTGTAATAAAATCAGGATCCCCACTGAGTAAGGAGGCAATCTGATCTGAGATCAAGAAAAACCAGAGACACAGAAACTAGTTAGGTGGCTACTGCAATAGTCCAGACTCGACTCACTGGGAGCTGCACTGTGGTGGAGAGGAGACAGGAGAGACTGGCCAGAAATGTGGTGACATCAAGAAGGTGGTGAAACAGGTGTCGGAGGGCCCCTTGGGGGCATCTGGGCTACACTGAGGACCAAGCTGCCTTCTGCAACATTATCAGTGCCACCCACTCTTTCACCCTCGATGCTGGGGCTGGCATCACCCTCAACGACTACTTCGTCAAGCCATTTCCTGGTACGACAATGAATTTGGCTATAGCAACAGGAATATCCCTAAAGGCCTCCAAGGACCACCGGCCCCAGCAAGAGGAAGAGAGGCCCTCAGATACTGGGGAGTCCTTGCCCCAAATAGACCCCCCAACTCACTGAGAACCTCCTGACGTCCACAGTTTCCAACTCTGACACCCTGATGAAGGGGAGGAACTTAGGGGGCTCTACCTTGTCATGCACTATTAATAAAGTACACTAGAGAAAGACGAGAGAGAGAGAGAGAGAGAGAGAGAGAGAGAGAGGCAAAAAGAGAGAGAGAGATCAGAAATAGATAGCAGTGGGTCAAATGAGAAACAGGTGAGAATTCAGGGTGCTGAGTCTTGGGGAGGGAATGGGAAGAAAGACAAAACTGTGACCAGAACGGAGACAGGACTAGGGAGGTTGATGTGGGCAGGGGATGGAGACAACCAGCTTGGTCTTTAATCGGGAAAAATGAGTTGCCGGTATCCACAGGAAGATATGAGACCTTAGCTCAGGAGCGGGGCTGGCTGGGGGAGGAGGAGGCAGGGACAGTCTTTTGGGAGTCACTTACCCCTGCACGTGCAGCTGAAGATCTGGGAGAGGAAGACAAAGGGAATCACAAGGGGGGGCGGGGGGAGATGGGGGGGAACCCCACTGGCCATCATTGGACTCCCCTTTTTTAAAGCTTCCTGAGGACAGAGGAGGAAGAGGAGGCGCAGAAGACAAGAAAGGGACCTTAGAGAGAGAACTAGGAGACCTTGGCGAGTATCCAGCAACGCCATACCTCATGGAGAGATCCGGGGGCCAGAGCAGCCAGGAGGCAACCATTGGATCTGTGGTTGGGGTTGTCAGGAGTGACCCTGGAAAAGTGGTTTCAGGAGGTAGAAGTCAAACGGGAAAGATTTAAGAGGCGAGAGGCAGAAGGTGTGGGGCGGTGGCTGAGCCTCCCAAGAGAAGGGAGGTGACGGTGAGCAGGGATGGCTGAGGGTGAGGTCGGCCCCAAGGCCTTGGGGACAAAATTTAAGGAGCCACTCGCTCTCGGGACTGTGCAGGTGGCCCTGATACAGAGGGGCAGACCAAGGCCCCACAGCTGTCGAGCGATAGAGGCCCATGAAGAGCGACCCTCTGAGCCGAAAGGGAAAGAGAGGGCCCTGGAAGAGAACTTAGAGACCCAGACAGAAGCTACCCCCCCCCCCCCATCTCCATACCCCACAGGACACACCGTGGTCAGTGGCAGAGCCTGGAACCTCGGAGAACATGAAGGATGGGGGGAGGGGCAAGTGAAAGGCTTCCCCTGGACAATCTGGGAACAGGGGTTAGGGACACCCGACCTGGAGCAGCCAGGAAGCCGGGGAGGGAGGGGGAGGGGGGAGGGGGAGCGAGCTTCCTTGGACCTTCCTGGGGAGATTAGATTGAGCTTCCTTTCCCCGTGAGTATTGGGGGGAGGGGAGTCCCAGCATCTTCGGGGTCAGCCTGGGAAAAGCCAGTTGTCCAGCTCGACCCTTTCCCCAGGCTGCTCCAATTCAGGGAGACGTGTGGCCCCAGCCCAGAGAGGCAGCACCCCACACCAACCCCAAACACCTTTTCTTCTTCCAAAAATGACGGGCAAGTTTCTCCTTCTCCGAGTTCAGTCTCGGTAGCCGCTGAGTGGATGGTGGCACCCACAAAGGGATGTCCGTGTCCTCACTCCCTTCCCTCCCGACCTGGGAGTGTGACCTTCTTGGAAACAAGGGCCTCTGCGGACGTCATTCCATTTGGTGTCAAAATGACCCCAAGCTGGACTGTCCGGAGGGGCCCTGAACCCAGTGACAAGCATCCTTGTAAGAGACAGGAGAGGGGAAGGCCCTGTGAGGATGGAGCCAGAGGGATGCAGCCACAACCCAAGACACGCCTGGGCCCTCCAGCAGCTGGAAGAGGCGGGAAGGGATCCCCCCTGGAGCCGTCACAGAGCCCGCGGCCCTGCCGACAGCTTCAGACTCTGGCCTCCAGAACCGAGAGAGGGAACATGTCTACTGCTGGGAGCCACCGAGTGTGTGGCCGTTTGTCCCGGCCGCCCTAGGAAACTCATACGGCTCCCTGATCTGTAAAATGACTAGAACGATCTAGGATGCTTCCAGCCCTGAGGTTCTCCAATTAAACCTTCAGCAAGGAGGGGAGTTCCAGGTCTGGTCAAAAGGTGTGCTCACAGCCCTGCCGCCCTGCCTCCTGCCCCATTGAGATTTCATACATTCACTTGAGGAGGAGGAAGGCCAAATTACGGGCCCAAAGACTATTTCATGACCCCCCACCCCTTCCTCCTTCGCCCAAAGCTCAGGCCATCCTCCCAGGCTGGTCAAAAGGGCCCAAGCTGACCCGGACCACACAACTAAAAGCAAGGAGCTTTTTCAAAGCAGGACTCGGCCTTTCTGGATTTGTCCTTGCAAACATCACCCCTTCTTCACAGCGACTCTCTCCCCACCCCCTCACGTCTGCCTTCTGCCTCTGCCTCCCCTAGTCTTGGGGAACAAGATAAGAGGGACACCCCCAAGCACGGGAATGGAAGGCACTCTCCGCCTGCCTCCTCCCTCTTCCCACGACACAGCTGGAGGGGGAAGGTCAGCGGGCAGGGTTC
>NW_005355708.1:5637869-5639610 GCF_000412655.1 Myotis brandtii | reverse complement strand
CATGCCCAGCAAAAAATAATTGAAAGACACGGTCTGAACAACGAACAGAAGTTTTGTGGTCCAACACAGTATTTATCAAGGATCTGCTCTATGCAAACAATAACTTTTTACAAAGCATTTTCACAGAAAAGGAGACAAGTCCTTCCCCAGGATCATATGTGGGAATTGTTCCTCCCTCACCCTGTTTTGTGGGAATGGGGGGCACCATTCGCTGGTGTGGACAGAAAGGTCACTGGGTCCCCATGGGGTTGGGCAGATCCTCAACCCCCAGCTTCCCCTCACACCTAAACTTGGAACTTCCCTAAGAGCTGACCTCCCCTGACCTCACCTGGGTGGGGAAAGCCGCTCCATCCCTCCCGGCCTGAGGGCGTGGTCCGGGCCTAGCTCTCCCCTCCCCCCAGAAAACAGAACCTCTGACCTCAAAGCTAATCCCCTGGCCCTGCCCCCTTCGGATCCATCAGGTCCCTGACAACTCCCAAAGTGCCTGAAGGAAAGGGGCGAGCTGAAGGCACCGCCGCCCAGCTCCCATCCAAACCCAAGCTTCGCCCCTTCAAACCCCACTGACCCTCGTGTCCAGGCCCAGAGCCCCTCCATTTCCCCCTCCGCCAAAGCCGGCGTCTTGTGTCTCTCTCTCAAGGGGGCTGAGTTTCGTGTCCAAAGCAGGACCCAGGCCTCCCCTCTACCTCCACCCCCTCCCATCCATAAATCGGTGGAGAGGACCTCAAAAGGCAACTTGTTTGGTCTGACTTTATTGATTTCTTCCACCTTCCATTACTTTCCCTGGGAAAACCTCTGGCCCCTTCCCCAGGCGCGGGCGGCACTTTGGAGGGGAGGAGGTCCCGGGCCCTGCCCTCATCTGAGGAGTAAACTGGGGGAGGGGTTTGGTTGACCAAGGGGCATCCTTTTACCCATCAGACCCCTAAACTGCAAGCAAACGGGAAAACTGAAGAAGGAAACGCCAAAACTGAACAAAAGGGGAAAGTTGGTGGCTGAGACTGAGGACCCCCAGCAATCCAGGGTCTCCTGACTTGGGGGCCCCTAGGAAAGGGGGTGGTAGTCCCCTTGCTCAAGCTGTCCCTTCCCCCAAGAAGGCTTCGTGGTGCTCTGAGCGCTGGGGAAGGCCTGAGGGGAGCGAAGGGTTAAAGGCCTAGATGGTGGGGGTGGGGGATGCCCCCAGGGAGCTGCCAATCACCTCCCCACCCCCATCTCAGCCCCCTCATCCCTGAGCTCGCCCACAACCACCAGTGTGTCCATCACCAAGGTCTCTCCATCCTTTTTCTGCCTCATCTCCGAGGTGCAGCCTCCTTGGCTCCCTCTGGGGTGAAGGCACTGCCCCCAGAGATCCGAGATGGAAGAGCGGAAGGAGGCATCCAGGTCATCCAACCTCCCTTTCAGCCTGGGATCACCTCGGATGGAGGGGAGGGGGGTCCCCCCCCCCAGTGAGGCGCTTGAAGATCATTGTCACTTGAGGTCCCTCTGACCACAGCCCATAAAACATCGAGGGGTGAGGCAAGTGTGAGATGCCGGCCCCGCAGTTCGGCTGTGGTCCCAACTTCTCCCCTCTTGGCAGCAGAGGTCTCACGTTCAGGGGTCCTCCAGGTTGATCCCCCAGAATTTGACGCCGGGGGGCTCCGGGACAGCGGGACCCCCCATCTGCCACCTCCACAGCGGGTGGGCAGGCGGGGGCTTGGAGTCCCCCTGCAGGCGGAGCGAGGACGCCGGCCCCAAGTCGTCCTCACCC
>NW_005355708.1:5630112-5636116 GCF_000412655.1 Myotis brandtii | reverse complement strand
AAAAAAGGCCTCGCTGCACGTGGCCGGGTGCCGGCCCGGCCGGTAGTCGTCGCAATGCAATCCATCCTGTCCCTTGGCAGCCGCGGTTTTCGCGTCTGTAGAATGGGAATGTTCCTATCTACCCTCGGGGGCTACTCGAACGAAAATAGAGGAATCGCAAAAACAATGTTGAAGGGAAAGACGAGATGAGGCGAGGGTGGCTTACAAGCTTTAGAGAATGTTCCCTACCTCTCTGTTCCGGTCCCCTGGTACACAGAGGGTTCAAAAAATGTTGGACGAGTAGTTAGGAATTGAGGGAGTGTGCCAGGTGAACACAGGAAAACATAAATTCGGAGGCGGGGGGGGGGTATTATTACATCACGGAAGACTTTCCGTACCTGTTTCCATTTCTCTAATGCGGTTTCTAAACGGCCTCTGGACCAAATTCCGAGGGGCTGTCTCTGCAGTCCCCCTCAGATCCCAAGACTCTGCCCTCTGAGTCTTGAATTTCAAAAATTGGTGGAGGAGGCCAGAGGAGGGGATGCACAGACCCCCAAAACAGTAAAGCAAAGAAAAAGTGAATCCCCAATAAAAACCCCCATAATGGAGGACCGCCTCTCCGCAGCGTGGTCAATTTCTTACCCTTCTTGAGTTTCTGTATAGCCTCCTGTGAAATGAAAGTCTGGACAAAATTATTATTTATTGCCTGTCTCCCATTCGTATGGAATTGAGCTGATGAGAACTTGGTCTTAATCACCACTGCACCCTCACTGCCTAGAGCCATGCCCAGACGTAGTAGGTGCTCGATAAATATTTGTAAGTGAATGAATGACTCCCCAGAGTATTTTTCTCTTGATAAAAATCAGGATATTGGAATATGGCCGCCTCCCATCCCCAGAAATATAAGGAGAGCTTGGTACGATGGCTTGGAGTAAGGGTGTAGAAGGGGGTGGGGGTGCCACAAAAATACCTCATTCTGGGGCTGGGGTAAGAGAGGGTTCCTGTAAGGGTATGAGTGATGGTCCCTCCTGGCCATGACGACAGAAGCAATTCCTTTCCATCCAATAACATTGGATGGAAAGGAATTAGGAAGGCTGGCCTCCCCACTGCCCTTTGCAGAGGCCAGAGGTAAAGGCCCCAAAGTGGGGCTGGAGTTTAACGAATGGGGGAGGAGGCGGTTCTGTTGCTCAAAACTCTCACCCCCTAACAGGTTTCCAGTTCTCATGAGAGGAGAGCCCAGGGTCCTGCTGGTCTAGACTTCAGGTTCCTAAATGCCCCAAAGGTTCCCTGCCCCCCCTCCCCACCCCCCCAGAGAAAAGTTCTAGAAGGATGATGATTTCACCGCTGCTCTTCTGGGTGGCTGTGCTGAGAGCTCTTACCCTGAGACAGCAGTGCCTGCTTTCTTCTGCTTGTGGGGCAGAAGGGCATCTGCTTCAAGCCAACGTGACTCCAGCCTCTTTGCAGCTGCGATGCCTGGAGAGAAGGCTTGGGCCCCACCTGCAGGAGCCTGGACACGCAGATCAATGACCTCCTCCTTCTCCCACTCCGAAAGCCACCAGCCCCCCCAATTCTGAGTTTAGGGGCTTTATCGGTGCCCCTTGCTATTGAGAGTCCTTCCCCGGAGAAGGAATTCCCTCCACCCCTGCTTCCCCTCCTTTCCCTTCCTGGAAGCAGGCCCCGGGGATAGAGCCCAGGTGGCATGGAAGCACTTTGCAAACAGCAGGAATCGGCGCACCTCCCCAGCTGAAAGGACCTAGAATAATCCCGCCTCCGTTTTCAGAGCCCTTGAACTGGGGGAGCCAGCTGTCCATCCTGGGCCGGTCACCTGGACACTTGGAGTCTCCATGTCCCTATCAGAGAAAAGGGGACAACAGTAGCTGCCTCACCTCACCCCACTGTCAGGAGGGTGGGAACATGATGGGAGAGGACTGGCCCCCCTCTTGCAATTCCCGTTACCTACAGTAGAGGTCACTCGACCCCGTCCTCAGCCAGTGGGATGAGAAGGCAACAACACCCTTCTCAGAACCCCTGTTTCCCCTTAGGAGAAAAGGGGACAAGGCTAGATGCGGGGTTCCAACGGACGCCTCCAAAATAAGGCGTATTCTATACCCCCCGAGGGACCTGGAAACCAGCCCTTCCCGGACCGTGGGCCAGAGGCCTGTGTTCAAGAATTTGGGAGCGACGCACCTGCCTAGTTGCCCTTCCCTGGAGGAAGGCAGGGCAGGGAACTGGCCCCAGAGATCCAGGCCAATAATAACTCCTATGGCACTAAGAATTGTATGTTACTTTATCCCCATAACAATTTTATAAGATTCTATGTATATTGTATATACATATATTTTTGTTAATCCTCACCTGAGGACATTTTCCTATCAGGGGGAGAAAGAGAGAGAGAGAGAGAGAGAAACTTCGATCGATGTGAGAGAGACACATCGATTGGTTGCCTCCCGCAGGCGCTCCAACCAGGGCCAGGGATCAAGCCTGCCACCAAGGTCCCTGCCCTTGGCTGGAATCGAACCCCGACCCTTCACTCCGCAGGCAGACGCTCTATCCACTGAGCCAAGCTGGCTAGGGTGATGCTATATTTTTTAAATTTTACATACCATACATAGCCCAATTTCAGTGCCCAATTCAATGATTTTTTATTAAATTTGTAATTCTATGACAAACACCACCATCCAATTTTAGAATATTTCCTCCCCCCCCCCCCCCCTTAAACTAACTACTCATTCCTACCCCCAGCCCCCAGTGACCAATCTACTTTCTGTCTCTCTAGAGCTTCCTTTTCTGGACATGTCATAGAAGCAGAGTCACACTATGTGTGGCCTTTTACATCCGACTTCTTTCACAAAAGCATAATGTGGGATTTTTAATCCTCACCCAAGGAGGGTATGGTTTTTATTGATGAGAGAGAAAGAGAGAGAGAGAGAGAGAGAGAGAGAGAGATCGATCAGTTGCCTCCCAAACAGACCCTATCTAGGGATCGGACCTGCAGCCTAGGTATGTACGCTGACAGGGAATCAAACCCGCAACCTTTTTGGTGTGCGGGACAACACTCCAACCCACTGAGCCACCTGGCCAGGGCGAAAGCATAATGTTTTTGAGGTTCATTCCTGCTGTAGCATGTATTAGAGCCCCTTTTACTGCTGAGTCGCGTCCCATGGTGTGGAGATACCAGTTTGTTTATCCATTCACATTCGGGTTGCTCCCACTTTTCAGTTACTATAGATAATAGTTATGAACATTTGCATACAAGTCTTTGTGTGGACATAAGTGTTCATGTGAAAAGTAGAATTTCCAGGTCACATGGTAAATCCGTGTTTGACTTTTGAAGAAACTGCCGAACTGTTTTCTAAGCTGGCCATCCTGTGCCATTTTACACTTCCATTAATGTCCGTGTTATACATGAGGAAAGTGAGAGACAGAGACTTTAAGTGAGATTTGCCCAAGGTCACATTGCTAGCAAGTGTCAGAGCCGGGACTCAACCCAGGTCCCAAGTCCGTGCTCATAACCAAGAGTCTGTCTACCCCATGACAGTGAATCGCAGAGGGGAGCCATTTCTTGCCCTGCCACACCGTAGGCACCACCATTTTGCCTGTCTTGCTTCTAGAATCTCCTAAGGCAGGATCTGGGTTCCAAACCTGCAGGGATGCATCACCCCTTACCCATGCCCACACTGTGCTCTACTCCCAGAAATGTGCACCTAGAGTTAATAGCTTAAGTTCTGGACTCAGGTGGGTCTATGCATATGCCAGACTCATCATTTTACCAGCTGTGTGATTTGGGGGCCAGTTACCTAACCTCTGCTTTCATTTCTTCATCTGTAAAACAGAAATAGCATCTTCCTTCATACAATTAAAAATGTTTGATTATGTAGAGTCAATAATATTGCAATAACTACTCATGGTGCCAGGTGGCTACTGGAAATATCAGGGGAAACACTTTGTGGTTTTGTTTTGTTGGGTTTTTTTACATATAGTTGTATTGATTTCAGAGAGGAAGGAAGAGAAAGAAACATCAATGATGAGAGAGAACCATCAATCGGCTGCCTCCTGTACACCCCCCACTGGGGACCAACTGGGATCCAGCCCAAAACCTGGGCATGTGCCCTGACCAGGAATCCAATGGTGACCTCTTGGTGCATGGAAGGACGCTCAACCAACTGAGCCACACCAGCCGGGCTTAACTCCCTTTTGATCTGTACATTCCTCCTTTATCTCTTCTTGTTTTCTCCCCACAACCTATTCGCTGAAGATACCAGACTATCATCTAGGTTTCCCACAGTCTGGAATTGACTGATCGTATCCCCAGGGTGTCCTGTAATTAAGTAATGTTTATTCAATAACATTTATTAAACATCTACTATGCACGGGATTGCCAAATTTAGCCCAAGAAATACAGAACATATTTATGCTAAAAAGTATTTATTGTTTCTCTGTAATTCAAATTTAACTGGGCGTCCTGCATTTCACCTGGCAGCCCTATCTATCTACGTGCCTAGCTAGTGTTGGAGGCACAGTGGTGAGCAAGACAAACAAACCCCCCACCCAGAAGCTTACATTCTAGTAAACTAGGGGGAGCCAGGTTATATTCAAGCAGACAGTGTTCCTCCCGGGGATGCAGTGAGGAGTAAATGAGAACCCCGTGTTTAGCGCCTGGTCCATGACGCCCTTGATAAATGCAAGTGCTCTTGGCAGTAGCTTAGCCTTTTCCCCTTCTCCTGTTTCTTCCCTTTTCCCATCCCTACTCCACATCCCCAGGAATTATTCCAGACTTGCCCTCCTGCTATACCTTCTTCACATGTTTACAAGGAGCCCATTCATCTATTTATCCAGAGTCACTGAGCATCCACCTTGTAGCCAGCCCCAGGCCAGGCCCTGGAACCTCAGAAATGACGGAGACACAGTCTGGTGGGAGAGATGGGTGCTCCGGCTCATTTGAGAAGTAGCAACAGAGGAATGACCATCGTCCAGACAGGGTGACCTTGAGGAGGGAAGTCTTTTCAGAGAAGATAACCTTCCACGTAGGTTCTAAAGATGAGCAGGACCACAGAAAGGAGGCATGGGAGACGAGTTCCAGAGGCGAGCAAGCGCCTGACCTGTTGCTGCCACCTGCAGCCATCGGCAGCCACCTACTCCTGTTAAGTAGAGAGGATGCCCTGGCAGTGGTCCTGTCCCATCTGCCCTCTCAGAGGCATCCTGTGTCTCTCTTGTATGTCTCTCCCCTTAAAAAGCCAAATCTTCCCTGGACCCTGCAGGCTCTAGCCCCCATCTCTCCTCCCCTTCATAGCCACACTTCCCACAACAGCTGTCTAGACACTGTCTTCCTTTTCTCACTTCCCACTAACTCCTCAACCCACTTCCATCTGCTTCTACCTCCACTGCCACCAAAATAGCTCTCGCTGAGGCCCCAGTGGCCTCCGTCTCTTTAAAACTGGCCGGCTCTTGTCAGCCCTTCGGTCTTGACCTCTCAACAGGGTCCCACGGGAGTGGCCACTTCCTCCTTCCAGGAACTTTCTAGTCCCCAGCCTTCCAGGCACCTGGCTCTCCTGGTGTCTTCCTGCCTCGCTCTGTTTCCCCTGGGTCTTCAGCACAGGCTCATTCTCCCTCCCTCAGCCCAAAGGTTCAGTGCAGAACTTCTCCCTTCTCTCTCTGGACAGTCTCCTGTGCCCACTCCACAGTTACCGTCCGGCCACCGGGGAGCTCGGCCCACGCAGCTCCTCTCCGCTCCGACCGTGACACCTGGCTGCCCACCCGGCTCCTATCTCAGGCATCTCAAAAGCCCGGCAAGCCATTAGGGACCCCCTCCCCTGCCACACTGTCCATTTCCAAGGAAAACCTTCCCGTGTCTGGCTCCTGCATCCACCCACTTCCACAGCCAGGGGTCATCCTGGCACCTCCCAGCCAACGCCTCAGCCAGTCCTGTGCTCAGGACGCTCCACGTCTGCCTCCCCAGCTCCATTCCAGCCCACTCCAGCAGCGCCCCCACATCCTGCCATGCCCTCTGCATAGCCACCTGTTATCT
>NW_005355708.1:5620845-5630036 GCF_000412655.1 Myotis brandtii | reverse complement strand
CGCCCGTTTAAAACCGTTTCATGTCTTCCCCTTGCTTCAGAATGAAGAGTGCAATCCCTCACTTGACTCACAGGTGAATCTGGGAGCGGGTCCCCTCCCCTCCACCTCCCCTGTGCTGTCCTCTCTCCCTTCAGCCACCAGACCACCTTGAGTGCCTAAAGCAACAAGATCCCTCCTCGCCTACCTTAGCACATACTGTTCCTTCTGACTGTGCACTTCCGCCCACTGCCCTTCTCCTGTGCCTGGCCCACACCTGCTCCTATTCTGAGCTCCCCTGAATCATTTCTGCCTCAGAGAAAACCTCTCCCACCCCTGCGGGCTGTGACCAGGTCAGCTACCACCATTATCCCCCCTGGAGACCTGTGTTCCTTCCTTCATGCGTTTTCATTCACTTGTCACTGTTCATAGATCAGTGTGATGAATTGATTACTCACCTCTCCCCTGACACACTCCATGTTTCAGGGAGATAAGGACCACATTAGATTTTTGCCTTAGCTCCGTGATGAGTACATAGTTGGCACTCAAATCCATATTTTAAATTTTTTCATTATACACATTTCGAACTGAAGAAAAAAAAAGTAGAGAATCGTGAAATGAACCCCATATGCCCATTACCTAGATAGGTAGTCATGGTAATCATTATTAACATTTTAGCATATTTATCATTTTTACTGGCATATTTTCAAGTGATTTAGAGTTTTCACAACTGTTTGCTCCTAAATACTTCAGGAAGTTTTCTTACTACAATATCATCATCACACCTTACAAAATTAACAAGAACTCCTTAAAATCATCTAAGAACCAGCCCATATTCAAATTTCCCAAATGGTGCCCCCCAAAATGCTTCTTTCGCACTTGGTTTGTTTCCACCAGGATCTAGATAAGACCTGCGTGTTGCATTTGGTCATATCTCTTAAGCCTCATTTAAATCTAGAGTAGCGCTTCTTCCCTATGCACTGAGTTGTTGAATTGCTAAATAAAGTATTTTAAGTAAATTACACACACCATGTCCCACCTTCTAGATTTGTCTGGTTGCCTTCTGGTTGTGTTGTGTACCCTCTGCTTCCTGTCAACTGGAAATTAGATCTCCAGGCTTGATTACATTCAGGCTTCCTCCCGCGCCTGAGCGCCACTGCCAGCTCCACTCGGATGCTGATTGGCTGATTGGCGGGCTCCACTGATGACCGCTGATTCCTTGGCTGAGAAGTTTCTTCTTTAGGACCAGCAAGTAATCTGTGAGCCAATACTTTGAAATGACTATGTTTTATTTGTTTTTTACTGTTTTGTTAAGGAGTGTTTTATTGATTTTTAGAGAGGATGGGAGAGTAAGAGAGAGAAACATCAATGTGAGAGAGAAACATCAGTCCGCTGCTTCCCCCCACAACCCCCACTGGGGGATCAGGCCTGCAGCCCTGGCATGCGCCCTGACCTGAATCTAACCAGCAACCCTTCCGTGCACAGGACAACGCCACACCTGCCAGGGCAAACTATGTTTTTAGTCAGTAAATGGAGGAGGTCAGTGTAGCTGAGCAGTGATGAGGGCAGTGGGCGAGAACCAGAGCGAAAGGGTCATAGGCCTTGATAAGAAATTTGGACTTTATCCTGTAGGACGGGCAATTACAAACCACTCTTAAGCAAAGGAAGTCATGTGATCACACTTGGCCAGGGGAAAGGGTGAGGAAGCATGAAGCGAACAAGGAAGGAGCATTTCCGGAACGCTCAGCCCGAGCCCAGCTCTCTGCTAGGTGTTTGGCACACTCAGTCTAAGTGAAATGTTCAATGTGTTTTAAAGAAAAACCCTATTTTACTGATGAGGAAAATGGAGGCTTAGACTCCGTCACTCACCCGGGGTCGCAGCAAAGGATGGTGACGACCTCAGGAAAGCAGTGACCACAAGTGTGGACAGGTATTCGAGGCGGAATCAGCAGCATTTGTAAGCAACTGGCCAGGGGGAGGCGGGGAACGGAGGCCCGGCTGATGCTGACTCACGGGTGGGATGCAGGAAGAGACAAGCAGGTTGGAGGGGAAGATAATGAGCTGAGGCTCCCAGCTGCCCAGATGCCTCCAAGCCGCTCTGCTAAGAAATGATGCTGGTAACATGACAATGTCTATAAATTGGCTTCCGGCATGACTCGATAATTAGCTTAAGTTACCCCTCATTGGCATTTCCTTCAAAGCAAGGACACTCTTCCATTCATCCTGATGAGGCCTGTTTTCTGTGTTTCAGGGTGGGTGTGAACCTGGAGCTGCGTGATCTGTCACTTGGCTCGAGGGGGCCTGAGACTGAAGCCATAGGGTGGGTGGGCTGTCTGTTCTCTCAGCGAAGAGTCTGTCTGTCTCTGGGGTGTGGGCTCCCCTTCAGATAGAGAGCTGCCTGAGGGTGGATTCTGGAACCCGCCCAGTCAATGCCCAGCATACAGAGTGTGGTCCAGAGATCAGTTCAGGAGCCACACGGAGGATAGAGTGACAAGGAAGATGGTCAGTTGGGTGGCAGCTTTCAAGGTCAGCTGCAAGGATGCTTAGGGCTGAAAGGACTGTGTTTAGAGAAATCAGAGAAACTTAAGAGTGTTGACATGGTAGATTTTTTTTTAAAAATATGTTTTTATTGATTTCAGAGAGGAAGGGAAAGGGAGAGAGAAAAAAAAAACATCAACGATGAGAGAGTCATTGATCAGCCGCCTCCTGCATGCCTCCTACTGGGGATCGAGCCCACAACCCGGGCATGCGCCCTGACCTGGAATCAAACCATGACCTCCTGGTTCATAGTTTAACACTCAACCACTGAGCCACACCTGCCAGGCGACAGGTAGATTTTATAAAACTTGGCAGCTGATCCAGAGGAACGAGGAGATAACGAGCTGAGAAGGACCCTCAAGTTTGATCTCAGAAGAGAGTGAAGTGAGATGGGACCTGCAAGAGGAAGGTGGGTCCAGGGATAGGGAGATGCTGAGTACAGGGTGGGTCTCCATGACCAGATCTAAGTAGGCGTGGTCTGAGAAGACCTGGGAAGGGAGGTCTAGGACTAGAGAGCAGTCAGGGCTACGTCATGGGCACACAAGTCAAGGTAGGAACTGCAGGCGCGGATAAGCTTTTCCTGGGAAAGGTATGTGGGTCCAGGTGGGATGGGCAGGGGAACAGGACCCCAGCAAAGGCGGCTGAGGAATGTGAGGTGAGACATGCAGGCAGGTCATGGGGATCAAATGCCAGGGAGAGACTAAGTAGGACAATGACCAAAAAGCTACTGGCCTTAGCGATTCTGAATGAACCAGTCAGGGGCCTAGGAAACGGGCTCTGACTTATTAGCAAAGAGAGAGAGAGAGAGAGAGAGAGAGAGAGAGAGAGAGAGAGAGAGAAGGGGGGGGGGGGGCCACATGGAGGTGGAGCCAAAGAAGCAAAAAGCAGGGCTGTCTCTCAGCAGGGCCTGGCACAGGGCACCACACCACTGGCACGACTAACAAAGCCTCCAGAGGGATCCCACCTCCCTCTGCTCTGGTTACTTGCCCCGCAGAGCAGAGCATGAAGGCATCAGATTGGCAGGGCTGAGGTCACATGCCCACATCTCGGAGGCTCAGAATTCCTTCTTTCCGTAAATATTGATTGAGCACCTCCTCTGTGCCCGGCACAGGTCTAGGCCCTTGAAAACAGCAACAAAATCCACAAAGATCCTTGTCTTCGTGGCCCTGACATTCGAGGGGAGAGATTGACAATAAACAACAGACATAAACTGTGAGTGCTGTAGAAGGCTAAGAACAAAGAGAAAGCATAAAGAAGGTTGGAAAAGTGCACGTAAGGAGTGAGCAGGAAGGGCACAGGGTGCAATGCTACCTGGCGTGGTCCAGGAGAGCCTATTGGAGCAGGCAGGAGTGTGCCCGGGGTGCCCAGGAAACAGCACAACAGCAGGGAGCCGGTGGTGCGGCTGCAGCACCCGAGCGAGGGGGAGAGCTAGGGCAGCGGACTGGATTGGACCTCGTAGGCCCCTGTAAGGACTTGGGCTTCCCACTGAGGACAGTGGGAACTCTGGGAGGACTTGGACGCCAGGGGTGACCTGACCGTCCTACAGTTTAATAGGATCCCATGCACACAGAGGTCACTGGTTTGATTCCCAGACTCCGTGCTCGGGTTGTGGGCTCGATCCCCAGCAGGGGGCAGCCGATGGATGATTCTCTCTCATCATTGATGTTTCTAGCTCTCTCTCCCTCTCCTCTTTGAAATCAATACTTTTTTATTTTAAATAAATAATAATGCTATCAAGTAGAGAACGTCTTATACACACATTCATCCGTCCCCATCCTTCCCTTCTTCCCTTCTCTCTGAGGGAAGCAAAATGGCCCCCGCTGGTCCCCCCAAGCCCTTGTGCTGGAGACTGTCCCCAAAAACGGGCCAGGCCTCACGGCCCTCGTATCCCCCACGGCCGTCCCGTCTCCCTCTAGCTTACAACCCGGCCCCGAGGAAGGTTGTCAAAACCCACATTGTCTTCCTCTCCTCCAGCCAACATGCACATCGCCTCCCTCCACCATGCAGGGCCAGTCACGCCTCTCTGAGACACCTGCCCTGTGGCCGCACCCTCCCTCCTTCCTCTCTCCTCCCTGGTTTCCACGGCACCACTTTTTCTGGGGTTCCATCTCTGGACACTCCTTCTCATGCCCCTTCCTGGCTTCCCTCCCCTGCTCCCTCATAAATGCAGGTGTTGCCTGGGCCTTCTGCTCTGCGAACCTGCAAGCCTCTCAGCGTGATCTCACTCGTGCCAGGGCTTCAGTTACCACCTATTGCTGACCGTGCTCAAAGATATTTTCCCAGCGCATCAAGAATATGGCAGAAGAGGCAGACAGAATATTGCATGTGCTTCGAAAGCATTATCCAGCCCTCATCTGGGACAGTCCACTGCGCCTCAAAGTCAGCAAGCCCTGACCCGAACGCACCAACTCTCTCCTCCTCCTGCTCCTCCTCCCTTCTTCAGGAGTCAGAAACGTGGGAGTCACCCTCCCACCCCATGACAGCCAACTGCCAATCACCCCTTCTTTAGATTTCAGCCCCTGCACCGCCCCTCTCTCCACCCCCATTGACACTCCAGTCTAGGTCCCCTCCTCACTCCCAGAGAGACTCAAACATTCACCCATTCACTTGTTCATTCATCCACTGAGTATTAACTGAGCATCTACTATGTGCCAGAAGCTGAGGCGAATGCTTGAGATACATCAGTGAACACAACACATACAAATCCCTGCCCTGTGAAACTTACACTCTGGCACTTGCAATCATTTGAGAAGTTGTTCCTATTCCATCTTAACCCCTCTGACTGCCAACTCCACCCCGGCCACAGGGAACTTTGCAACATGTGTATCTACTCAGCATCTTCCACAGGAACTCAGGATCCTGGGGTCAAGTCTGGGCCACATGAGGGGTGCCCTGATCCCTTCCCTCCCGTCTGCTCTCATCTCACCAGGCTGGAGCTCCTTCTCCAGGGCTGCCTCTGTACGTGGTCCATCCTCCACCATAACACCTATCACACTACTATATGGTGCAGTTTGCCTGCCCACCAGCCAGCCTTTCCTCTCCACCCCGAGTGCCTGCAGGGCTGTAGCCGCTTTGATCCATTCTGCATCCCCAGTGCCTGGCCCGTTATCTGGCACACAGTAGAGGTCAACAAATAGTGGTGGCCTAAATAAGTGACTGTCACACAGGGAGAGGACTGGGGAGAAGGAGGGAGTGAGTTCTGAACTAGCCTCAGACCAGCCCCCTTCATTCAGACTGACCCTGTGGTTAAAGTCAAGGTTTAGATCCCGCTTCTGCACCTACTGGGTGTGTTCTCTGAGCTTGTTTTCTTTCCTATATAAATGGGAACAAGCCCTCACTGGTTTGGCTCAGTGGATAGAGTGTCAGCCTGTGGACTGAAGGGTCCCAGGTTCAATTCTGGTCAAGGGCACATGCCCGGGGTTGTGAGCTGGATCCCCAGTAGAGGGTGGGCAGGAGGTAGCCAATCCATGATTCTCTCTCATCATTGATGTTTCTATCTCTCTCTCTCCCTCTCCCTTCCTCTCTATTAAAAATATATATAATGGGAACAAGAACAGAACCCATCTCAGTGTTGCAAGGAGCATGCTGGCTGCTTAGCACAGTGCCTGGCATATTGGTTCTCCTAAAAAGCGAGCTGTTGTCATCCCTATTGTCATCATCATCCTCATCCCCACCGCTGGTGGCCATCCTTGCCTGCTGACCCTCCCACCTCCCTAGCACTGTGCTCTACTGTTTCCTCCCTTCTCATCGCCTTGTCCCAGTGCGGCCCCCACCACCCCCACCAGTGCCTGGAACTTCCCAGCTGAGGTCACCAGGGACCTCCTCCTTGCAGAAGGTCCCTCCCTCCATCTCTCAATAGCATGTGACTCTGGCATTGCTTCCTCCTCTTTAAAAAGATATGTTTTTATTGACTTCCGAGAGAGGAAGGGAGTGGGAGATGGACACAAACTCCTTGGCAAAATAGCCAAGTTCCCCTTAATCTGGCTCTTGCCTCACAGTCATCCTCTAGCCACCCCCCTCCTGCTCTCCTACTACACATACTTCACAGACCTCTCTGAAGGCTGCTTCTGGTCTCGTTTCCCTTCATCACAGATACAGGTGAAAGGCGACACAATGTCATAGCAGGTGAAGTCCTGCGCTAAAAGTTGTAGTGTCCCTGCCGCGGGGTGTAAGGAGTTTGACCATATGGCTCACCTATGCACTCATGAAGTAAAGCTTATGATAATACCTTTCTTCTTATTTAACTTCAATGCACACTTTGCTGTTTCCTACCTCTGTGCCTATTTATTTTTTAATTGACTGATTTGAGAGGGAGGGAGGGAGGGAGGGAGGGAGAGAGAGAAACATCGATTTGTTGTCCCACTCGTTTTTGCATTTATTGGTTGACTCTTGTATGTGCCCTGACTGGGGATCGAACTCGCAACCTTGGCATCCCGGGACGATGCTCTAACCAACTGAGCTACCTGGCCAGAGCCCTACCTCTGTACCTTTGACCGTGCTGTCTCCTCACCCCCACGCCCCAAGAATGCTCTCCTGCTCCTTATTTGCCTGCAGACCCTCCTCCACCTACTTGGTCCCAGCTCAGGCCTTCCCTGACTCCATAAACAGTTACTTCCTTCTTGCCCGTGTCAGCGTCATTCTTAGAACTATTGCCCTGAATTGAAGTTATGTCTCTATGCAGTATGTCTGTCACTCCCACCATCCCAGGTGCTTTCTATGTAGCTCCTATGGCCCGTTGATGATGACTCAATGAAGTGTTTGCTGAAAGACTAAATAAGACTACTTTCTTTTTTTACAGATGTTTTTATTGATTTTAGAGAGAGAGGAAGGGAGAGGAAGAGAGATAGAACATCAATGATGACAGAGAATCATTGATCGGCTGCCTTCTGCAGGCCCCCTTTTGGGAATTGAGCCTGCAACCCGAGCATGTGCCCTGACCAGGAATTGAATCAGTGACCTCTTGGTTCATGGGTCAACATTCAACCACGGAGCCACACCGGCCAGGCAAATAATACAACTTTTTCAATTTAAAAGATTAGACTTCAAGAGGAACTGGTGGGAAAGAGGAACGCAGCAGGCAAATTTGCTGTTCATCTGTCATCCACCAGCTGGGAAACTTCCCCAAGAGCAGAGTCATCGACCACAGAATGTGAACCCCAAGGGAATTTCAAGATCCAGTCCCCCGGCCAAATGCCAGAGAGGGCAACTGCTTTGCCTAAGGTCACACAGCTGGCTGGGCGCAGGGCTGGAACCAGATTCCAGATAACTGTGGGAAAAGTTTGGGTAGATGGCTACCTCACACCACGAACCTCTTCCCTTTCTATCCATCTTAACTCCCTAAAGGGCTCACTCACAACTCTTAAAGCACTTGCTGGGACCTTGGCTGGCTAGAGCTGCCAAAGCCCCGTAGATTGGAGGACGGGATCCAATTATCCCCATTTTACAGATTGACAAACCAAGGTAGCAAAGACTGTGTCACACTGCTAGCTAACGGCAGAGGCAGGATTTGACATTAAGCATTGTGCTCTTCTTTTTTGTAAAATATATTTTATTGATTTTTTACAGAGAGGAAGGGAGAGGGATAGAGAGCTAGAAACATCGATGAGAGAGAAACACTGATCAGCTGCCTCCTGCACACCCCCCACGGGGGATGTGCCTGCAACCAAGGTACATGCCCTTGACTGGAATCGAACCTAGGACTCCTCAGTCCGCAGGCCGACGCTCTATCCACTGAGCCAAACCGGTCAGGGCATTGTGCTCTTCTTGAGAAAAAGAAACACACACACACAAAAACCCACCCCTGCAGAGTCACTATTTACAATAATCTTGAGGACTGGCCCCCTGATGCCTGGGGAATCCCCTCACTCCCACCAGTTCCTCTTTGAGTATCCATCCCGCTCGCATAGGAAAGAACCAGTACACCCACCCTCACACCCAACTAGGCCTAGGAGAGACCTCCTCGGAGTCATAACCTTTGACGGGGAAATCACCCTCACCCTTCCCCTGCCGGGCACTTAACAGTGTCATTGCTCACTAGCTATCACCTTCCCCATTCTGAGATGGGGAAACCGAGGGTCAGAGATGAGACATCAGTGCTCTAGCCCGTTTGGCTCAGTGGATAGAGCGTCTGCCTGCGGACTGAAGGGCACAAGCCCTGGTTGCAGGCTCGACCCCCAGTAGAGGGTGGGCAGGAGGCAGCCAATCAATGATTCTCTCTCATCACTGACGTTTCTCTTTCTCTCCCCCTTCCTTTCTGAAATCAATAAAAAAATATTTTTAAAAATAAGACATGAGTAACCCATGGTCAAAGCCAGTAAGTAGCGAGGATGGGTCTCGAACCCAGGTCTCTCTGGCTCTAGCGCCGCCTCTTTCTTTCTATTAGGCCACGCCAGGCTTTCCTGCACGGCCAGGTAAACCACCTGGAGCCTCTTCCTGGCTGGGTTACTTCGGGAAAGTAACTTAACCTCTCTGGACACCCCCAAGGTCAGAAGCTGTGCTTTCGGGGAAGAAATCAGTATGCAAAAGAGACGCAAACGAAACGCCAGTCCGCGGGCGCCAGCGCAGTCCCTTCCCGGAGCTCGGGGCTTTCTAATGAGAGGGTGTGTCGCCGGCCGCGGGGACCTGCGCAGCGAGCCCCCGGCCGCTAGCAGAAGCGAAACCTCCACACCCTCCAGCCT
>NW_005355708.1:5619411-5620627 GCF_000412655.1 Myotis brandtii | reverse complement strand
GCGGAAATAATTTTCTGTTTGGTCCTCTCGGCCCCAGTCCCTGGGCCGCGGGTCGGGCGGGGATGCGGGAGGCGGGAAGAGGGAGCGGGAACGCGCTGCCCTGGCAAGCTCAGAGGTGAGGACTGGGGGCGAGCAGGACTGAGCGCCTACTGTGTGCTTTAGCGCTTTACAGAAGGATTTTCGTTCCGTCTCCCCCGCTGCTCTTGCCAGAAGCAGCTAATGCCTGCCTTTAAGAGGGACAAGCTGAGCCTCTGAGAAGTGAAGTCACCCACTGGCCAAAAACTGCACACCCAGGACCAGCGTGACACCTCCCATCAGCGCTCAGTTACACCACAGAGAGCACGAGGAATCTGAGCCATTTGTTGGCTGTGTCCTGCTCTTGCTTCTCTAAAATTAATTAATTAATTTTTAAAAATGTGGATAGGCGCATAGTAAGTGCGCAGAAAAATACTGGAAACTGAGGAATGAGTTTGACAGCTCAGCCTTGGGAGTACTCGCCGCGAATCCAGCTCAGCCCGAGGGCCCCCGGGCCCCCCGGACCTCCGAAGGGAACCTTGGCGATGGACGGGCGGACGCCCGATTTCGACACAGGCTTTCGGCGAACAAGTGGTGGCGGAGCCCCAGCCCTGGCGGAGGACGGGCTGGGTTCAAACCCCCGCGCTGCCTCTTTCAGGCTGTGTGACACCGGGCAGGTCATTTCATCCGCTGGGACCTGTTACTCCACCCATGAAATGGGGATATTAATTCCCACTCACAAGGGTCGTGGGAAGGAGTAAACGAAACAATGTTCCCAATACACTTACTAAACGCGCAAGTGTCGTCGCGCGTTCATCCCACAAGTTCCCGGCGGCGCCTACGCACCGGGTGCGGACCCGAGACAAAGGCTCCTGGGTCCCCGTCTCCAGGTCGCCCACTCCGGGTCGCAGGGACCGACGGGCCTTCGAGCGACCCTCATCCCGCGAAACCCCGACACTGCGGCCACCTCCACCGGCCGCGGTCGGTCCCGAAAGCAAATATTCAAATATTCCGAACCTGGCGAATGGCTAGGGCTGACATGTTTGCGCTTAATGTTCTCGACGTGTTGTTCTTGTCAGTAAAGGTAATTTCCGGAGACTTCCCGTCTGTGTCGGGTTGAACTTTTCGTCTGAGCGAAGTTCACAGGGCAGACCAAGATGCCCGCGCGTGGCCGTCCTCGCAGCGACCCCAAACTGCAGAC
>NW_005355708.1:5617814-5619237 GCF_000412655.1 Myotis brandtii | reverse complement strand
CGGCCTCCCCCCGCCCCGCCCGTGCAGACAGAACCTCTTCGTCCCGGCAGCCCTCCGGAACTCCCGCGTCCCTGCAGGAGAAAGGGAGGGTGGTGGCCGCAGCCCAGAACTCAGCCTCCCCAACCTCCTCAAACTCTAGCTTTGCCGGGATTAAGGGAGTCAATCCCTGACGCCACAGACCAGGTCAAGGACAAGTTCTCCCCCGCCCTCCATCCCCCTCCAGGGCGGGGATTCACCCCCTCCCTTCCCGGATGAAAGGTACTAAATAGACGCGAAGGGAGGGGAGACGGCGGGCCCCGGCCCCTTGATGTTCCGGTTGAACAGGTGCTGGTGAAAAGGAGGCGGTCCCGGCGGAAGAGTCGGCCAGGGGGGGCAGTGCGCGGAGGGGGGGGCCGTCTCCTCCAGCCTCAATCCCCTGCGGGTCTTCCCCTCCACTGCCCGGCCGCCCATCCCCCGCAGGAAGCCTTCCCGGCCGAGAGGTCTTTGAAGTGTCGCTGATGCCCCCCAGAGCTGCCTCCTCTCCGCCGCCACCCCACCGCCCAGAGAGGGCGTGTGACCTTTGGTCTCTGCGGGTGTCAACACCCCTTTAGGAAGTTGGGCGGGGGGGGGGGCGGTCAGATTTCGTCCCCTTTGCCCACACGGGTCTTGGGGATGAAGCCTTCAAGCTGACACCCCCTCTCTTCTTTCCAGATCCAATTTCAGGGGCTTTAATTCCTTGGGGGGGGGGGCTGTGTGTGTTTGTTGTGTGTTTGTGTGTGTGCCTAGAGGTCAAGGGTAGCTGGTCTGTGACCGCTTCCGTAGGCGTGAGTCTCTAACTTGCGTGGGTCTCTAAGCTCCTGTGGGACTGGACCTGGGTTTGTCTCTCCCTGGGAGGGGCGGGTGGTGTGGCTGGAGGAGGCTGGGAGTGAGGGTGTGTGTCTGGGTGCCTCGGGGTGTCTGCAAGGGTGACGAGTCCCGGTGCGTGTGTGTCCGTGAGCTGGACCGGAAGCTCCCCGAGGGCAGGAATACCTGTTTTATTCGCTGCGCTACCCAGCGGCTGCACATAGTAAGCATTCAATAAATACTTGTTAAATGAACAAATGTCTGCGTGTTGGAGCGTTTACCCTACAGAATGGCCTCCGAGGAAAGGGCGCACGAGCGGCCATCCGAAGAGCCCCAGACCCGGAGGGGCGAGCGACTCCCAGCGCCCCTTCCCCTGCTCTCCACCCCCAATGTCCTTGGGGTTGAGAAACGGCCGCAGAAACGAAGAGCTGGGAGGGGGAGTCTGGAGACTCGGACCCGGAGCCGAGACCGAAAGACGGGCAGAGGGAGGGCTCGGGAGCGCCGAGTGAGAACTACAGGAAGGAAAAGAAAGAGGGAAGAGGAGCGCGGAGCCAGCGAGCGAAAAGCTCCCTACCAAGCCGGGCTTTGTTCCCTGAACCCC
>NW_005355708.1:5616055-5617165 GCF_000412655.1 Myotis brandtii | reverse complement strand
GGAGACCTCCCGGGGCTCGGGCGCCCCTCCCCCACCCCACCTGAAGGGAAGGGAGGCGTCGGGGGGCTCCCCCCGCCCTGTCCTGGAGGACCGGGTCAGGCATTGTTTTCTCGCCTATTGTTCCAGTCCCGCGCCCCCCACCCCAAGTTGAGGGAGTTTGGAGACAGTCGGGGGCAGCGAGCACACTCCCCGCGCCCGGAACCGCCGGTGTCCGGGCTGTTGCGGGAATGTTTACCTACGAGGTGTCCCCTCCTGCCGGGTTATTTTGGTCCCGGCTCCCGGAGGGAGAGGTCAAGGGGGAGTCACCCCCCCTCCCGCTTCCGGATGCTGGGAGGAGCGTATGGGGAAGGGAGGAGAAGGGTCCCAGGGGAGAGGGGACTCCTAAAATCCTCCCGGGAAGCGCTTCGGAAAGGAGAGAGGTTGTGCAAGGGGCCGGGATCGACAGGAGGGAGGTTTGGAGTTTCCCCCAGCAGCACATGGTTCGGGAGTTAACTCCTTGAGGAATCTTGCCGAGGGCGCAGGCTGGCATCTCCCGCCCGCCTGGCACGGCGGCGGCCCCCCTCCTTCCCGGGACAGCCCTAAGGCTGTCGCTGTCGGCTCTTGCCGCCGCTCTCCTAGAGGTTACCTGTACTGCACCTACCCCCAGCCTTGACTTTTGACCTGCCCTGTTATAGTGAGAGGCAGAAGATGAGGTCCCTGGACCCCCAACTTTTCGCCTCTTCCTTTACTGGCCCTTTAAGACCCCCCCCCCCCCTTAACAACACAAACGTGTTCGCCTATGGTAATGCTGTCCCTCTAGTTTTCTCTATTCCGGGTGATCTCCAGCAGAAACTGGGAAACAGGTCCAGAAAGGAGGGTCTTCTAGACTAGGGTTTAAGGTCAAGGACTCAGACTTCCTGCCCCTACTTGGAGTGCTCGGTTCTGTAGTTGAAGGCTGTCCTGTGCGCTGTTGGGCATTCTCTGTGGTCCTGCTGGCCAGTTAGTGACCCCCAGACAGAGGAGCAGCCCCCCCTACTGGAACTGGCTGTAGTCCTTTAGAGTCACCCTCTCCACCACCACCACCCCCCCTCCTTACTCTGGGAAAAGCCACTGATGACAAATTTGCTCCAT
>NW_005355708.1:5605808-5615933 GCF_000412655.1 Myotis brandtii | reverse complement strand
CCCCCCCCCTTCCCCAGCTTGCTATGGCATCGTCCAGGTGCCCACAGGACCCTGGTTCTGCCGGAAATGCGAATCTCAGGAGCGAGCAGCCAGGGTGGTGAGTTGGAGACTCCCCTCCCCCCTCCCACCCATACACCTGAGCATCTCCCCTGCTTACGCTAGGGAACTCCGAGCATGAGACTGGGGTGGGACTGTCACACCAGACTTCCTGTTTCCTGCACACCTATCGCCTACCCCATCTCGCCCTCAGCTCATTACTCACTCTGCCCCGCCTCAGGCAAGGGGCCCTTTATTTTTGTTTGCTTGCTTGTTTGAACTTTTTATTATGGAAAGTTTCCAACCTGTACCAAAGCAGCAGGAATAGTCTAAGGAACCCTATGTTCCCAACACCCACCGTCAACAGTTACCAGCTCATGGCCAATCCTGTTTGCTCTAGACCCCAACTCATTCCCCGCTAGACAGCTGATCATTTCCTCCCGGGGCCCTCTGAGCTTGGAGGCAGGTCAGCAGGTCCCCACCCCTTTTAAAAAGGCCCTCCTCAATCCCTGTGCCTCCTTGCATTGGCAGAGGTGTGAGCTGTGCCCACACAAAGACGGGGCATTGAAGAGGACTGACAATGGAGGTGAGCGGGGGCTCTGAGCTCCAGGGCTCATCTGCTGAGGTCAGCAAGGCCCCCTGAGCAGGGTCTGGGAAGGCAGGGGGACAGACATGTGTGTCTGTGTATGGGGGGTGCTGGATTTCCCTTTCCTGGCTGGCACTGGAATCTGATGGGAAGGCCATGTAGGAGGGGGCTGCCTGCAGTGTGGGGCTGTGAGGGTCCGGGTCTCGGACTTGCCTGAGGCCTGCCCCCCACTGCCCCAGGTTGGGCCCACGTGGTGTGTGCCCTCTACATCCCTGAGGTGCAGTTTGCCAACGTGCTCACCATGGAGCCCATCGTGCTGCAGTATGTGCCTCATGATCGCTTCAACAAGGTCAGCGGCCCCTGCCATGCCCTCCTGCTAGTCCCCTCCCTAGCTGGGTCCCTCCACCTCTCTCTTCATCCCCTGTAACTTGATTCTGTCCAACAGACACTTTCAGGGAACTCAGGAAGTGAGTAGGCACCTTTCAGTCATACTCTGGAATTCAAGCCCTGCCAGGGGGTAGACCTTAGCAAGGAGTCACGGAGCGCTGACTGGGTGTCAAATCCCGGGGAAGGTACCACCAGGCACGCAGTGTTCAGTACCGATCAAAACAGAGGCGCTCCCTCCCCCACGAAACCCACACTCTTGTGTGGGAAGACTGTAAACATCAATAAACAGGCAAATAACGTAAATGCAGTTTGTGATAAGTGCTATGAAGAAAACAAGGTACTGAAATAAAGAATACCTCATCGGGGGCTTTCTTTAATAAAGTGGTAAAGGAAAGAGACATTGAGGCTAAGACCAGGAGGCAGCCTGGCGGAGGGTGGGGGGTGTTCCGGGTTCAAGTCAGAGGCGAGAATAAGCTGCCCAGTGAGCAAGGCAGACGCAGGCCCCAAGGACTGTGCTCAGCCCCATGGCTGTGCACATTAAATTAAGTCCTATTTAAAGTTCAGGTCCTCGGCCACTTTTCAAGTGCCCATGTGGTTCATGGCTACTGTATCGGACAGTGCAGCATAGAACATTTCCATCATCACAGAAAGTTCTGCAGGATAGCACTAACCTAGGGTACCGGGGAAAGGATGGAATTGAGGGGTCCCGTAGGTGGGAGGGAGGAGGGACAAGTGCGCTGTGTCCTGCAGACATGTTATATCTGCGAGGAGCAGGGCCGAGAGAGCAAGGCGGCCTCGGGAGCCTGCATGACCTGTAACCGCCATGGATGTCGACAAGCTTTCCATGTCACCTGGTGAGACCCCTCCCTGCCCATCGCCTCCCACTCCGGGGTTCTCTGGGATCCCCGGCCAGCTGTTGCAACCCCCCTCCGAGGTTTGCCATGGATGGCCACCCAATGGGCTGGTCCTAGCTGCTGTCTCTTTGGTGATCATGGCAGTGCTTCCCTTGGATGGCCTTGGCTTTGCCCCAGTGGGGGTCCAGGAGGGTAGAAGGGCAGAGGCTGGCCTGGTTTGTGGCCACACCCTTCTCAGGCTGACCTCTCTCGGTTAGCGCCCAAATGGCAGGCCTGCTGTGTGAGGAAGAGGTGCTGGAGGTTGACAATGTCAAGTACTGCGGCTACTGCAAATACCACTTCAGCAAGATGGTGAGTCTCCTCTGCCAGGGCATGAATGGGTCAATCAGCCACGGTTTAGAGGGTGTGGGCTCTGGGCCAAGCTGGTGCCTGCTGCTGAGAAGACAGAGATGGAAGGAAGGAACCCGTCCCTGCCCTTGAGGAACTCTTCATTGAACGAAGAGTAAATTGAAGTAGAGCCTGAGGGGTGTGAATCAGAGTTAAAACCTAGCAGTCTGTCTGGAAGACAGAGCTCTCCTGTTAGTCTGGGAGGCTTCAAAGAAGAGGGAGCACAGAAGCTAAAGGAGGCGGGAACAATGAGAGCCGACATGTGGGGGTGGGGGCTTACTGCGCCCCGGCCTCTATACTAAGTTCTTTACATGTATTATTTTGTATGATCCTTCCAACGACCCTAAGAACTAGATGTACTGTATTTTCCCATTTTACAGATGAGTAAACTAAGGCCCACTGAGGTTATGTAACTTACCTTACAGCATGTATGGGGTCAAACAGACAGTCTGATTTGAAACTGGTATGGGCCATGTCCTGAGAGGAGAAAGAAGTTTGTGAGCAGCAGAACAGGGAGTTTGGTGGGGACAGAGCAGGAGATGAGGCAAAAAAAAAAAAATCTCAGGCAGGGCCAGAGCTGGGCTTCAGGGAGCCACGGAGAGGCTAGAGAAGAGGTACTATCTCATGTTTGTTGGAAAGACCTGTGTGTTCCAGAAGCTGTGGGTGTCCTGGAGAGGTAGGCTGTGGCCAGACTAGAATTGCAGCTTGGACCTCACCCCCAGGCCACAGGCTTGTCAGGCTGCTTGTAAGCGGGAGGGTAACATGATCAGATTTGTTTGTTCGGGAAGATTACCCCGGCAGGCACGGGGAAGCTGGATCCAAAGGGCTGAGGCTGGCGGCTAGGAGACAGCTGCACAAGGGGGGGATGGAGGGATGAGGCTGGGCTCTAGAACATTTCTAGGTAGACTTGCCTCTGTGTGGGGGCAGCTGAGGAGGAGGTGAGGGTGGCAGATAAGATCCAGGCCCTCAGTGCTGGGTGGATGGGCTTGAGCACCTGGGGATGTTATGAGCAGGCGTGTGTAGGGTTAGCATCTGCCCTGGTCTACCCCGGACAGTCCCGGTTTGTGCCTCTTGCCCTGGTGTGATCATTAATAGTTCCCACTTTAAATTTCAACCGTGTCCTGACTTGGATCATAAGTTACATGGTCACCTTGGTCTCAGGGTTTGATGATGACTTAGGACAAGGTAGGGAGGTCGGTTTGGTTTATAGGAGGTGCCAAGTGGGAATGTTTAGGTTTGGTGGCTGTCAGACACCCCGGGCAGGGTGGCAGTGCCAATCCCAGGTGTATAAGGCTGGGGCTGGAATCCCCAGGTGCCTATCAGGGTAGGGAGGGTCAAGGTGTGGAGGGAACCATGAATGGGAGAGTCTTAAGAGCTTGGTATGATAGTAAGGTCAGTGCCCGGGGGAGCGATTGGGTCAGACGAGGTCTGAATTAGTCCTTGGGTTTGGCAATTGGGAGGCAGTGGGTGACCTTAGAGGGAGCAGCTGCAAGTCAGGGACAGGCGCAGCCATCACACTGGGCCTGGGGCGTCTGTTAGCAGTGAAGGAAGGAAGGAGCAGGCCCTGGCTGGGGGGGAGGCAGCCTGAGGGTCATTTGGGCTTTTGCTGTGGATGCTGACTTCCCCCTTCTTCAGGGTAGCAGTTCTGGGACAGAAGGAACCACTGTGTTTGGTGGAGGAGGAAGGGCTAGGAACAAGGGAGAAGGGAGAAGGGCTGATGGCCGGGGTGAAGTGTCTGGAGGGAAGGATGGGGTGTGGAGTGTAGAGGAGCAGGGGTTCCCACAAGGGTCCCCCATACATCCTCTACCCCAGGAAAGGAGGCTGAGATGGGCCAAGAGGACACTGGAAAGAGGTGGGTGGAGAGCAAGCGCCTGGGCCCCAGTCCTACCTCCAGCATGCCTCCTGTAGCCTGGCCTCTTCTGGGCCTCCGTTGTTAGATCTGTGCACTGGACACGCTGGGGAAGCTCCAAGGCAGCGGTTCTCAACCTGTGGGTCGCGACCCCTTTGGGGGTCGAACGACCCTTTCACAGGGGTCGCCTAAGACCATCGGAAAACACATATATAATTACATATTGTTTTTGTGATTCATCACTATGCTTTAATTATGTTCAACTTGTAACAATGAAATTGGGGGTCACCACAACATGAGGAACTGTATTAAAGGGTCGCGGCATTAGGAAGATTGAGAACCACTGGTCTAAGTGCCCTTCGTTGAGCAGAGCATCGCTGAGAACACAAGGTCCTCCTAGGGACGGGCAGGCCAGGGGAAGGGGCCCCCAGGGTCACTTGACCTTCAGAAACCTTTTTCTAAGCTAATGAGAGGAGAGTTTGGCAACTCCTCTCAATTCTCTCCCCAGAAGACTTCCCGGCACACCAGTGGGGGAGGCGGAGCAGCAGCGGCAGCAGGAGGAGGCAGCGGCACAGGGGGCGGTGGCGGTGGCTTCATCGCTGGCCGGAGAAGCCGGTCAGCCTCCCCATCCACCCAGCAGGAGAAGCACCCTTCCCACCACGAAAGGGCACAGAAGAAGGTAAAAGTCTTCTCCCTCTACCTGTCCTGCCACATTCACAAACTCAGACCTCTTTCAAGAAGCCCCCACAAGGTGCCCCACGGCCAAGGAGCCTGCCCCCTTCCCTCCTCGGAGGCCACTGAGGCCAGGGAGGGGGCTGCGGAAGTGACCCGTGTGGATCACAGAGGGCGAGGTGAGGGCCTGGCTTCCCTGGGGCCCTCGTGTTTGTGTGGCTCTTCCAGTGGCCTCCCCATGACACGGCAGTGTCCCGACAGCCCCCAGTACATGGCCCTGCACACATCTCCACAGTCTGGCCTTGTGTCGGCCCAGTTTGTAAGTGTGCATGCCTGCGTCCCCTCGTGCCTCCTGTCACAGTGGGCCTGGCTCCCATCCCTCTGCACAGCTCCGTGTCCCTGGTGGACACCCTTGCAGGTGTGTGCTCCTGTGTGTGGTGCTCTGTGTCACACGTGATCATGGGACAGGCTATTTTTAGCAGGCAGAATGGACGAGGGGCTGTTGGCTCTCAGAGGAACCTGCCTGAGCCACTCCTGTCCAGCCAAAGTCCCCCAGTCCCACCAGAGGGGGAGCTGACATCCACAAAGCCCATCCCGGGGAGGGGTCCACTGTCCACATGCACATGTCATCTTCACCCCAAATGCCCCCCAACACCAATATCTGCTCACCCGTCCTTCCCCAGAGTCGGAAGGACAAGGAACGCCTTAAACAGAAGCACAAGAAGCGGCCTGACTCACCCTCCAGCATCCTCACCCCACCCGTGGTCCCCACTGCTGACAAGGTACTGCTGCCCACAGCCCAGAGGGATGGCCACAGCAGCGGGAGGGAGGCAGGGTGTGAGGGGTCAGGGTGAGCCAGGGACCTGGGCACCCCCACAGCTTCAGGTTAATGTGCCTCTGCTCCCCACTTCAACCCCCTCTACTCCTCAGCCCCACCAACCATTTACCATCAGGAGGGTAGGGGTGGGTGGGGAGCACCACCCCTACCTGCTGGCTGCCAGATGTTCACATCTGCCTCTGTCCAGACACTGAGCCTCAGCACTGGGCTCTTGTCTGTGGATACACACTCGGTTTTCCAATTCTCCCAGCTCTGGAGCCTGTTCTCCAGAGATAGGTAGAGAGGACCCCATCTCTCTCAGCCCCCTCCCCCTGCACCTCTTCTCCCTGTCGGGAAGACGCCCACAGCCTGTGACCTGACCAAAATCCTATTCTGTGCATGCTGCGGGAGGGACTGAAAGTGTAGCCCCTGGCAGGTCCCTGACAACACCCCGAAACCCCACCCCCCTCATCTCACCTTCCAGGGCGGGGCATGGTATGTCAGGCCTGTCTCCAGAAACGTGCATCATCAGGATAAGCAAATAGCAGGCCCTTCCCCGAGGCCAGGGCGTCCCTAATCCAAGCCAGAGCAGCCCTCTCTGCCCCTCCTGCCAGCCTGCCCTCCCCAGGGAAGGTGAAAGGGGCCTGGAGAAACTGCTTCCTCCTGTGGCCAGTATTGCTCCATCCACTCCCACTGCCTGAGGAGGTTGGCAGAGCTCTGGGCATCTTATTAGCAGGAGGCTCAGGTATCAGGTTTCTAGGGGGATGTTGCTGTGGCAACTACCCCAGTAACCCTCTCCCTGCCCTGCTTTCCAGGACTCACCTGGAACAGCTTGTCGTCTCTGCCCTGTGCCCTTTTCCCTGGGGCCTGCAGACCTGGGAGTAGCCCCCAGTGGCTGGGTAGTTCCTTGGACATGGGACTACCCTCTGCTCATCCCCTCCACCCGCCCCAGCATTGCCGCTGCCCCTCCCCCCACCCCCTCGCCTCCCTTGCTCTCAGAACCACATCTGGCTCCCTTCAGAACTCCAGCTGTTGAAAAGAACAAAGAAGAAGAGACAAGGGCTCCCCCCAGGGAGGGCAGCACAGGGTGGCTCTCGTTCCCCCATCCATCCTCCCTCTGGCATTTGTTGGTTTAGCAGAGGTTTGCGAATATCTGGTCTCCACCAGGAGAAACGCCATCCCTGGCAGTAACACGACGCTCTAACTCAGCCCCCACGTGCCAGCCTCTCTCCGAGAACGGGGATCTGCAGGGTGTACAGGGATTCGCTTGTTTAATCCTCAAAATAGTCTAATTTTATTAACCCCATTTCATAAATGGAGAAACTGAGGTACAGAGAGGTTAAGTAATTTGCCTCAAAGTGCACAGCTAGGTAGTGGTGGAGTCAAGATTTGAACGCATGCAGTCTGACTTGAAGGCCTGTACTCTTAACCACCACAGTGAGTCTCTGCAGTATATTCCTAGCAGCCACAGCCATCACAATCATCATTATTGACCCCGCAGTATGTACTAGTATCTGGCATTATGTTCCTCATAACTCTCCAAACAGGCATAATTAGCCCCATAAGGACACTGAAGCTCAGAGAGGTGGAGAGACCATGCAACATAAACACGGCAGTCAATGCAGGGCCCATCCTCCTCCCACCCCTGCCCTGCCACCCTCAGAGAGGTTACAGGGGGTGGGGAGGGACAGAAATGGGGATAGTGTATTTCACTATAGGGTGGCAACTGTTGGCGTGGCTGCCGTGGGTACACAGTGCCCTGGAAATAAGAGGCCGGCGTGGCTTATTCCACCCCAGGAGTCCAGGGTGGCTTCATGGAAGAGTAGACTTCCAAGCTGGATTTTGAAGGAGGAGAAGTTTTCCAGGAGGAGTAATAGGCTCTCCTGGCAGAGGGCTCCGCACTGTAAGCTCAGGTTGTCTAGGAAAGGCACAGAGTGGCCAGGGAGTAGGGTGTCAGCCAGGTGGCGGCAGCTTGGGGAGACCAAGGAGGGAATGGTGGTGACTGGAGGGCCCACAGATGCGGCCGGGCCCTCACCGCTTCCCAACACAAGTCCAGCAAGTATTTCTTGAATGAATGAATGAATGAGCGAACGAATGAGTATATTAGTACAGACTCAGACTGTTTTCATCTCCTACCTGAGGTGAAGGACAGACAGCTTCTTGGGTTCAGAACGCTCAGCTCTCCTCACACCCAGAAGTTCCACTGCTGCTTCCCCATCTTCCTGGTCTAGGGACTCCCGGCACCATCTCTCTACCCGGAATCCTTCTTGAAGCTAATTCTGGACTCTTCCACTAAAGCCCAGGTTCTGCGTGCTCCTGCTCCACTCCCAAGTCAGGGTAAACCCAGGCCCAGGCAGTTGGTCTCAAGCCTTCCTCTCTCCTCCCTTCTTTAGGCCTCCTCCTCAGCTTCCTCCTCCTCCCACCATGAGGCCAGCACTCAGGAGACCTCTGAGAGCAACAGGGACTCAAAGGGGAAAAAGTCTTCCAGCCATAGCCTGAGTCACAAGGGGAAGAAGCTGAGCAGTGGGAAAGGTGTGAGCAGTTTCACCTCCGCCTCCTCCTCCTCTTCCTCCTCCTCTTCTTCCTCCTCTGGGGGGCCCTTCCAGCCTGCAGGTGAGTGTGGGCAGGTGAGCCTCCTGGAGGAGGCTGGGAATGGGACAGCCTTTGGCCCTGAGCTTCTCTAGCAAGGGCCTTTGCATATTAGTTTGCATCTCATTTTTTTGTGTTTTTTTAATCCTCACCCGAGGACATTTTTCCCATTGATTTTTAGAGAGAGTGGAAGGGAGGGGGAGAGACAGAGAGAGAGAAACATCAATGTGAGAGAGACACATGGATTGGTTGCCTCCCGCACGGACCCCCCACCACCGGCGCTGGGGATCAAGCTGCAACTGAGGCACATGCCTGGAATCGAACCCGGACCCTTTAGTCCATACTCTGACACTCTATCCACTGACCCAAACTGGCTAGGGCTCTCATTTGCTTCTTAAATTGGTTCAGGTTAAAGATGGGGGATCCCCACCAAATTATACTTCTCCAAACCCTTCCCTCAACCCTTCCCTTTTGAGCTGGAACTCTCCTCTCCTCCCACTTTATGGTAAGTGGGGGAGGGAGGGCACTCATCCTGGACACAGACATAGTGGCAGAGCTGGGACAGGACACCCGGCTTCCCCATCCCCTGACCAGAGCTCTCCCACTAGTGCATATTGGGAGTGGGAGGGAGTGAGGGATCTGGGATGCAGCTGTAATTCTGTTTTCCTTCTGTGCAGTTTCGTCCCTGCAGAGCTCCCCTGACTTCTCCGCCTTCCCCAAGCTGGAGCAGCCAGAGGAGGACAAGTACTCCAAGCCCGCAGCCTCCACCCCTTCAGCTCCCCCCTCTCCCTCAGCTCCCGAGCCCCCCAAGACTGACCTCTTTGAGCAGAAGGTGGTCTTCTCTAGCTTTGGGCCCATCATGCGCTTCTCCACCACCACCCCCAGCTCAGGCCGGGCCCGGGCCCCATCCCCTGGAGACTATAAGTCTCCTCACCTCTCAGGGTCTGGGACCTCAGCAGGCACCCACAAGCGGATGCCCACCCTGAGTGCTGCCCCTGCGCCCGCGGAAGAGACCCCTGAGACAGGCGTGAAGGAGAAGAAGCACAAAGCCAGCAAGAGGAGCCGACATGGGCCAGGCCGTCCCAAGGGCAGCCGGAATGAGGAGGGTGTTGGGGCCCCAGCTACTCCCTCCCTGCCTGGTGCCCAACTGGCTGGCTTTACCGCCACTGCTGCCTCGCCCTTCTCAGGAGGTTCCCTGGTCAGCTCCGGCCTGGGTGGTCTGGCCTCCCGCACCTTTGGGCCTTCCGGAAGCCTGCCCAGCCTGAGCCTGGAGTCCCCCCTGCTAGGGGCAGGTCAGTGAGCCTGGGGGATGGTGGGCATTGAGGGCCCAGCCCGTCTAGCGATGGAACAGAGGGATAAGCACGTAGTTAGGAGGGAATGTGATAGAAGCTACTCCGAAGGACCGAGATACAGGATGGAAGTGATCGTCACCTCTGAGACACTCCTCCACACCCACCCTCTGCACGGTTGTGGCAGGAGATGGTGTTGGCTTGTCAGTAGGACATAAAAAGTTTGGTTGGGATATTAGAATAGCTGGGAATTCCCCAGGCCCGGGCAGGGCAGTCCAATAAGTAGTCATGTCGAGCAGACACCACCCAGGCGACAAGGGACATCTGTGCACGGAGGAGGTTAGACTGGGGCCAGGTCCAGGGAATGTTCTCCTTGGGGAGGGGCTCGGTGACTATCTGCTTCCCTCTGTGTCCTCGTGCCCGTAGGCATCTACACCAGTAATAAGGACCCCATCTCCCACGGCGGTGGAATGCTGCGGGCTGTCTGCAGCACCCCCCTCTCTTCCAGCCTGCTGGGGCCCCCTGGGACCTCTGCCTTGCCCCGCCTCAGCCGCTCCCCATTCACCAGCACCCTCCCCTCCTCTTCTGCTTCTATCTCCACCACTCAGGTGAGGACTTACCCCTGGGCTCCTCCATCCCTGGGCAGGGGGGCGGGTGCG
>NW_005355708.1:5603386-5605571 GCF_000412655.1 Myotis brandtii | reverse complement strand
GTGGGGGGAGGGGGACAGGTTGCTAAAGACCCCAGCCCTCCATGGGAACTTGAGATATTGAGCTTGATCCCCAGAACGTCTCCTGGTCTCTGGCCCACTCTCCTCCCCAGCACACCCGGTCCCCTCCACCCCGTAAGCACAGTCCTGCCCTAGATCTGAGCCTAACCACCAGGCTGGACTCTACCTCCTTTCCCTCAGGTGTTTTCTCTGGCTGGCTCTACCTTTAGCCTCCCTTCTACCCACATCTTTGGAACCCCCATGGGTGTCGTTAACCCCCTCCTTACCCAAGCCGAGAGCAGCCACACAGGTATGTGAGTCTCTGACCCCATCCCCCCTTCTTCCCAAAGGTCTGAGGGGCACCCATCACCTGCATGTCTCCCCCCCCCCCAAAAAAAGATGGGAGGGCTTCCTGGCTGCCCCCTCCCTCTGGCCATTGCCCACTTTGCTAAAAATATTTTCACACACAACAAACCAGGGTACACTTTCAGGTTAAAACCTGCTGAGGGGTTGGGACAGGACAGGAAAGAATTACTGCTCCATCTCACGGGAGAAGGGCAGAGAGATTAATACTCAAGGCAGTGGAAGTCGGGAAATTCTGGGCCCCTGACTCTGACCCCAGTTCTCTTAGCGCCGAAGCATAGCTCCCAGCTGGCCTCATAGGGAGCCTTTTGGATCAGCTGGCCTCATAGGGAGCCTTTGGGATCAGCTGGCCTCATAGGGAGCCTTTGGGATCAGCTGGCCTCACAGTGAGTCTTTGGGATCAGCTGGCCTCATAGGGAGCCTTTGGGATCAGCTGGCCTCATAGGGAGCCTTTGGGATCAGCGGTTACTGCGATCCCACCAGCTGGGCAACCTGCCCTCCGGGTGTGTAGGAGTTAAAGGGGCGGGTCACAGGCGCCCCACCCTCTCCCTTGAGAGTCAACCCAGCCCCGGAGAGCTGATTGGTGCAGACACACCACCTGGCCAGCCAGGGGGCGGGGCCTACCACCCCGCCACCAGTTCAGGTAGGCCTTCTTAAAGAGACCGGACCCAGAATTAAAGACGTGACACGGTAGGGTGGCACACCCCTCCCCCCCAACCAATAGGAATTCTGTGTCCCAACCAAGGGTTTTGCCACCTAATTTGTGAGTTTATGAATATAAAAAGTCCTACAAAACCTAACAGCTACAATTACTAAGGGCTTCCTGCGTGCAGCTTAACACTTCACATTTATTTGCCGTATTTGTAAACCTCATGACAATCACTTCCGAGGTTAGTTGCAAGCCCAAGTTCACAGAGCAGGTATCAGGTCCACGTTCGACCCAGGGCTGTCTAGACCCAAAGTCTACAGCACTAAGCGTTCAGGGAAGAGGTGTGAGAGCAGCCGGGCAGAGGGAGTCTTTCTGCCGAGAAGAGACGGGTCCATGGCTTTCCCTCCCACGGGGCCGTTTCCAGGCCAGGGCTCCCAGCGCCCTCGGAGCTGGAACTGGGGTGGGGAGTCCCGGGGAGGGGTCTGCTGTCAGGTGCCAGATCCCATGCCCACTTCCCCGCGGGGACCGAGCGGCCGGCTGCACCCTTTCCCCGCTGACCCCCGCCTCCCTTCTCCTTCCCAGAGCCAGACCTGGAGGACTGCAGCTTCCGGTGTCGGGGGACCTCCCCTCAGGAGAGTCTGTCTTCCATGTGAGGGAGGGGGCGGGGCTGGAGGGGCACCCCGGGAGGAGGGGCACCCCGGGAGGAGGGGCGGGGGAGCGGGCACCAGGAGAGGGGGGTTCAGACGCGGATGACGGGAACCCCTGGGGAGGGGAGGGGAGACCGGAGCGGGAGGTTAGCCTGAGCCGGTGTCCCCTTCTGACCCAGGTCCCCCATCAGCAGCCTCCCCGCACTCTTCGACCAGACGGCGTCCGCACCCTGTGGGGGCGGCCAGTTAGACCCAGCGGCCCCCGGGACGACGAACATGGAGCAGCTGCTAGAAAAGCAGGGCGACGGCGAGGCCGGCGTCAACAGTGAGGAGGGGGCTCAGGGCTGGGACACCTGCCCCCGGGTCCCCAGATCCGGTCACCCCTCTCCCCGAAGTTCCCAAACGTCCTTCAGGTTCTGCCCCCAGACCCTGCCCCAGCCCTAACTCTTGCCAACCTCAGCCTCACCTTCAGCCCCTTCTTGGCCCTGCTCCCCGGCGCCGCAGCCTCTGCAGCCGCCTCCTGCCCTCC
>NW_005355708.1:5595208-5603115 GCF_000412655.1 Myotis brandtii | reverse complement strand
TCCTCGCCCCGCCCCCTCAGGCTCTCGGTCCTCTCTCCGCAGTCGTGGAGATGCTGAAGGCGCTGCACGCGCTGCAGAAGGAGAACCAGCGGCTCCAGGAGCAGATCCTGAGCCTGACGGCCAAGAAGGAGCGGCTGCAGGTTCTCAACGTGCAGCTCTCTGTGCCCTTCCCCGCCCTGCCTGCCGTCCTGCCCGCCGCCAATGGCCCTGTCGCTGGGCCCTATGGCCTGCCTCCCCAGGGTAAGGGGGCGCACCCAGCCCGCGAGTGGGGGCCTGTGCCGGGCGGCAGGCACCAGCTCCGATTCCAGGCCTGACCGCCTTCCCTGATCCCCCCCACCCCTCAGCCGGCAGCAGCGATTCCTTGAGCACCAGCAAGAGCCCTCCCGGGAAGAACAGTCTGGGCCTGGACAATTCGCTGTCCACGTCTTCGGAGGTGGGCACCGGTGGACACCGGGAAGGGCCGGAGAGGGGAGGCGCAAGGGCCTCCTGGTCCCACCTCCACCCTGCAGCCATTGGAGGTTGAACAATGGAGTGATTGGCAGAGCAATGAGTTGATTGATCCTTTCATTCCTTCATTAGATAAGTCATAATTATGAGGTTTCTACTTAATGCCAGGCACTGGCAAAGCAATTAGTGAGCAAAACGGACGCGGCCCTGCTCCTGAAGATAGGCTAAATCCAAGAAAACAGTCCATAATTACAAGCCGGGGAAAGATGCTAAAATGGAAATGATTTGAGGGCTGTGAGGAAGAATGGGGCTGGGATTCTTCTGTAGATCTACGGTGGGCAGGGAGGCCTCTGTGAGAAGGGTTTGTGACGGGTTCATTACAGTGCCTCCCACAGAGAATTCCTGTGTGATTGGCGGTGGTTGGGGAGGCAGTGACTCGTTACGTTGTGGTTATTGAAATCAAGCAAACTAGTTTCTTGTTCTCTCTGCCACTGACTGTGTGACTTGGGCAGTAATAATCACCATAACTAATATTAACTGCATATATGCCCTTTGTCATGTCCGGTGCTGAGATTTTTAAAGCATCGGTTTGTTTAGTCTTCTCTGTGGGATAGGTACTCATGGAATAGGTACTGTGTTACCCCCATGTAATGAATGAGTAAACTGAGGCAGAGAAGCCACCCGAGCCATTGAATTGTGGACGTAGGGTTTGAACTGAGCCTGTCACCCTAGCTGTCTACAAAGCTACTTAGTCTAAGACTGTAGAGGGGAGAACGAGATAGTGCAGGACCCCGAGTCTGGCTTACTAGATTCTCACCACCGTCATTGATGTTTAGTATTAAACAAGGATGGTGGGTGCTGGCCCCCAGGCAGTGGTCTGTAAACGTGATTTGTGAAGACATTTAGGATTCTTAGCCTTAACCCCTGGGCCTTGCTTCTTCCTCCTGGGTGGCTCTGCCTGGGGGTGAGGTGGGGGTGGCTGTGCTCTCTCAGGATGTTGGTGGGTGCTGGGCTGGGGGCCAGAAATGTCACGCTGGCCCCCTGCCCCTCTGACCCCTCCCTTCCCCCTCCCTCCCCAGGACCCACACTCAGGCTGCCCGAGCCGCAGCAGCTCGTCGCTGTCCTTCCACAGCACGCCCCCACCGCTGCCCCTGCTCCAGCAGAGCCCTGCCACCCTACCCCTGGCCCTGCCTGGGGCCCCTGTCCCGCTCCCAGCCCAGCCACAGAATGGGCTGGGCCGAGCACCTGGGGCAGCGGGGCTGGGGGCTATGCCCATGGCTGAGGGGCTGTTGGGGGGACTGGCGGGCAGCGGGGCCCTGCCCCTCAATGGGCTCCTGGGGGGGTTGAACGGGGCTGCTGCCCCCAACCCTGCAGGCTTGAGCCAGGCTGGTGGGGCCCCCACGCTGCAGCTGCCAGGTTGTCTCAACAGGTGAGGGAAAGCTTAGCCTGGGGAAGGGAATGGGGAGGCTGGCTATTGGGAGGGACTCCCCCAAACACCCAAGGTCCCCCAAAGGGGAAAGTGTCCTCCAACCACACAGAATTTAGTCACCTCTTGGCCCCAGGTACTCCCTAGATGTTAGTTGTGAGTGCCCTTTGGATGGCAACTTTCTAGGACAAGGCTGTCTCTTTCTTGTACCCCAATCTAGGTTTTCCTTCTGGGGAAGTTCCATCTAACTTGTCTCCCGCTGTACTCTCTGAGCTCAGTCTGTCTCTCTCTAGTCTAAAGTCGCACATCCCTGCCTCTCTCCACCTGGGTCTGAGGAGTCTGGGAACTCGTGGGAGGGGTGTTTCCCTGTCCCTTCCCATGGTCTGTGTTTTGTCCCCCTGCCTCAGCCTAACGGAGCAGCAGAGACACCTCCTGCAGCAGCAAGAGCAGCAGCTCCAGCAGCTCCAGCAGCTCCTCGCCTCCCCACAGCTGACCCCGGTAAGGCCCTCCTTTACCAGGCCCTTCCCCAACCCCCACCCCTCCCCCAGCTCTGCTAGAGGGGCCCATGGCAGAGGGTCTGGGGAGGGAGAACAGCTCCAGGCTGGGCTGACAGTGCACCTGTGGGACGGGAGCATCCTCTATGAGAGCAGGTCTAGAGGGTGGCAGGTCCTCAGTTATTGAGCATTTCCAATCCCGGCCCCAAGGATCTTCAGGGGGAACCTCAGAGTGTGTGTGGAGAGGTGGCTGAGCAGGTGGCACCCCTCAACCAGAGCAGCCCCTTTTGGGTCTGCCTTGTATGTTGGGCTCTGCCAAGGTTTCCCTTCAAAAAGGAGGGAGCTGGAACTGTATAAACAATAGTCATTTTCACATAAAGAAACATTAGAAAGAGACACAAGAAACCAATTCAACTGGGTATAAGGGCCAGATGGGAACGGGTAGGAGCAAGATTTCCTAAGGTAAACCAGGATATATTGTTTTGCTTTTCAGAATACTTGAAAATGCTTTGCATTCTCAAAGCAAAAATCAATGAATCTTACATTTAAAAAGGCAAACAAAAAAGAGGGGGAGTTGAACACTATTGACCTAGTTTAATGTTTCTCAAGTTGGGGTCGTACCACCCCTGGGAGCATTTGTTGTTGTCGCAGTGACTGAGGAACTGGCTTGAGCGGGGCGGGGCGGGGCCGGGGATGTCGAACACCCTGTGGTTGGCCAGTAGTGCCCCACTTGACCAACACTGACGGCGTGCAACCACTTTCTTGTCCAGATGGGGAGACTGAGGCCCAGAGTGGGGAGTTAGAGACAAGAGAACCTTGACCATCTCCTGCCTCCACTGTGAGGGGATGGGGCCTGGGCCAAGCAGGGCAAGTTGGCCTCGGGATGCACTGGCCAATGAGCGGTCTGGCCTACTTGCAGGAACACCAGACCGTTGTCTACCAGATGATCCAGCAGATCCAGCAGAAGCGGGAGCTGCAGCGGCTGCAGATGGCCGGGGGCTCTCAGCTGCCCATGGCCAGCCTGCTGGCAGGAAGCTCTGCCCCCCTGCTGTCTGCGGGCACTCCTGGCCTGCTGCCCGCAGCATCTGCCCCACCCCTGCTGCCCGCAGGAGCCCTGGTGGCTCCCTCCCTCGGCAACAACACAAGTCTCATGGCCGCAGCAGCTGCTGCCGCCGCAGCAGTAGCAGCAGCAGGCGGCCCTCCAGTCCTGACGGCTCAGACCAACCCCTTCCTCAGCCTGTCGGGGGCGGACAGCAGCGGCAGTGGCCCCAAAGGAGGGGTGAGTAAGGGGGCTGGGGCTGTCCTGTCTTCCTGCTCTGGGATAGGCAGCATCAGAAGGTCCACCATCAGGTGCATCATAAGAAGGAGGAGGAAGTGACCCCTAGGTCAGCAAAGCACCCTGCTCCAGACCCCAGGGCCTCTGCAGGCACATGGGTTCCCTCCTGCAGATCCAAGAAAGATGCGCTCTGAGCATGCGCTAATAGTAAAAGGACCAGTTAGGAAGCAGCATTCCTCTGGGAGGACCAATTAGAAAAGGCTATTTCCTCTCTCAGTAGAGATGATGCTCTGGGTGGGTCTTTCTGGAAATGCCCACTTATGCCACTCTGCGGGCATAAAGACAGCATGGGTGCTGGCTTTGGCTGGAGCATGCCCGCCTAGCCAGGCACCCTTGTGCAGAGCACACTCCCCTTCTCTCCCCCCCACCCCCTACCCCCCCACACGCACAACACATTGTTGACTTTGATGTATACCCACCAGAGCCCAGGTCAGGAACTTGAGCTGGGCTCCCTCACTGCACCTTTCAAAAGCTTTCTTAACCCAAAGAGCTGTTCTCAGCTGGGTGTTAGGACCAGACACCTCCCAAACCCCCAGCCTCCCTTCCTCTCTTTCCAGACCGCTGACAAAGGAGCCTCAGCCAGCCAGGAAAAAGGCTAAATCCATCCACACCCCTCCTGACCCCCACAGTGGAGGGGGCAGTCCTGGCTTGAGGGGGTCCTAGCCTGGAGCAGGCACCTGCGCCCAGATCCTGGAGAGTCCCAGCCCAGAGCACGTGCTGAGACCTGAGGAGTGTGGGGTGCGCCTGGTGCTGAGGACTGAGACCGAGGGGGGCGCTCCTTCTCTCTGGCCCCTTTCCCCTCTGCAGAGACCCTTTGTGAGGGGCTCAGAGGGAGGACGGGCTCCAAGCTGACCTAGGAGCCCCTCTCAGCAAACGTGTTGAGGTCCTCCAGGGAGCACAGTGGGCCACGGCATAAGTGGGGGGTTGGTTGGACCCACCACATAAAATGGATCAGCACTTGATGGGACAGGTCCTGGGCCAGCCCCTGCGCAGAAATCTGTTAAGAAAGAAGGGGTGGCCCTACTGGACCTGCAGTTTCTTCCCAACTTGGGCAGATGGCAGGAGGGATCCCTTAGACTGTTTCTCACCTGTCTTCTTCCCCTGCCCCCCCCCCCCCAACAAGGGTCACAAGCTGAGCTTGTAAAAGCCCACAGACTAGGAGGCTGAGGAAGGGGCAGGATGGCCTCAAACTCAGCCCAAGCCTCCCCACCTCTGGGGGAAGCCCAATGATGGGTTGGGGAGCGGAGGCCCAGCCCCCTGGGTGCCCTGCCCCTTTTTGCACTATTGGATATTGGATTTAGGAGTGCCGAGGGTGGGGAGATGGAGTTAGCTGCGTGTGCGTGTATGTGTGTGCGTGTGTGTGTGTACACGTGTGTACGTCTGTCTCCCCCGACCTGGGGCAGCCGAGGACAGGGATAGGAGCAGTGCTCAGAAGGGGGGCTCCCAGCTCTTGTTTGCACCCTCACCAACTTTGGTCCCTTTCTGGGGCATGCGTGGTTAACAAAAATCAGAACAGTACTCCAATATTGGAGAGTAACTGGGGGCTGAGGGCTTTGAATCAGGGTAAATCCTGCCTTCCCTTCCCCAGCTCCCTCATGGTCTTAGTGCCCCCTCAGAGCTCCCCTCCCTCCACTATAGTTGGTCCTGCTTCCCTGGCACAAGGGGAGCCCCAGGGATTGGGGGACAGAGCAAGGGAGGGTCAAGTGCCACTTCCTTGTGTGAAGACCTCCCTCCCAGAACTAGCCAGCCTACTTCCTGCACCAGACCGCCACCTCCACCAACCAGGGGAGACTTACGCTTAAGCTGACCTACAACTGTCCCTTCACCCACCAGCTCTTTCCCCTCGGGGTATAGTGGGCAATGCTTAGATTCTCACCTGATGGAGTCCCCACCTGCCCAGAGCCTTTGGTGGCAAAGGCCTAGGAGCCAGTGGGACAGCCAGGAGAGGGGCAAGGTTGAAGCCTGTGTCTGTTTCAGTTGCACTGGGGTTGGAGCCAGGAGAAGGCATTTCCAGCTTTCCCTGATGCTCCTGTCTTGTCAGTCTCTTTGCATGTGTGGATGTGTGTGTGTGTGTGTGTGTGTGTGTGTGTGTGTGTGTGTGTGTATGTTCCTGTTTGGGTTTTTGTTGTTGGGTTTTTTTTTTTTTTAATAAAGAAAAGAAGATGTGTATATTTTTGGCAATGACAGAAACGTAGTGCAGATATATTTTTGCCTGTGCTGCTCAACTGGTTTTTTTCTGATACTGAAAATAATATTAATATTACTGTTGATAAGACTTTGTAATATGTTAGGGAGCTGATAATGGAGGGGGTGGGTGGGAATCCTTCCAAGGCAATTTCTTAGGCCCTTGCAAGGGCTTGGGGGGGGGAGGGGTGGCAGTTGTGATGACCTCAGAAATACTCACTTTTTATTAATGCTAAATATCAGGAAGAAATGATAGAATTCAGCATTGTATTAATCTTCATCTGTTAAGCTATCTAACTCCCTGCCCCCAAATCACTGAGAAGAAAAACAACTTTTTCAGAGATTCTTAGAAGAGTTGTTCATTCACACCCACGCCCTTGCCGAAGGCCAGCCCACGGAGAGCTGAAGTCCACTTCTGTTCTGGATGGCGAGGGATAAATCCCCCAAGGCTGCTGTGGGGGAGAGAGGTCCCATGATTTAGTGCACTGGAACCAAGACCTCCTCCTCCCTCCCCCACCCGGGAGTCTGGGGTTCTCACCTCCGAGAGTCTGTGTTTTCCAGCTTTCCCCCAGGCGGGCACAGCAGTGGGTAGTCAGGTTAGGTTTGAAGATGGGACCTGGGCTGGTGCTGTCCCCCCATTGGGGATGGGAAGGGGCTGGAGAGAGGTAGTACCTTTTCATCGTTTAGGGAGCTTTATCATAAGAAAGGCCTAGAGATCTTCAGGAAGGAGCAGGGTCCCAGTGTGTGTGGGGGGGATGGTTATACTGACCTAACCTCAGTCCTCTTTCCAGGGAATTTGGATGGGGAGTGGGAAGGGATGCAGATTTGTAGAGCACTCTGTCTAGGGGAGGCGGGGCGGGAAGGATGTGGTTTGCAGGGCGGAAGTGGAGTTTGAAAATGCATGCAGGAGCTTGTGTGTCATCACCCTCAGCGTGGAGATGCGAGTGGGGTGTGCATGCAGAGCCGCTGTCTGGCCTCGGGGTCACAACTGGCGCATGAGTGTCAGGACTGGAAGGGACCTGTCTTTAGGGGTCATTGGAGCCAGATGCTCACTTCAAAGGTGATACCTCCAAGCCCAGGAGGGGCAGGGGCTCTGGCAGAGCCAGAACCAGCCCTCAGGACACTGGCCTCCTGGTCCTCCCATCTCCCCCTCCACTGCACCACCTCCACCTGGCTTCCTGGCTGTCCTTGTGTATGTGATGTACGGTGTGAGTGCAGGGCTGTGCCGGGGGTGGGGGGTGGGCGGGGTTATCTGTGTAGCACTGACTGTCTTAGCTCAGAGCTGATGGATCCTCTCCACGGACAATGACACTTTAAACGTTGCTTTTAAAAAGATTTTCCTGTGTGCGAGTTTTTTCCCTCGGGCTCATGGGTCTACTGCTCCCTCCAGGTGCCCTTACCTTGAGGCTGATGAGAGCGCCCCAGCCATTCCTGTTCTGAGTTCCTGGGAAGTACTCCTAGGAAGAGCCCAGACACGTGAGGGGCCAGCTCTGAGGAAGGGCGATCTTCTCCACACTTCTCTTTCCCAAGCTAGAAATGCAGACAAGTTTTCAAAGGCACAGCCTCTTCCCGCCAGCTTCCAGCATCTTCCTTGGTGTGCGGTAGGCCAGTTAGGGGTAGGCAGCTTCCTCCCATTCTCCTTTATCCCAGCTTACTTTCCTGGGGAGACGTGTCAGGTGGGATTTAAGTCTCTTCAGTTGGGAAGCTGGGACCCAGCACCCTGACCCCTACAGTCACACCCACCAGACTACAAGTGTCTAGTCTAGCTCCTGACCACTCTGACTTGATCTACTGAGAAGTTGGGGACTGAGGGGCGCCTTCATTGCCCTTTGTTTGCTTCCTCCAGCCCAAGGTGGGACTTAGGTGGCAGGACTTGAGACTTCAACCTTGACCTCCCCCACCCCCATTCCATCCCAGCCTATCTCAGCGTAGCAGACCCTTCCTAGGGGAGCAGGAAGGGGAAGCCATGGTTTGCAAACCCAGGGCTCCTTTTTCATTCTTTCTAAAACCTCCTTTATAT
>NW_005355708.1:5594556-5594800 GCF_000412655.1 Myotis brandtii | reverse complement strand
CAATTCTAGTACAGTCTTCAAGCACTAGAATAGTTCACCAGAATGCAAAGCACCAAGACTGCACCGCGAACATTCACATACCTGCGCCCACCCACGAGGATGTGGTGCGTAGGCCGGGCTGGTGGAATCTTAAAAACAAGCTCCCTAGGTGTGCCCGTCCCGCTCCTAGAAACACTGCCAGGCTCTGCAGGAGAAACGGCTCCCGGGAGGGTGCGGCCCCCCGCCCCCGGGTGGGGTGGGGGTG
>NW_005355708.1:5592855-5594094 GCF_000412655.1 Myotis brandtii | reverse complement strand
GCCTGCTGCTGGCCAGCGCCTCCCCAGCGGCTCTCCTTCCTGTCTGTGACCCCATTCTCTTACCCTCGCATTTCTCCTCCACCCAGAAGCGGTCATCTCTTCCTTCCCAGCTGACTCCTCTCTGGACGCCCTCCGCTTTCCACTGACTTTATTTTTCTGTTTCCAAATCACGGTACTGTGATGACTGCGTGCCTTGCAGAAGCTGAACCAGAGGCGTGACATCTCCTCCTGGCTGGTAAGCACCCCCCGTTTCCCCTTCTCTCTGCCCAAGCTCCCCAGGCCCCCCAGGTAGAGACCAGCGAAGGGAACCGGGAAGGGTCAGCCCTGCTTTCTAGACTCCAGCCTGCGGTTGCCTTGCCTGTAGCCACCTCCTGATGACTCAGGGGAGGCAGGCTGGACCAGAGGGCGCAGGGCAGGGAGCCAGCGATGCCTGATAAACCCAGCCCCAGGTGCCGTTGGCCGGCTTAGGCTGGCAGGATCCCCGCCCTCCCCTCCCAGCACCAGGTGGAGCCAGGGTTTTGAGAGAAAGCAGCTGGGTCTCCAAACCTGCATGCCTATCTGGAGCTCAGGGTACTTAGTGTGTCTTGGTGGGGTAGGCGGGGTGGGGGGTGGGGCGGGAAGGTCCTTGCTGGGTGTCATCCGAGGAAGCCTGCCACAAGCCAGGCCAGTGAGACACCGGCCGCCATAGGACCAAAGTGCTTCCAGGACCTGGGCTGACCCCAAGCCCCTCATCTTCCCTGCCACAGGCCAAATGGTTCCCCAAAGCCCCAGCCAAGTCTGTGGTGGCCCTGAAAACACCCATCAAGGTGGAGCTAGTGGCAGGGAAAACCTACAGGTGGTGTGTGTGTGGCCGCAGCAAGAAGCAGGTGAGAGACCCTACCCCCTCCCATTGACATCCGACACCCCTGGCTGGGAAAGCAGGGTGTGTCTGAGAGCGCCCTCTCAAGAAAAAAAATACTCAGGCTGGCGCACCCATCGCCTTGAGCTCTGTCTGTATCAACCCTCTGAGATGAGTCCGGAGACACAGAAACTCAGTCACACAGCCAGGCGGGTGGAACCCAGGGTTCTGGTTTCTGTGGTTTTAAATCTATTTATTTTTATTTTAGATTTTAAAAATCTTGGTTGTTGAAAGTATTTTTTAAAATATATTTTATTGATTTTTTACAGAGAGAAAGGGAGAGGGATAGAGAGCTAGAAACATCGATCAGCTGCCTCCTGCCCACTCCCTAGGGATGTGCC
>NW_005355708.1:5580597-5592678 GCF_000412655.1 Myotis brandtii | reverse complement strand
ACACACACACATTTCCCTCTTCAAACCCCCCCACCCCCAGGTTCTGGACTTTGCTTCTGGTGCTCCCTTCTCAGAGGCTCATGCCAGGCTCTGTTCTAAGCAGAGGGGCTTGCCTGTCTCTCTCTTCCTCTCTCCTTGCTCCTAAGAAGCATCTGGGCCAAAGGTTCCCAGCCTGGGACCCCATCGTTGGGAAGACTGCCCAGTTTCGCTGCCCCCCAGTGCCCCTTCCCAGTCTTCTGAAAACCCTTCCCTTTCTGTTTATCTGACTTTCCTGGCTGCCGGCTCCCTTCTGCCCCAGGAGCCTTTCGTCCCGCGGGAACCTGCTCCATATTCTCAGCCTCCAGGGCCCCTTTCCTTCCTGTGCTGAGCTCTGAGCTGTGTTTCTCCATCAGTGTGGCCTGGTGTCAGCAGCCCTGCATGGCCGCTGATTCAATTGGGAGCAGGTCCTCATGAGGGTGGAGCAGGGCTAAGGGAACTTCAGCTGGAGAGTAACTGGCTTCCTCGGACCCCACCCTGACCCCAAAGTCAAGAGGGCCCACTAACAGCAAGTCACAGCACCTCCATGGGCCTTGGTTTCCGTTACCCGGTTCTGCTCGTTACCCGGTTCTGCTCGAGCCCCTGCAGGGATGGACGGGGAGTATATGCTGGCACCAGGCAGCCAGTTCACTACAGGACACCCCCTTCCTCCCTGGTACACTCCCTCCCTATAATACGCCCTGTTGTTTCCTGGAGCCAAAATAGTGATACCCCAGTCTGCCTTAAAGCCCTGTGATGCATGCAGGCTCTCTCCAACCCCGTTTTCACCAGGATGGGGAAAGAAATGAATTTCATGAGGCAGTGGAGACTGGGCCATTAAAAACAACAACAAACGATTGGTGTAAAACCTAAGGCCCATTTCACCTTGGAAATTCTGTCCTTGTGCCCTGGAGACTAATGCTGTAATGGCTCAAACTTACTGAACACTTACTGTATGCAAAGTGCATAATAAATGATTATGATTTCCTTAGGACAACTCAACTCTTATCCTCACACTACAAATGAGAGGTAAACTAGTGTCACTCGGGAGCGGGAGCCCTAACCACTGTGCCCTGCTCCTCCCAGACCTGCCCACCCCACAGGTGGGGCCAGCGCTCTTAACTTCTCGCTTTCCCTCACCAGCCCTTCTGTGACGGCTCCCACTTCTTCCAACGCACTGGCCTCTCCCCACTCAAGTTCAAAGTCCAGGAGACCCGAATGGTGGCCCTATGTACCTGCAAGGCCACTCAGAAGCCCCCGTACTGCGATGGCACCCACAGGAGCGAGAGGGTGCAGAAGGCAGAAGTGGGCTCCCCACTCTGAGGGGCGGCTGCTCATCAGCCCCAGGCCTCTCTGACAGGCACCCCCTTTGTGGGGAAGGAAAGGGCGTGCCGAGCCAAGAAGTGATCATCCAGGGACCCCAGTACCCAGCTGGTTTATAAAGGACTTACTCCCATAGCCTGAAGTCTCTAACCTGGGGCAGCCAGGAGAAGGTCCCTGGATTAGCACCTGCTGGTGGAGAAGGTGGCATTAAACAAGCCTGCCCATCCAGAACGGTATTCTTGTGGTCACTGGGGGGGGCACGGGGCATACCCCCGCTCTGGCTCCTAACCCTGGTCTGGGGGCACCAGACTGGCCACAGGAGAGAGGCCATTCTGGTTTATTCCATATGGGGTCTCCCAAGGCAGGCTGAGCCTAGAGACGAGAGGTACGAGGAGGCCAGGGGACCCACCCATCCTCTCCCTGTCCCCTCTGCCCCAAAGAACTAGAGGCTCTGGAGAATATGCAGCATTTATTACAAAGCCAGGAGATGCAAATGTCCCAGGGTAGGAGGAGGGTACAGTCATAGCACCTCAGACAACGGACCAGGTGCAAACACAGACAAACCCACTGGGGGAACCCAACCCAGACACCTAGGTTGTGACAGAGTCTTGCCTCCTCCCCGATCTGACCTATGTACATTGGGAGAAAACAGGTAGGCAGGGAGCTCCCGGGGCCTGCCCCTCAGGGGTGGTCCACTGACCTCTCAGGATGGAGTTGAGGACAGAGCTTACAAGTGTCTGTCTTGTGCTTTCAGATGCCCCCGAGGCTCTTTCCTGACTGGGCCTCAGCTGGGGGTAGGGAGAGGACTGGAGGGCTGTTTGCCTTTAGCAAAATCTGGGGTCTGTGCTTGTCTGAGGTTAACCCCACTCCACCTCTCCACTCCAGGTCCCCAAGTGAGACTTTACCACCAGGCTGGCTGATGTGGGTGCCTGGGTGGGGGTAGGGGGACCCGGGGGTGAAGTGGTTCACAATGCTAGAGCCACAGTGGGATGTCAAGGGCGGAGGCCTCCCATGGCCCGAATCTTCTCTTCCACAAGGAAAACGGTGCAAAGGCCACACACACAGGGAAAAAAAACAAAAAAGGACAGAACTAGCTACGCTTTGCACAAAGTTTCCACTGCATGAGGAGGAGGTAAGGGAGATACCATCTCCACCACCCGCTCGCTCCCCAAAACCAGGGGATAAACTGCATTTGTAAAAGGCACTGTCTTAGCAAGTCTCTGGACATTCAACATGAGGGGGTAGGGGGCTGGTTGGGTCAGGGCACGACAGCAGCCAAGATGGAGAGAGAGAGAGGGTGGACCCATCCACAGCCAGTTAAGAGTTGTGCCTAAAGCTTTGGGGGCTGGTGGGCCCTGCAACACCCCATCTGCCTTGGGAAACAGAAGGAGGATGGGGCAAAGCTTTACTGAGCCTCAAGCGGCCCCTCCAGTCCACTTTCAGGTACCCCCCAAAAATAGAGTAGAGCAAATTACACAAGACCCCTTCAAAATTAACACCCATCCCCTACATACACACACACACATAAAGTTTGTTTCCTGTGGCATTTAAATTAATCTGGTTGGTCCATAGAAAATAAGTATGTATATTTGGTTTTTCCTATGTACATATATATATAGAGAGAGATTTATTTATAAAACCCACCCCCCACCCCTAAGGTGGGAGGAGCTGGGGAAAGTAGAAGAGGTGGAAATAGGAGCCCAGAAAAAGTGGAGGGGTGGAGAGGCATGGCTGGAAGAGGAGGGAAAGGTCCCTTTCCTCAAGTTAAGGGGAGCACAGGAGCTCCATTGACAGTCATCTTGCGCCCCCTGCTGGTGGAGGATGGTGTCTGCAGGCAGTTCGAGGCGCCCCCGTTGGTAGCTGTGCTGACCCCACTGGCTGCTGAAGGGGGAGTGGGGGAGGTAGGATGGGTGGCTGGGGGCCCATGGGAGCTGGGAGAGCCATGGGAGGGGGTGGCTGGGCTGGGCAGGGAGGAGGAGGTGGCCGGCAGGGTGGCAGGGCTGGGAGCCTTGTCGCTGACTGACTCACACTCTGATGCCCCACTGGTGTTGGTGCCCTCGGAGGGGGTGGGTGCTGTAGGCAAGGTGAGCCGCTTGCAGGCTGGCTGGACCCGGTACTTGAGGGGGAGAGGGCCGTTCTGCAGGGAGAGTGGGGGGAGAGAGGCTAACCAGGCAGCCACCCACCTTCGCCCCCTCATGCCCAACGAGGAAGAAAGGAAAAGCTCAAGCCCTAGAGAGAAAGACCCAGCAGAGTAGGAGGACCGAGGGAAAGCGAGACCTCGCGACTGAGAGAGCCAGGCCGGAGAGCCAGGCACACAGACCCAGAGAGAACGTGTGAGACCAGAGACTGGAGAGAAGAGAGGAGGCCGAGCAGAAAGCAACATTTACTCCTCCACAGCCACCAGACCCCTCTTTCCCGACCCCAAACTGGGGCATGTCATCTGCCCAAAGATCCTTTTCTCCCGAGTGTGGGAGCTCCGTGAGAGAGAGCCCGAGGCGGGCTCCCCCGGACATGGCCAGCTCGTGGGACGAGAGATGAGCTGTCTGTCTGTGGTCAGAGCAGGGTGGCTCATGCGGTCCCTGTGGGCACAGACCAATGCCCGACCTGCAGGGGTCCCCTCCCAGCCCTGCTCACCCGCCGCCAGGGGTAGATGTAGGCGATGTCCATGAGGGTGTAGTATTCCTTCAGCGGCTCGTCCTCGTAAAGAACCTCCACCTGGACGAGGGCGAACACCACGGGCAAAGAAAAGGCCCAGGTGAGACGGGTCTGGTGGAGCACGGGCCCTCACCCAGGGAGCTTTAAAAAACGCCAATGCTCCGATCCAGAGCAGTGGTTCTCAACCTTGGCTGCACGTTAGAATCACCGGGGAATCTTTTTTAAAATCCTGATTTCTGGGCCTCATCCTCCGGAAATCCTGTTTCTTTGTTACTAATGTTGTGGCCTCATCCCAGAACAAAGAAACAGAATTTCTGGAGGGTGAGGCCCAGAAATCAGGATTTTAAAAAGATTCCCAGGTGATTCTAATGTGCAGCCAAGGTTGAGAACCACTGACCTAGAGCTTCTGTTTAGCTGTTAAGATAGGAGTTGAGTTTTAAAGCTCCCCACGTGAATCTGACATAAAGTTTGGGATCCACTGTCCTAGACCCTGGAAACTCAACGTGTGCTCTGTAGACCAGTGGCATTGGCAGCACCTGGGAGCTTGCTGGAGATGCAGAATCTACTGAATCAATCTGCATTTTAACAAGACCTCTAGTCTAACGGCTCACTGGCACATTCAAGTTTAAGAAGCAACGCCCTGGAGTTCTGCTGGCATTTCAGACTGGCCTTCCTTCAGCCAGCTGGCCCCAGAGATTCTCCTGTGTTTTTGCGCGCGCGCGCGCGCGCACACACACACACACACACACACACACGCACACACACACGCACACGCACACGCGCGCACACACACGCACACATGCACGCACACACGCACGCACACATGCACGCACACACGCACACACGCACACGCACGCACACACGCACACACGCACACACCACCTGGTTCCCATGTAGTCTGCACACTGGTTTCAACAGATGCAGACTGCCCCACCCTAATCTTGGTTTCAATTACCTGTCTACTTGGGCTCAATTACACAACCAGGTAGGCCCTTGGTGACACCCAGCCCGCCCTGAACAATGGCTGGGATGCACAGACTGTCAGACACACCCGCCCACAGACACCCACTGTCTTCAAAGGGCCCAGGGACTCACCTTGTACTTGCTGGGCACATCCATCTTGTTGCGGAGAAACTTGGCGAGATGCATGACGGTCATGGCTGCTGGACATCGCAGGAAGCGCACCCCTGTCTGCCAGGGGAGAGGCACCCAAGGGCTATGGGCCACCCAGGCACTCTCTCCCAGCCCACACCCCACTCCTGGGCAGGCCCCAGCACTCACCTTCTCCTTGTCCCCATCTCCATTCTCCAAGGGGCCCTTCTTCTCCTCCCGGTCCCTGGGGGAGGAGGTAGAACGAAGCTAGGGAGACCCTGGTTCAGGCAGGATTCCCCAGGACACACATCCAGAAGGCCCTCCCTTCCAGGGGAGTGGGGCTGGCTGGGAGAAGGAGGCGACCCAGCCTAGGACCCCAGAAGGACCAGGCATAGGACAGACTTGCCTGACGGTTTCGTAGAACTCGATAGAGAGGCTGACAATCTCATCATCACTCAGAGCCCCCTTCTCCTGCTCCAGCACCTCACCACGGTCCTCATTGGAGCCGTTGGGGACTGCAGAAGGAGAAAACCGGGGGGCTGCCTAGGGTGGGGGAGAGGAGCCCCACCAAGGGCCCAGAATCTCAGAGCCCAGTGGGGTGAGCCCAGCCACCCTCTGAGCCAGGGAAATGGCGTGGTGGTGCATGAAGGATGGACAGCCCAGTGCACCAGCCCTCAGGCCTGGGCAGAGCCACACTCACACTCACACGGTCCCAGGCCTGGGAGCACACACATGAGCTCACCTTCCGTCAGGGGGTACGCGGCATAGAAATCCCGCCGCCGTTTCATCTCATCTGAAGGAGGGAAGGAAATGGTGAGGAGGGAGCAACAGGCTGGGAAAGGGGGGGCGGGGGCAGGAGGAGGGAGGGTGTGTGGATACCTTTAAAAAGCCCAGGGACCAATTTGTAGACTATGTCTTGGAGGGTCTTGTCAGCTCTGGAAAAAAACATACAGGACCCTATCAACAACCCTCTTACCCCGATCTCCCCAGCCAGGGATCCCACTTCGCACCTCCCTTCCTTAGATTCAGAGCCTGGTCTCTACCCTCCACTACTTCTCAGCTGGATACAACCCAGAGGGAGGGAACAGGCCCAGGGCTTCCCCCCGCACCCGAGACCTGGGCTACAGGAACAAGGAGGGAGGGACAGAGGGAGCAGACCGGGAGGCCCGCAGGGGCTGGGGGGGCAGTGCCCGGCCCACCTGATGCTCAGCAGCGGCCGGGTTTTATGGACCTGCACGTCACACATGGGGCAGTACTTGTTGGTCTCCAGGTAGCGCACGATGCAGGTTTTGCAGACTTGGGGGATACGGAGAGAGGGAGGAGTCAGAGCCCCCTTGGTAACCAGGCCCAGCCCCCAGCCCCTCCGTTAGGGTTCAGGTCTCCCTTCTCCACCTGGTCCAGCAGTTTGGGCCCGTTCAGAGCGCCAACGTGGTGGTGTTGTCAGAGAGGGCAGACGCCCCGTACCCGTCCTTGGCGGAGGACAATCTTATGTGTCTATGTGTGTGGATGAGGCCAGTGTCATGTGTCGTGTATATGGTGAGCCCCAAGTCCCAAGCTCCCCTCATGGAGTACAAAACAGCAGCCAGCCGGCTACACATCTCCGGGGGCCCTTGACCTTTACCCCCGAGGCCACAGTGCACACCAGGGGGCACCTGCGTCTTCAGGGGGTGACATTTCAGCCACGGAGATTTCAGATGAAAGTCCCTGGAAGAACTCTGGGTCACAACCTCCAGCCTCCCCTCCCAGGCAGCCTCTCTGTGACCTGGGGACCCCCCACCCCACCAGTCAGAGACATGTTCACTCTTCAGGGCAGGGTCTGTGCTCCGCCTTCCCTGGGCAGTGCCCCCTCCCCCCTGACCCCCCCCAACCGAGGCAGAAGCTGCCCATCCTGAGAGGCAGCCCTCCACCCAGCTCACAGGAATGCAAGCACTCCACGATGGTAGTGGCATCGATGAAGTACCCCCCGCAGAGGGCGCACATGAGGTGAGGGTTCAGCTCCGTGATTTTGATCCGTGTGGTCCGATGCATGATGCCGGGGAGGGGGCTGGGGGGCTGGGGAGCGTCACCCTGGGAAGTAAAAGTGGAATTAGCAACCCAGAGATCCAACATCCTCTCCGAGGCCAAGGCCCTTCCTCTCGGCCTTGGATTGGGTGCACGTCAGCGTCCGGTTCTTTTTGGCCCCCTCTGGGTGTTTACTGGGTGCCGGCGGCTCTGGAGGGTCACCCCACCTCGAGCAACAAGATCAGCTCCACCTCAGCAGCAGCAGGAAAGACTGAGGTTAGACCACAGGAAGTACTACCCAACTTTCCAAAGGATGTGGGGAGGCAGGAAAATGGAAGAGAACAGACTTTTAAAATATCCCCGTAATCCCAATTCATATTCACTCAAGTGAGTGCTAGGAGCTAGGAGGAAACTCAAATAAGCTAGACCTCCAGAAATAAAAGAAGAGAAAGAATAAATTGCCCCTGCCCCTTTCACCCCCTCCAGACGCAAGGCCCCTGACTTGGTCTTTCTACTCCATCCTACCCTCCTTCCATCCCGTCTGCTCCTCCTCCAGGCAGCTGGAAGTTTGAAGGGGCCCCCCATCACTTGTCCTCTGGCTCTGCATCCAGCCCCAGCCCCAGAGCAGCAACCTGGAAGTCTACTGACCACGCCGGTTCCAGGCCTGACGCTCACGCAGGAAACACTGAGGAACACGCAGCTCCACCTGTGCCCACAAGCACACACATCCAGGACCCCCGCCCTGTGATGTCCCCACGTGGGCACTGCCACCCACCATCTCCCACCTGGTGACACCTCCTCTGCCACCTGCCACAGGCTCGGAGATGCCTGCCAAGCCTGGGCACAGAGTTCCTGTCCCCAGCCCACCTGAGCACCCAGCCAGGCTCTGGCAGGGTCCCGGGAGGTCAGGCAAAGCCCCGCTCTGGCTTGGCTGATGTTCTTCTTGACATAAAAACATCAAAGCTGCACAGAGAAGGGGTGGCCCCTCCCTTCTTCCTCTTTCCCAGAGTGAAAGCCCAAGGGGTGGGGCTTGAGAGGGTGGCCAAGTCCGGACTGCTCCTTTACAACACACACCCTTCTCTCCTTTCCAGAAACATTTCTAAAGACACCGCATTGGGTTTTCTAGGACCAGAAATTCACAGCCGGGATCAGCAGTTTCTATAGAGACCCCAGGATGAGTTTGGCCAGGACCCAAACAGCCCATAGAGGCTGGCCAGAGACCGAAAGAGATGGAGAGACACAAAGGCCACACATGGGAGAAACACCAACTAGCAGGGCAGACAGAGCGGAACAAGCAAGCGAGCCAGCCCAGAGAGCCAGCCAGCAGGGAGGCAGCGGCTGAGACCCGCAGGCCCGGCCAGCGGAAGGCGGCTCTGGCCATACACAGGGTGGACGCCTTCTGCCTTCCCTGCACGGGTTCCCCCTTCACAATTATGCAGCAGGCTTGCTGGTGACTCCACTGTTTGGTCGTTTCCATGGTAACTTCGTTCCTGGCAAGATGCCCAAATATTATTACAACCATCCAGAGGAAAGAACAAACTCGGAGTGGCCGTCTCACTGGGTGTGTGTAATTTCAGATGCATACGTGCTGTCTGGGCCTCCAAAGGTACTTTGTATGACTACGTGTCTGTGTCTGTGTCCAAATGCACCCGTGTGCGTGCACAGCCAGAAACAAAGCGTTTGGGGCTCTGATAATGCTGGGGGGTCCAGGTTGCCAACAGTGAATGTCACACCCCCTTCTCCTTCTCTCACATACACACGTACATGCACACAAACACGTAGCGCTTCACACTGCCCGGCCGCCTCATTCACACACTTGTGTTTTCAGACACTTACTGTTAAGAATTCCCATCTAGTTGCTGCCAAGCAGACTATGGGCTCAACACACAGGAGCTCCTGGGCACATGGCCTTAACCCTCACCCTCTCCCTCCCATGAGCATTTGTGAGCCTTCAGACTGAGTATCCCTCAGGTCCTTCTAGATGTGCAGGTGAAGGAAAGAGCTGTGTCGCCTACAGAGGAATGAAATGTTCCCGCATCTCCCGTTTAAGAAATGAGCTCCCCTGTGACTCTCCTTGCTCCACCCACCCCATCCCCAGAGTCTCAGATTGTTACCTCTGGGGCTGGGGAGAAGCCATGATTGGTTCCTCACCTGATTGCCATGGTTACCTGTTCCCCCAAGGACCTCTTCCCCATCTCATCCCCCCACCAGGAAGCCTCAGGGCCCTACAACTGACACCCAATTCCTCCCCAGCTGCAACTGGCTGGTGTGTTGTGAGAAGCAGAAGGAAGTGGGGTGATAGGTGGCTGGACCGTCAGCATCATCACTTTAAGAAAGAGGCGGGGAGCCCTGGCCGGTTTGGCTTGGTGGATAGAGCATCGGCCTGCAGACTGAGGGGTCCCAGGTTCGATTCCGGTCAAGGGCACATGCCCGGGTTGCGGGCTCGATCCCCAGTGCGGGGCGTGCAGGAGGCAGCCGATCAGTGATTCTCTCTCATCATTGATGTTTCTATCTCCCTCTCCCTTCCTCTCTGAAATCAATAAAAATATACTTAAAAAAGAAGAAGAAAAAAGAAAGAGGCTGGGAGATGGGAATAGCCCAAGGGGAACAGAAAAGGAGAGACAAATCCAAGAAGCAGAAAAGGGAAGCCAAGGGCCACTAGGAAGTGGCCTGTGTGGAGTTCTGGGGGCTCTACCAGGTCAGCCCCAACCATATCCCCACAGTGGGCCTGAGTACCATCACCCACCTCCAATGCCTTCCCCCAACCGGGGGCCAGGTCCCTCAGTGTCTCCTGTCCCCAAACCACTGACTTTACAAGGGCACAACCGCTGGGCGGCCCATGCTTCTGGCCCGGGAGCCCCTGGAGCCCCTGGTCTCGGCTACAGAGGCAGGAAAGGAGATTGACCAGCACCCAATTCCCACTCCTCCTTGCCTCTCAAGCCTGGCATTTGTCTTTCCTCGCCCTCAAAGTCCCCTACTAATAAAGACCACCCTGCATCTCTTTGTTTTAACCAAGCTCTTTCCGGAAGCTCCCCCAAGATTTAGGCCTCTCTTGCCATCAGTTTCTTTCACGCTCCCCTGCAGAAACAGCCGATCTCTGACAACCCAGAGGCCCCTCTGCTCCTTTGGATGCACAGGTGCAGCGTTCTTTGCTCTGCTTTTCCTCCAAATGAAAGTAGCCCGACTCCCTCACTAGAAAACCCCCAGGTCTTGGGAAAAGTCACTCAAGGTCACACATCCAGACGTCTAGAATCGCAGAGGGAGAAGGAGTCTTAGAAAGCACCTTGTCCATCATTTCATTTTACAGATGGAGAAACTCAGAAAGCAGTGGCTTGCCTAACAGTTACACAGCAACACAGTGGCAGTCCTAGGACTAGACTGGCTCCCAGTCCGGTGCGCCTTACACACTGGCACCTCGGCCAATAAGCCTGGCCTTCCTCCACCCAGGAAGGGGGATGTAGGACGCCATGTTCCCTGGAAGACAGACCACTCGGTGAGCCTCCTAGGACGGGTCACAGTCCGGCCAAAGATGACAATCAGCACACATTCTCACCTTGAAGTACGAAGAGGGAGCAGAGCCCTCGTCCCCCTTCCATGGTGCAGATGGGGAAACTGAGGCCGTACAGAAGCACAGCGAGCCAGAGTGCACTGTCAAGACTCAGACCCCAGGATCTAGGAGTCCTTTCCTCTCCCAACAGTGTAGGTGCAACTGTGTAAGCCCCATGGATGTGGGAGGAACATGGGCAGTCCACCTGGGAGCACGGTTAACGCCTCGATCTTCCCTGGATGAGGATCTGCTCCCCAACAAGAGCACTAAAAAAAGGCTTCTAGCCTCCTGGTGCTGGGCTCACTCCATCCTCCCTCCCTTCCCCACCTCCTAGCTTCCGAAGATCAAACAAAGACAAAAATCCAAAATATACACACAGAGCCAGACACACCTCCTCCATCTCCCTCACACTCACTACACACAAGGCCAGAGACACAGCACGTGCACACGCACACACACACACACACACAGCCAGACAGATACTTGGCCAGACACACACACAGACACACCCCATCACACAGGGCCAGACCAGAGCCCGGCCCACATCTGCCAGATGCATATAGCCACCTCCACCCCCATCCAGGAGCACACAGTCTGACATCCATCCCCGGCTGAAACCAGAGCTGCAAACACACACTAGCCTTTTGTGCATCCCTGGCCCACCCAGTGTAAATTATAACACAGGTCTCCTGGCAACAAAGACAGTGCGGCTCCTCACCTCCACTCTGGGGGCCAGAGCCTGGAAGAGTGGGGTGGGCATCTGACCTGCACGAAGATATAACCTCTTCCTCTTCAGATTGTCTCCATTCCCATGGCAACAGCTCCATCCACCAAGATCTCTCCGGCAAGGCCAGGGCAGCAGAGAGCCCCTTTCCTGCCCTCGCCTCCCCCCCAGGACTTCAACTTGAACCCCACCCAGCTACACAGTGTCTGGATGCTAAGCCCCAGGTCTGTTCCCTGCCTCATTCCAAAGACGGCTCTAAGAACGAACGCAACCCCCAACTCCAAATGAGGGAACCCCTGGGAAAACCTCACCACCAAAACACTGCAACAGAGCCGGCTTTATGCTTCTTTTCCAGGTGCTAACACCTTGGAACAGAGTGGAAGGGGGAGGAAGGCGAGAAAGAGTTTCAGGAACAGATGCAAACTGCAAGAGGCCCAGAGAGGGAGGCATCAGAATGAAGTGGGAGGCGACCAAGGGACGCCCCCTCCCCTCCCCCCTACAGGAAGCCCTGGAGAGACTGAGGCAACAGGGGTGAGGGTGGGGGATTAAGGGGTAACTCTTGAGAGACAAAGACCAGGGGCACTTCCACAATATTTTCAGGCACATTCACCACCCCGGCCTCTTCCAGCCATCCGGAGCGATTCTGGGCAGATGGGGGCCTGGGGGAGGGGGGGAGGCATGCCTGGGCCCAACGCGAAGACAGGAAGGACAGGGGTGTCTCCTT
>NW_005355708.1:5580325-5580543 GCF_000412655.1 Myotis brandtii | reverse complement strand
GCAGGAGGACCTGGGGAAGGAAGGGGCAGTCGCTCAGACCCCTCCCGCCTCCGCTGGCGATAGGAAAGGCCGCGATCAACCTCCCCCCGCATTTCCATTCTACCCGCTCCGCCCCGGCTGCCCCCGGAGCTGGGTCAGAGGACCAGAGACCCCAGTGGCCGGGGGGCCGCTCCCGTCCTCCCTGGAGCCAAACTTTCCGCGGGGCCCAGTTTAGGGGG
>NW_005355708.1:5579533-5580030 GCF_000412655.1 Myotis brandtii | reverse complement strand
GGTTGGGCGGGGGCGGGGCGCCCAGTCCAGGGATTGGGGGGAAAGGGACCGGCTGGGGGAGGTGCCCGAGAGCACCGGGCCCCGGGCAGGAAAGAGCGCCCTCCCCCGGCCCCGCAGCCACAAAAAAGCATGTCCCCTTCCTCCCGGCCTCAGGTCTTTGCACGTCCACGACGCCCGGGGGTCCCCCGAAAAAAACAGAGAGCGACCCCTCCCCAGGCCGAGGGGGGCCGTGGGGCAGAGCCGGGGAGCTCCGGGTCTCGGGGAGGGCCAGCCGGGCAGAGACCCACCCCACACGGAGCCCCGAAGCCTTTGTGGCTGCCTCGGACCCTCCCCCTCGCCACCTCGGGGGCAGGTTGAGGACGCAGCGGCGGCACAAAGAGGTGGTGGTCCAGGGAGACGCCGAATCGTGGAAAGGGGAATCGGCTTCGGCCATCTTGGAAGGGAAAGAAGGGAAAGGGGAGAGAAAAAAGGGAGGAAGGAAGGCGGGCCCCCCGAGC
>NW_005355708.1:5578695-5579069 GCF_000412655.1 Myotis brandtii | reverse complement strand
AATGGCTTTTTTCCTCCAGACAAGAGTAGGTCCCGCCCACCACCCACCCACGTGACCTCATTCCTTTAGGGTGTTTGCGGAGAGGGGCAGAGGAGGAGGGGGTAGGGGCTCTCGCGGCTGCACCCCCCCACCCCCGGGACCAGGCCCCCTAAAGTAGGACAGCCCTTTACCCTTCCCAGACAGCTCGACCCTGGAGGAAGGAGCCTCGTCTCTGCAGCTCACTCCTCCTCCCGGAAAATGCGTGTGCGCCCCCCACCCCCTGACCCTGCGATCCCCACCCCTAGTTGGGGCGCCTAGAAAATGGTGACATCAAGACGGGGCTCCACGCGCGGTGGCTCGCTTTGCAGGCCTCCTGCCTCGGCTAAGGGGCGCGG
>NW_005355708.1:5546225-5578175 GCF_000412655.1 Myotis brandtii | reverse complement strand
GGGAAGGGGGAGCGGCGGGGGCGCCGGGGGAGCTAATCGATACTACGTTTCGGCGACGCCCGCGGGCCTGCCTCATGAAGACGGTCGATTCGCTTATTCGTTCGTCGAGATTTATTGGGGATGGTCACTGTGTCTGTCCCTCCAAAGAGCGCGACCATCCGGCCAGAAACGCCATTAAGTGCGCTGGCGGTGGCTCGCTCGAGTTAGCAAATTGGGAGACGACTCTTCGGCCAGCCTCGGAGCGCCTGCCTCCGCCTCCTCCTCCTCCTCCTCCCCTTCTCGCTCGCAGGCCAGGCCGACCCGAAGCTGGCGTCCGCGGGCTGCATGCTTTCACTCGCTGGCCAGAGACCAGGGTCACCCTTTGGCCGCCAAGTGACCCCAGCTTCAGCCTTCAGCCCACCCTGGCCGAGTGGGGGCGGGGAGAGGAGGGCGGAGGGCGGGCCTGGTCACCTGCTCCACACTGTTTGCATGCACAGACCAGGAGTTCGCCGCTCCTCTGGGAAAGGGGGTTCTGGGGATGGACGCACCCCCTGTCCCCAGGGCAAGTGTGCCGCCTGAACCTTGGACTCTGCCAGGGAAGACCTGGGCATCCTCTTCTGTCCCGGAGTCGCCCTTTGGGGAGGGGAGCGCAGCAAGGACGCTTGGTCTGCCACTCCTTTGGGGCTAGAAGATCCGGAGCAAGAGCAACCTATAGGGGCTTCGATATCTCAATCCCACCCACAGTGCACACGAGCATCCAGGGACTACCCTTGGTTGTGTGTGTATTGGTGGGTGGGGGGAGGTATCTGCTACTGCCTCTGAGTCCTACTGCGGTTCTTTGATCCTGGGGTGCGGCTAGAAGGGATACCGTGCTCGGTGCTCACCTGGGATCCATTCACTTGTTCCTCAATTATCAAGCACCAGCCGGGAGCAAATCACAGGACAGAAGGAGCAAGCTGAAGACCCCATTACCCACGAAAACTTGCATCATTTCTGTCCTAGGCAGCAGGTCCCCATATCCCTGGCCTTTCTGGTTTAGCAGGAGAATCTTCTGTCCCAACCTTCCCCACATCTGAATGTGTCTAGTGTTCGGACAAAGAAGCACCTGTCATGTGTCAATGCAAGTGCTGCGTTGGGCACAGGGCACAGGGCACAGAACGCTGATGAGCCGGGCTCTCCCGGGCAGGGTACTCACAGACCCACGGGGGCAAATCCGGAGGGTCACACAGCCTGTCTGGTGAGCTCCCGTGGCACTGTGTACCCTTCCGTGTCCCCCACCAGCGGTGTGAGAGCGGGGCAGGGAGGGTGCGCACTGGCAAGGGCTTTCAGAAGAGGCCTCCTGTGAGCCCAATCTTGAGAAGAGACCAGACGTGGAAGAGAATGGCTTGAGAGAGTCCTTTGCTTAGCTCTTTCATAAAAGTGGAGGCTCCTACCCCCTGCCTTTGAACGTGCTTCTGGGAGAGGTCAGGTGCCAATTCTTTATCTCAATCGTAGTTGTAGTATCGCAGGTGATTCTCTACCTGACAAGCACTCATCAGAAGAATCCGCTTCCAGTGGGCAGGGACCCCGGAAATCGGGGGGATCATTTCTGGCTCATACCAAGAGCTATTGCCAGGTCAGATCCCCTCGAAGATGAGGACAGTGGTAGGAGAGAGTGGCTCCTCTCGGGATTTTATGACTGCCTTTCCTTCTTTTACCCGTGTCTCCCCAAAACAATGTCCTTTGTCAGTTTCTGCTTCTATTTCCCAATCCTCCTCACTTATGTGGGTGTATTTCTAGAAAAAAACTGTTTTGTTGTTTTCCCTTTTTAATGCTTCTCATATTAACTGCTCTTTTCCTTCTCTCCATTTCCTCTGGGTCTTCCTTCCTCTGACCTCACCTATTTCCTCTGTCATATCCCCTCTTCCTGAGTCCACATATCACAGCGATGTTCTCCCTTTCTCACCTTTCTCCTCATCCCTCAGTTTGTCTCTGCCTTCCTCTCACACGCTTTCTTCCCTTCCAAATGTAATAGTTCGAGATTGTAACAGCGACTGAGACCGACAATGGAAAACTATCTAACCTCCACTGGAAATTCGTTCTTAATCCTACAAAAAATGCAACCTGAAACGTATTGGTATTGCCCGGTAAGACAAAAATCTGTTATTCCTGCCGTCCAGTTTTGGGGCAGAGTGGTAGAAGAAAGCGCAGAGAAATTAACCCATCACTGAATAAACAACAAATTTCCAATCACAATGACCCCCTGATGTGCTATAGAAAAAGTATATCTCTGCCATTTCAACACCAAATTTGGGGACTCCAGCAGTTGGGATAATTACGCTTAGGAGGGAGGAAAACAAAGCGTCCCTGGGTGGGCTCGAACCACCAACCTTTCGGTTAACAGCCGAACGCGCTAACCGATTGCGCCACAGAGACCGTCGTGGCTACTGAGGTGGCGGTGAGACGAGTCAATAGGAGTGAGCTTGCGACCAAGCAGAAGTCAGAACAGCAACCCTCGCCGTGCAAAAAAAACGGACCCGAGGGAGAAAGGGAAGGGTCTTGATTCGTGGAAGAAAGCTGCAGGACAGGCACGCCTTCCTCCATTGGCTCTGGGGGGGTGGGCGCCGGCTGCCTCCGGATCTTAGATAAGGGAAAGCTCGGAACGCCCCTTTTTAGAGTGAGCTGAGATTTGGGATACTTGAAATCGACCCCAGAGAACAATGTTCGGCCTCCAAACCTCCCCTTTGCGGCTGAACCCCTGCAGCTGAACACTCGCGACGCCCACCTACAGTCCTCCCCTCCTCGCATTATTAAATGTGCACTTGATGGCGCCTCTTAAACACCAGGCACCGTTAATATCCAGAGCCTAGTGCTTGGCACACAACAGATGTAAGGGTTTCTGGAATAAATAAATGAAACCAGCTAAGATGAGTGATAAGCTCGACAAGCAACACTGCAGCCCTGCAGCTGCGGCTGCAGCCGCGTATCTACGGCTTCGGCAGCCCAAGTGCACGCAGACCCGGTCTCCAGTCTGTCGGGTCCCGAGACCGGGTCCGCCGCGATCCCAGCCTGCACCGCGACGCCAGGTCCTTCCGCACTCGCCGTGACTTTTCACTTTCCGCTTTACGGTCCCCGGTTTGACTTCTCAATCAAACTTCCCGTGCCGGTGACTGACAGAGACTTTCAGCCAATAGAAAGCCAAAATATCCCGGAAAGACCGGCCTTTCAGCCAATAGAGAGAGAACAGCGAGGGTGGTTGCGCAGTGAGGTCCCCGGCCGGTTTGCTGGAATTGTGGCGGTCGGAGGTCCTACTACACCGCAATCATGGTGAGATGGGAGCGAGGAATAGGGACTCGGGGGAGCGATTGAGAAACGGGGGTCATGGGAGGTTTGGGAGGCGAAGAGGGCCTGGCGGTCGACTGAAGGAAGCGGCTCCAATTTGAAGGGGAGCGCACCGCGGTGAGGACCATGGTGGGTGAGGCGAATGCGGCTCCTCGCAGCCCCGTAGGGCTGATCTCAGATCTGGAGTTCGAGGCCTCCAGGCGCCTCCAGAGTGGAGGACGGTGTGGACGGGAGCCTCCGGATCAGGGGCTGGGCCGGGGTCTATGGCCGCCTTTGACCTCGCGCTGAGCCCTTCCCCCCTGTCTGCCCCAGTCTATTATGTCCTACAATGGAGGGGCCGTCATGGCCATGAAGGGGAAGGACTGCGTGGCCATCGCTGCCGACAGGCGCTTCGGGATCCAGGCCCAGATGGTGACCACGGACTTCCAGAAGATCTTCCCCATGGGCGACCGGCTGTACATCGGCCTGGCCGGGCTAGCCACCGACGTCCAGACCGTGTAAGTGTCGGGGACTCCCGCCCACATCCCGGCCTCTCCATGGACCAGCCTGGCCTGGCGTCGTGAGTGGCCCGGGAGTCAGCCATCTCCCCAAAGCTCCAGTGAGTTCGAGCCTTTGCGGGACACCACGCATGACAGAGCTGTGTGCTAGTGACTTACACGGCATTGACACTGTGCCAGGCTGTGGAAAGCACCTGACCTGCGTGGGTTCGTTTAGTGACATCACCACGGTGCCGTCGGTCCTGTGTTGCAGATCAGGGAGCCGAGGGTCTCAGAGAGCATCTTGCCCAAGATGCAAGCTGATGAAGTTCAACCAAGATCCCCCACACACACCCCTCGGAAGCGAAAGCCTGCACGCTCCAGCAGATCAGGGAGCCGAGGGTCTCAGAGAGCATCTTGCTCAAGATGCAAGCTGATGAAGTTCAACCAAGATCCCACACAGGCCCCTCGGAAGCGAAAGCCTGCACGCTCCGTCTTTGAAAAACTTCAGTGAACAAATTCCTATGCACACTGCACATATCTTATTTTGAAGTAAAAAACCAAAACGGGAACAAATACAATATTTGTATTTGCATGTGGCCTGCGGGCCGTAGTTTGAGGACCCCTGAACTAGGTAGCCGTTGCGATAGTCCAGGTGTGCTCCTTGTGGTCCTGGTGGGGTGGGGGTGATGAAAAAGGAAAGGAAAGCATTTCTGAGAGTTGTTGCTGGCCAGCCATGGTGGCTGCTTGGATATTGTGAGGCCAAAGAGTCCTTCATTGAGGTTGTGGTTCCTCCCTTTTGTCCTTACTAGTGTCTAAGCTAGTACCCGGATGTAGGCCGTCCAGAAATGTTTTCAAGATGATTTCTGTGTTGAGCCTGTTGACTGAAACCTGGGAATTGGGAGGAATTGCAGTGGTTCTCAACCTTCCTAATGCCGCGACCCTTTAATACAGTTCCTCATGTTGTGGTGACCCCCAACCATAAAACTATTTTCGTTGCTACTTCATAACTGTAATTTTGCTACTGTTATGAATCGTCATGTAAACATCTGATATGCAGGATGTATTTTCAGGGGTCGTGACCCTCAGGTTGAGGACCGCTGTTTTAGAGGGAGGTGACAGCTTTGATTTTGACACTAATTTTGAGGGGACAAGGCATGCCAAGTGGAAACATCTTGTGAGCATTTGGGGTATGAAACGCTATCTCGGGGCTGGAGCGGTGTTGGTGAGCTGTTAAATCTATGGGAACAGATTTTGGAGAGACAAGGGGGACAAATAAGCTGAACTGCATAATGTTAGCAGCGGGGTTAGATGAGAAGCCAGAGGAACAGAATCAAGATTGGGTTTCCAGAGGGAAGGTGTGGTCACAGGTGACGGGTCCTGCAAGAAGCTGGCGGCCTAAGAAGCGGCGGTTCCTGGACTTTGTTTCTGGAAGGCCGAGGGACCAGTTCGCTAATGTGGGTGGACGCTTGGCGGAAAACGTTCTCTGCCGTGTCCCTGAAAGTCCCCTAAGTCTCAAGAACATAGAACTTGGAAATTCCTCCTGAGATCTAACGGAGCCAGCCGACCTTTTTCCGGTTCTGGTGGAGTCAGGGAATGGTAGCTGAGAGTTCCAGTCGGCGTGACGGCGCCCACCAGCCGTCCTCCCTCCGGCCACGGCTGTTCTCCTCACACCCTCTTTTCTTCGGGAGGTTGTTCTCACCGAGTTTGCTTGTTTGTGGGCGGTAATGGCTCCCTGTGCTAGGCCGTGGCTTCCTCGCCTGTCGGATGAAGCTAAGCTCGTGTCGGAGGCTCCTTGACCCGGGGGCCTGTGTGGCTCTTTGCTTTGCTTCCGGCAGGGATGGCATTAGTCTGCTCCCCGCAGGGGCCCATTCCTGGGCTCGCAGATGGCACTGGAGGATTTGTGGCCTTTTTTTCTTAGTCACTTTCCGGTCCCTTAGTGTGGCTGCTGCTTAAGACATATCAGACTTTGCAGTCTTCCAAGCACCTTGTCATATGCCCATACATTGTCTCACCACCAGGTGATTGACTTTTTCCTCATCTTGAGGATGAAAAAATTAAGGTGGAGGATGAAGGTTTAGCCCAGGTCAGCTCTCACAGTCCACTGCTCCTTCTGCTGTGCATTTTATTTGGTTTGATTCCAGTCAAGGGCACATGCCTTGGTTGCGGGCTCCATCTCCAGTAGGGGGCGTGCAGGAGGCAGCCAGTCAGTGATTCTCATCATTGATGTTTCTATCTCCCTCTTTGAAATCAATAAAATATATATACATGTGTATATATATATATGTAAATCTCCCCTCTAAAAAGTATTGGGGGGGGGAGGTTATTAGAGTGGTGTGTCCAGGTGTTGTGTTGGGCAAGTCCTGAAACGTGGACATGAGGTTGGACTTCTGGTGAGAAAATCCCTGGGAGGGGAAGGGAGGAGCCATGGCAGGGCCCAGGTGGTGTCTTCCTCTGTCCCTCCTGACCCCCACAGGTTGGACACTAGGGGACAGTGGCTTACCAATTCTTCTGCTCCTTCCACAGTGCCCAGCGCCTTAAGTTCCGACTGAACCTGTATGAGCTGAAGGAAGGTCGGCAGATCAAGCCTTACACCCTCATGAGCATGGTGGCCAACCTCTTGTATGAGAAACGGTGAGTGGAAATATAGCAGGTCCTAGGATGACATTTTGTTCCTATGAGATGCCATAGGAACTTGTTTGTATCAATTGATCTATGGTACGTTTGGTTTTGTTATATATCATTTCAGTTAAAGTCACAGGATCTATCAATGATGAACCACCACGGTGCATATGGTAGGCCTGCCTGGTGTCCCTCACCAAGGCCTCCTGAGCACAAGTTCATTTCCGCCATATTGGCACAGTGCGTTCCTAGCAGTTTGGTAAAAAATTAACCCAGAAACTAGGTCACAGAAAACTTACTGAAAATGAAAAGAAAAAAAAAGAAACATCAGTGATGAGAGAGAATCATTGATTGGCTGCCTCCTGTACTGCACGCCCCACACTGTGGACCAAGCCCGTAACCCGGGCATATGCCCTGAACGCGAATCGAACCATGAACTCCTGATTCATAGGTCGACGCTCAACTACTGGGCCACGCTAGCCAGGCAGGACTACCATTTTGTTTTTAGGCATAAGTTCATTTCCTCAGCTGTGAATTGTCTGGTATATAGTAACCACATTTATCAAAATCCCACATTGAGAAAGGCTTAACAAAAGATTTTTTAAACTGATTCATATGAGGGGGCTTTATAAAATTTAACTCACATTAAGATATATATTTAATGGCTCATGTTTATTGAAAATAATAAAAAGGCATCGAGGTCCAGCCAGTGTTGCTCAATGGTTGAGCATCAACCTATGAACCAGGAGGTCACGGTTCGATTCCCGGTCAGGGCACATGCCCGGGTTGTGGGCTCGATCCCCGGTGTGGAGCGTGCAGGAGGCAGCCGATCAATGACACTCTGTCATCATTGATGTTTTGATCTCTCTCTCCCTCTCCCTTCCTCTCTGAAGTCAATAAAAATATAAGTAAATTTTTAAAAAGCTGGCCACAGGAAAAGGAGATTTTCCCAAACATGCCCTCTGTTTTCCTCCCTGGGTCTGGGCCAGGGCCTTGTCTAACTAGACCTGAACAGGAAAGTATTTGTTCTTAAGTTCTGGTTTCTCTCTGCTCCTGGCCCTACAGGTTTGGCCCCTACTACACTGAGCCAGTCATTGCTGGGTTGGACCCGAAGACCTTTCAGCCCTTCATTTGCTCTCTAGACCTCATTGGCTGCCCCATGGTGACTGACGACTTTGTGGTCAGCGGCACCTGTGCCGAACAGATGTATGGGATGTGCGAGTCCCTCTGGGAGCCCGACATGGTGAGTTGGTGGCGTGAAGTGGGGCTGGCATCTGAGGTGGCCTCCTCTCCTTGACCATCAGGGGAACATGTGTTTGCCTTGCAGATACTGGGGGAAATGGTGTGGGTAGGGGAGAAAGCCACAGCTGCTGAGCCAGAAACTCCATCCGCCAGGGCCTTGGTGTGGGCTGGCTGGCTCCAGGGACCCCAATTAGATATTTGCTACAACAAATAATTCCTCACACTGGGTTTTCAGGGTTCTCTCATTCATTTAACAAACATTTAACAAAATGTAAAGTGTAGTTTTAGAGGCAGCTCAACAGAATGGGTTCTGGGTTGGAATACCAGCTGCACCAACCGCTTAATGAGTTCTACTCTTGGGTAAGTCGATGTACTGCTCTGCCTCCGTCTCCTCAGCTGTAAAATGGGATAACAGTAGCACCTACCTTATCCATGGAGGTGTGAGGAAACACGAGAAGATGGAACAGTGCCTGGCAGTGAGGGTTGTCTGCTGTGCCGGCTTGGTCAGACTCTGGGGAAACCAGGAAGTCTGTCTGCAAGGGCTCACTGCAGTCTAATGAAGCAAGGCAGGCACCCAAATGCTTGTTAAAATGCGTTTGCTAGGAAGAGGGGGAGAGAAAGGGCCTGGTTGGCAGAAGGAACAGCTTGTGCAAAGGTGCGGGAGGGGCCCCGTGGTCAGAGACAGAGAGCTCGCTGTGGCTGCAGGAGTGTGAGCGGGATGTGGGGCGAGGTGATGAAGGAGAGTGAGGTTGGGATGAGACTTTGAAATACCTTGAATGCCATGCCCAGGACTTTGAACTTTTTCTTCTGGTGCGGTGTCAAGGGCAGGAAGGAACCTTCGGGAACCAGAGGCCTGCAGGTAGAAGGGACAAGCTGTTGTGGTCACCGGCAGGAGGCTCTAAGGTCCTGAGCAAAGATTCTGGCAGTGGGAAGGTGGGGCAGCCATGGTCTAGAGCAGTGGCCGGCAAACTGCGGCTCGCGAGCCACATGCGGCTCTTTGGTCCCTTGAGTGTGGCTCTTCCACAAAATACCACGTGTGGGGGCGCATGTACAGTGCGATTGAAACTTCGTGGCCCATGTGCAGAAGTCGGTATTTTGTGGAAGAGCCACACTCAAGGGGCCAAAGAGCCGCATGTGCCTTGCGAGCCACAGTTTGCCGACCACTGGTCTAGAGGACTTAGTCATTTAAAACAAATGAGGGAGGTGGAGATACTAAGGACTCCTGAGTTTTCTAACTAAAACAACAAAGACAGAGAATGAAGAACAGGTTTGGGTGGAAATGTGCTGTCATGGCTGGACAGGTTGAGTTTTGAGTACGAATGGGACACCCAGGCGGAGAGCCCATCAGACAGCTGACAGAGCACATGGGAGCCAGATGGGGAGTCTTCTCCCCATTGTACAGGCGAGGAATTGAGGCTTAGTGAAGGGAGGTATGACTTGCCCAAGGTCACACTGCTGATTAGTGGAGGAAGTGCAGGGCTCGAACTTCCCCTTATATAACCTGCTCCCTTCTGGGAAGGAACTGAGGGAGTCTTTCACTTCAGGCAGAGGAGGGCCACAGCTGGGGTCCTTGAGCCTAGAAAAATAGAGTGTTAAGGAGCCAGACCACGTTGGCGTCCGAGGTTCTGGGGATTGAAAGGCTTCTGCTCTGTTGGCAGGATCCAGAACACCTATTTGAAACCATCTCACAAGCCATGCTGAATGCTGTGGACCGTGACGCCGTGTCAGGCATGGGAGTCGTCGTCCACGTCATGTGAGTATGAGCTGCAAGTCTAGAAGCTTTGCAGACACTTCCCTCTCCCCTCCCACACAAACACCCCCATCTTCCCAGCGCCCTGGCAGATGCGGGAGAGCAGAAATCCCTAAGGGTGGCAGCTGGGAGCCTACCCAGGTTCCCCTGGCCTCAGTCAGGTGAGGCTCCATGACCCCGAGTCTCCCCTTGTTCACAATAGACATTTCTTTCTCCCTTTAAGTGCCCCCAAAATCTCAGGGACCTGTGTGGTGATGAGCCACAGCAGAGCTACTGCAGACAGACTGAAACACTGGGTGGCTCCCTCATCTCCCCCAGTTCCCACCAGTGTGGGACTCAGTGTGTGAAGTGCTACGCCCTGGGAGCTGTTTTCCTGCCCTCTGCCTGCCGTCCCCTTTTTCCTCTTAATTGTTTGGGGCTGTCACCAGGAACCTAGCTGGATAGGTGTCCTCCCAACTGCTTCCCTTAGGTACAACCAGAACAAGTATTTGGAGCCTTTTGTTATGGGATATCCTGCTTAATCACCATGAGAAACAGACTGGGACTGACAGTGTTATGTCCATCCGTGAAACCCATCGCATGTCCTTCCTAGTTCCTTGTTCTCTAGGCCTTGGGGGAGCGCCTTCCTTTCTTTGGACGGCTTCTCAGTCCAGCCCTGAATCATCTCACCTCCTGATGGTCCCACCTATGGGAGCTTTCACCAGTTTCCCCACTTCTCCATGCTCCCCCTCCTCAGCACAGGCTACATTAACGTACGTGAGCAAAACAGTTAAACCCAGTTAGGACGCCACTTGTTCTGCAGTCTCATGATTTTCTCCCCCTGCAGTGAGAAGGACAAAATCACCACCAGGACCCTGAAGGCCCGAATGGACTAACTCCCGTTTCCAGAGCCCACTGTTGTTTTTTGTTTTGTTTTTTAAGTAAAAGTTTTTCTTTCACTCTTGTTTCTTTGATCTCTATCCCCAGCTGGGAAGTTACAAATAGGTACTCAGGGTCTAGCTCAGCCCGCAGGTGGCCTTGACTTACAGCATCTCCACCGACCAGAGGGGATAATGTCTACACATCATTTGAGTGCCTGTTATAGGCCCTGCACAAAGTGCTTTACACATTTTGGAACTTAATCATTATCATAATGACTTAAGGTAGTTAAATAACTTGCGCAGGGCCACTGTAGTAAGTGGTGGTGCAAAGGTGTAAAAACCCACATTCCATTTGACTTCAAAGACTAGACTCCTTTTCACTCAACTCAACTAGAAACCCCTTAAATCTTCTTTCATTGTTTCTGGTAGAAATTTGGCCGAGTACCTACAAGTACTAGCCTGTAGATCCGTGTTTCCTAACCTTGGCTGCACATTAGTCACCTGGGGAGCTTCTAAAACAGATACTTTGATCCCATCCCTCAAGATTCTTATTCAATTGGTCTTTTAAAGGGGCCTGAGCACCTGTCTTTTCTGAGTTCCCCAAATGAAAGAGTCTAGACCAGGGGTGGGCAAACTTTTTGACTCGAGGGCCACAATGGGTTCTTAAACTGGACCGGAGGGCCGGAACAAAAGCATGGATGGAGTGTTTGTGTGAACTAATATAAATTCAAAGTAAACATCATTACATAAAAGGGTACGGTCTTTTTTTTTTTTTTTAGTTTTATTCATTTCAAACGGGCCATAGTTTGCCCACGGCTGGTCTAGACTGAGAACCTCGGTACAACATGGAGGTAACTTGTTCAAAGCCAGCCTTATAGCTGGTTTGTCAGGTGTGTGTGGTTCTACAACAGCTGGAGGAGGGCGGGGGGGTCTGTCCATTTCCCAATGTGCGCGAGAACGACAGCTGACAGCCAGCTCCAGTGCCTTGCTCTTCATAACCACATCTGCAAGTGGGTGAACAGAATCGAGTCTTTCTCCAAATGCAAGCCATACATTAATTTAGCCAAGCAGCCTCTGACACTGGGACCACAACCTTTTAATTTTGAAAAAAAGGAATGAAAGGCTCATTTCCAAAGGACTCACACATAACAGATGTGTACACAAAGCTTTTTAAGTTTTATTTTCCTTGGGTTGAAGATTCATCGTAACACGCATGCATTTTAAAACAGTAACAGGGTCTCGAACTGTTCCGAGCAGACATTAGACAAGCACAAGGGGCTGAAAATTCCTATTTAAAAAATGGAAATCGCAGTGGGAAATGGAGGTCACACACATATGGTGGGGTGATAGTTTATCCTGCTCCCCCCGAAATTGAATCTATACTTAATTCACATTTTTTATTACAATGACCTGACCTGGTGCTTGGGTGTGCTGAGCAGCACCAGGCCTTCCCTCAAGGTGGTTGGTTCCTACTTCCTCCTGAGCAAGAGGAAGGGGCTCCTCCGGAAGATTCCTCTCCAGCCTCCGAGGATCTCAGCACAACCCGCTGGGAAAGCCAGTCTCTTCCCTTTGGAGGCACCCTCATGAGTGGCGCATCTCAGGGAGGGGAGGGCCATGTCCCTGCCCCCTCCAGACCGTGCAGATGGGGGCAGTTACTTGAATATTTTCCCTTTGATTCCTGTGCTTAGAGTGGACTCCCCCTCCACACATTTCTGACAGAAAGAGGTGAGGTCCCTGTGCTGGAGGGACCGGTGCTGAGGGAGGCCAGAGCTCTAAGGGTTGTTGAAACACTCCCAGCCCCTAACCTAGTAGCTCGAATGCTGGGGAGTGCTGAAGTCTTTCTCCCAACTTGAACTGGTAAAAAGACGACTAGGGGGTGGAATTGGCTACTGAGAAAAGTCCTGGGTCTTTGGTTCACCTCCCCAGGGCAGATCCTGGCAGTCTGTGAAGAAGGGAAAGCACTCGGGCAGGAGTCTGCAGTCCCCAGTCCTGAGTACTACCAGGGGGCCTGCTTGAGGCCTAACGCACAGGCAAGAGGAACAAGTGAAGTAGGAAGAGCTGCCTGTGATGGGAACTTGGGGAGTGCCTCTGAGAATAGCCACAGGGGCGACCTGTGGCACCCGCCACAGACCAGTAGCTCCTGAGCAAGATGAGGAACGATGGAGCACTGCTTCAGCTGTGCTCCGGGACCTGCGGGCTTCCCAACCCTCCCGTTACTCCCCCTGCGGGGCATGGGGAGGAGCTCCCACCGGGAGGGTAAGACTCAGTGGTTCAGGAACAGGAACAAGGGCCAGAGGCCTTCATCCAGTAGTCTCAGTGGAGCTCTCAGACAACCCCTCGCTTTGGCTGGGAAACCTGGAGACTAGTCTCTTAGCTGTAGACGTTCAGAACAGGTGCAGGATGGGAGAGACTGGGATACAAGTCCTGCCCTCCAGGCCTCACCCAGTCAGCCGTGTCCTATTCTTACACCTTTGCTCTTGGGAGGCCCAAAACTACTCTAGGATGCCATAAGGCAGGTGAGTTTCATAGCTCCAAAGAGTGAGGTTGAGGGTAGTTAACATCCCCCTCAGATGCCTTCTGCTCAGAAGGGGAATGGTGGGATTTGGGGAAGAAAAGTGGGGACAGACAAAAGCTTGGGGATCAGTTCACTTTCTCTACATTCAGACTGCAAACCAAATATAATATCTTCATCATTATAAAAAGAAGAGAAAGAAAACTTGCATAAACCAAGATAAATAGCTTTTAAACATTTGAATGCCAAAAGAATTAGAGGGCCAAACCCAAGGTTTTGAAAATAGCACAGAATGACCTTTAAAAAAAAATCTACAGTTCACCAAACCACACCTTAAATGTTCCGACCCAATCAACAACACTGTCAGAAACACAAAAGAGCATTTGCAATAGGATGCTACCTCTCAAAATGTAAACAATATACAAAAAATAAACCGCACAAAATCACAAAAACTCAATGTTAAACAAGTCATACTTGGTAGCTCATCTTTCACTGATAGGATTATTACATGATTCATACACATCATGGCAACATGATCAGACCAAATGCAGGGAGCCAGTGGGAGCCCGAGGCTACGGAGGCTGCTGGGAGACAGCCTGCCAACCTTTGGAGATGCTGGGCCTATGAGCAGATCCAAATTTCTATTCTTGATTAGAAGGTGGGGAAATCAAGTCCAAACCTTATTCCTATGATCCCTTCCTAAGTCAGTTTTCTTTCCACGTGCCATTTGTTTCAAGTCCTTCCTCAAGTCCCTTCATGGTCTTACTGCTGATGTCTAGTTACCTATGACCCCTTCCTGGGGCCAGGGCAGTTGTCTGACCATCTGCTTCTTCCAGAGGGGTCCCCGGCCCCAGAGGAGTCCAAGAATGCTGTCTCCATTCCCTCCTGACCCAAATGCTCCAGGCAGGGCAGAGACAGTGATGGTTCCTGCTCCAGAGGCTGAGCTTGGCCAAGTTTGGAAGGAACCATAGGAAACCAATCCATTCATTCAAAATGTTTCCACAAACTTCCTTAGAATCTGTGGGGTTACCTACATGTTTTAACATCTCTCATCCTAAATCCCGTTCCTGATGAGGGGTTGAGAAGGTGTGGGAATGTACCTCCTCCAGCACAGGGCTGTTTTCTCCCCTAGCCAGACCAGACGGCTCTGATGTCACCACAGAATGACACAGCTCAATTCTGAGGCCTGGATAGCAAGGCTCAGAAGGTGGGTGGAGATCCTGAAGGAGGCCGAGGATGCCACTCCTCGGGACGCCTGTAGGTGGCAGATCTGTTAAAATCTAGATGGGGCACCGAGGATGGATCCAAATCCAATCCCACCTCCAGCCTCCGCACTGGATTCCGCGGTCACATCCTCAAGCGATCCAGAAACCATCAGGCTTGGGCGCCACATCCAAGGTGGGAGGCGTCACTCCCTGTTGGCCGTGACATCCAGGGACAAACACAGGCACAGGGAGTCAGGTTACCTGCATGGCAGCCCTGGGACCCAAGGAGGAATCTCAGCAAGAAGCACCCAGGCACCTGGAGGTGTGCCCCCAGCTGAAAGCTCACCTACAGTGAGGGTGCCTGGGAAAAGGTCAAAAGGAAGTAAGTGGATGGAGGGCACGGGCCCTCATTTGATACTCATCAGCGTCTGGGGTTTCTCCAAGGGGAAGAAAACCATGTAAGCGCAAAGGTCCTTTCTTGTTCCTCTTGACCAAGTGGGAGGCAGGCTTTATCGAGAAGACATCTGAACTCCAGGGGCCCAGAGAGCCCAGCGGCTGAGCGACGAGCCCGGGTTCTCTGAGAACCAGCAGTCAGAGCCCAGCAGCAACCCCCGCCCTCGCCAGCCAGGAGGACGAACTCCCTCCCCTCCGAGGTCTTTGATTCTGATCCAAAATGACCGGTGTTGGTCTGGAGTGTTCCTTCAGGACAGCGTTTAGGTGGAGGCATCACTTGGATCCGAGGAGGAAAGGTGAAGGAGGCTGTGCACAATACTTCATAAAATTAAAAGTTAATCCAAGAGGGATGAGGCGTCTGACCTCTCCTCTGGTGTCAGAGCACTTGGCTCTGAGAGGACCCTTGGCGGGGTCTACAGGGTGCCTGTCATTGAAGGGACTAGGGCAGGGAAGGGAGGGTGGATAGGGTGATGACATAATCATTATAAATAGCAAACCTAGGGCAATGACATTTCAGAAAAACCCAAATAAACCCACAGTCACCTCTAGCCCCAAGGTATTTGAAAAGGCTACAAGGTAACAAAAAGGAAACCCCTTTTTAACCTGGGTCAAATGGGGTGGGGGCGTCAAAGGTAAGAAGGAGGTGAGGCTACATCCTGTGAGCATGAGCACACAGCACATCCCCCTCCTGAGAACCTTTCAGTGTCACAGGCTGCAGTCTCACTGCTAAAGCCCTCCCGGCCCCCCACTCTGCTCCCACCCCTCCATCGAGCCCAGATACACCCTCTCCCCCTTCCGATCCCCAACCCCATATCTCATTCTCTGGCTGTGGCTGACGGCAGAAGGTCACTACGTCAGGATGTTGGACATGAACTCGTTGAAGCGCTTGGAGTACTGCTCAGGGTTCACAGTCGAGATCTCGGCCCCCGCCTGTAATACAGAGATTGATTCAGGTCCAGCTCCTTGGCCCTCTTCAGCAGGCTGCACCTGGGACAGGCCTGGGTGTTCAGGAGCCTCTGGATCAGCACTAGAGCTGAACACAACCCCTTGGACTGGAGAGGGGGCAGCTATGTCTCAGAATTGCCCTGGCCCCCTCCTCTGATTCCCAACCCCAGGGAAGCACCCACTAAAGTCGAGGCCAGTGGTGGGGAGGCAGCAGAGTCTCCTGATCCCTGTGGGAGCCGCTGTTTGGAGAAGAGTAGCTTGAAGTCTGTGGGGAAATGGGCCTCTGGGGCGTAGTGTGGACACGTAAACAAAGCTATTACTGGCAGTCAGCAAGGTGCACCGCATGCCCACAGCCCTCGGAAGAGGCACCAGTGGGCTCAGAGTCCCGAGGGCAGAGAACAAAGGGAAAAACAAGTTGGCATATTACCCAGGGGTGGATATAGACGGCAGAGAGTGAACACCAGGCAACCAGGCAGGCTGCTCTTCCTGTTCCCTGCCCTGGGGGAGGGGCGGGGGGAGTGTCTCCTTAAAGCAGGAGGCCTGAGAGTCAGGGCCCACGCACTGGGCCTGGCTGGAGACAGGGAGAACTCACCCCGTGTTTCACTGTTTTGGCTGCATGTGCAGCTTTCTTCTTAGCGTCATATGGTGTGAGGATATCAATGATGGCCATGAAATAGACCTCCTTCTTGGGGGAACCTGGAAGGGAAACAAGCAAGGAGGAAGAGGTGGGTCCATAAACCTTCAGAGAGGAGATCCAGATCGATCCCTATCATTTTGGATCTGAGAAAAAAAAAAAATGGTTAATGGACTCCTCAGAAGTTTTCATCGCTTTTTAAAATTATTATTATTGATTGCAGAGAGAGTTCAGGAGAGAGACAAACATCAATGTGAGAGAGAAACATCGATCAGCTGCCTGACTGGGAATCGAACCCTCCACCCTCTGGTGTATGAGACCACCCTCCAACCAACTGAGCCACACTGGCCAGGACCTCATAGCTCTTATCTTATCTGATCTTCACAGCTCCCTGTGGGGTTGACATGAGAGTATTTATGAAGTTTTGTCCATCCCATGAGTCAGAGAACTATGCCTCAAATATCCAGGACAAGCAGAGAGGATAAGAAAGGCCTAATGGAGAAGAACCCCAGGGCCCAGAAGACAAAGTTACTGGTGATGACTCAGTGTGGGAGCCTGGAGGCAGAAAGAGGCCCAAGTCAGCTATTAATTAATGAGGTGGAAACCCAGAGACCCACAGGGACAGCTAAACAATGGGCCCAGCTGGGAAGGATGAGAGCCAGCCGTGGGCAGGGCAGGCACAGGCTCCGACTTACTTTCATGGCTTTTCATGGCATAAACATCAACAGAGGGGTCGAATTCCCCAGGACCGAAGAACCGAGGAAAGCTGAGGAGGTTGCCGGGGCTGTCCGGAGGTGTGCCGTAGGAGCAGAGCAGGTTGCCGCCCACCCCGTCATTCTCACACTCCTCGTCCTCTGCCCGCTCCTCCACCTCCATCTCCTCCTGCTCTGCCCGGTCCACATCGTGGATGCCCACCAGCAGACTGTAGTCCATGATCTTCAGCTGGGCCAGGAACTAGGGGAAGGAAGACAGAAGTTATACAGGGCATCTCAGGGGCATCTGGAAAGGGGAGACAAGGTGTTCCTTTCAACTCAACTCTCCAATTTAGAAACACAATAGAGAAGAGACATCAGAGTCTGTGCTCAGTGGGGAAGACAGTCATTCCACAAGGGCACGGAGCTGCAGGGTCCACAGCAGTGGAGAGGGGGCCTCCCTGGGAAAGGGCTGAGGCTGAGCCCAGTGGATGAAGAAGAGTCAGGCAGGCAGAGGCTGTGGAAGGAAAGGTAGAGCGAGCGCTGCAGGAAGAGGGAACAGCCATGCGGTCTGGGACCAAGAGGCCATGGCCGGTGTGCGGAAAGACACCATGGAATGCTGCACATCATGGGATCTGCACTGTGGAAGAGGCTATGGATGCAACATAGCAGTGTCTTTCAAATCATGAATCTCAATCCATTGAGTCCTAAATCCAATTTAGTGGGGTGAGACTAGGACTTTTAAAATTATTATTAAATACTATAAAGTAGAAAAAAAGGCTCTGGCCAGGTATCTTAGTTGGTTAGAGGATCATCCTGATACGTCAAGGTGTGGGCTCGCTCCTCAGGCAGAGTACAATACAAGAAACAACTAATGAATGCACGAATAAGTGGAACACAAATCAATGCTGCTCGCTCTCTCTCCCTCCCCTCTACCTCCATTCTGCTATCTATAAAATGGATTAAAAAAATTAAAACATAGTGAAAAATAGAGTACATAACATGAAGTAAAGGTAGATAGTATTTCATTGTGTGTGTGTGTATATGTGTGTGTGTGTGTTTTGAGTTGCAAGGTAAAATGTACTTCCAACGGGGTAATAGGCAAAGTTTGAAAAAAATATGCAATTCAGCTTCTTTCTACTCAGGGTAAAAATGGGGAGAAAAATAAAAGGAAACACGATATAAGAATGACAGAGCCAACCAACATTCTGAACTCTCCCCTCAAGGTCAGAAGGGCTGTGTGGTGCAGGGGGAGGATGCTGGCGCCCTCCCCTTGCACTGTGGCTTCCCCTTGCCGATTCTCAGTCTCCCATCTATATAATGAGTGTTGTGCGCAGACGGTGTCTCAGGACTCCTGATGTAGGACTCCAGGTCTCGGAGAAGAACAAAGTGTGGGAATAATACAGGATGGAAATGGTCAGCCAGCATTCCAGTCTGGCTAATAGTGAGACCAGAGTCGCTGGTCCAAATCCTCCATGAACCAGCCAGCAGCCACCTGCAGCCACGTGCCAGGCACTCTACCACGGTCACAAACTGAGCCCGTGGCACCTGGAAACTCTCGAACTGACCACTGTGACTGTGGAACGAGGAGGAGAATGAGAACAGGACCAGAGAGGCTCTGCACACAGGCCCAGAAAACAACTGAAAGCACAGGAAGCCCTGACGACAGATCAGCAAACTCTCCTCGATGGAGAAAGGTGGGGGCACCATTCCAAGCACCTGGACAAAGCCTTCCCCAGGCCTAGGGAGAAGGGGCCGGGATCCCGGATCCCGGAAGAGAGAGAGTCCCTGAACCACAACCCCTCCCATCCACTTGAGAACATTCATCAAGCAACATGTAAGTGAAAACAAACAAATTCTGTAAACTGCCTTTAAAAATTCTTAGAAGCAGAGTAAGGAGAAAAGCAGAAAAGGGAGGAGAAAGACTGAACCAACTGAGCATCAGAATAAAGGCACAAACATAGCAGGGAGTGATCAAGGAAAAGCTTCCCAGCAAAAGAAGTCTATTAAACTCATGTTCACAGCAGCATTAGTCACAATGAAGCAACCCAAGTGTGATGGTTAATACCACGTGTCAACCTGACCGGGCCACCAGGTGCCCACACATTCGATCAGAGGTTATTCTGAGTGTGTCTGTGAGGAGCTTATGGATGAACTGACATTTGAGTCGGTAAAGTGAGTAAAGGAGATTGCCTTCCCTAAGCGGGGTGGGTCTGAGGCCTGAACAGAACTAAACGGCGGATCCTCCAGCGAGTAAAAGGGAACTTCCTCTGCCTGCCTCTCAGCTGGGACAGCGTTTCTCCTCTCTTCAGACGTGGACTGAAACATCCACTCCTCTGGGCCTTGAGCCTCCGGCCTCCAGGCTAAAACAATACCCGCAGCTCTCCTGGGGCCCGACCTGCCAACTGTGGGTGTTGGGACTTGTCGGGCTCTGTAATCACGTGAGCCAATTCCTTATAATAAACATCTTTCATCCGTCAATCAATCTGTCTATCTATTTACACTCTACTGGTTCTGTTTCTCTGGAGAATCTTAATGTACCGAATGGCCACTGGTGGATAAATGGGTACAGAATGCACCTGTGCCGTCAGGACACACACAATGGAGATCCTCAGCCTTCAGAAGGAAGGCCATTCTGACACATGAATAAAGAGCAAGTACTGCATGAGTCCACATTTACACGAGCTTCTAGAGGAGTCAATTTCATAGAGCCAGAAAGAATGGTGATTGGGATTAGGGAGAAAGGGAAATGGGAAATAATGTTTAATGGGTATAGAGTTTTCGTTTGGGAAGAAAAAAAAGTTCTGGAGATGGATGGTGATGGCTGAACAACAATGTGAATGCACTTAATGGCACTGAAATGTACACTTAAAAATGGTTAAGCGCAGCTGATCGATGTTTCTCTCTCATCAATGTTTCTTACTCTCTATCCCTCTCCCACTCCTTTCCTCTCTGTAAAAAATCAATAAAATATATTTTTTTAAAAAGGTTAAGATGATAAATTTTATGTTATGCATATTTTACCATAATAAAAAGTAAAACAAAACAATTTTTTAAAAGTTTATAGGGTTTGGTGTTGTTTTTTTAAAATATATTTTATTGATTTTTTACAGAGAGGAAGGGAGAGAGATAGAGAGTCAGAAACATCGATGAGAGAGAAACATCGATCAGCCGCCTCCTGCACACCTCCTACTGGGGATGTGCCCGCAACCCAGGTACATGCCCTTGACCGGAATCGAACCCGGGACCCCTCAGTCCGCAGGCCGACACTCTATCCACTGAGCCAAACCGATTTTGGCGTATAGGGTTTGGTTTTAATGAGCAGGCTCCCACTTTATTTAAGTAGAAGGAGACTGGGTTCTCAGGCGGTCCAGATATCGCAGTCACTACTGAGCACATGTCCTCGGAGCTTCGCCACAGGAAGTGCCATCCTAATCAGGTTACTAGGTAAGTGGAGAAGCAGAGCCAGTCACAGGCGTGGTTGGTGGATCTCACGGGCTGGCTTCCTGTTGCTCCGATGGCTGGTTGCCCCCTCCACTATGGGAACCACCAGAGAGGAATTCTGAAGGAGTTTGAAGAAGGTGTTGGAGCAGATGAGGGAAAGCATTCCACACTAAGTTACCATGGTGCTACTGGCACAAATTGTGTCCCCAAATGGAATGTTCATTTGCACTGGCTTTAGGTGCACGTAACGACCCACCTGCTCAAATCCCCACTCCTTCTGTCTACACTCTTGGAAAGCAGTGAATTCAATTTTTCTTAAAGAGGCACCTGCTCTGGGGACCAGAGACCCTGCTCAACCCGGTGGAGCGAGCTGCTCGTACCTCTACATCCCGTTTCAGCTTCTCCAGGAAGTTCTTCTTACTCTCCTCGCCCACCCGCAGCTTCTGCCCTTCGTTGAGGAAGTCGTTGTCTTTAAACGTCGGCAAGTCCTTGGCCTGGGGGGACAGCCACAGTGTTAGCTGAGCAGCAGATTCATTCACCCCCGGACCGCTGCTGGGGGCCATGGCACAGAAAGGGGAAGGGTCTACACCGCACAGACCGTCAACCTGCCACATCAACGGCTCAGCACAGGAGGCTGCAGTCCCAGGCTTCGGGCAGACGGGGATGGCAACTGCGTGGCATCTGCCCAACAACGAGGACCGACCACAGCATGCCTTCCTGCCGAGCCTGGCCTACCGCAGGGGTCAGGCAGCCACCCACTGACTCAGGATGGACCATGACGTGGACACCGCCAGCCTTCCAGGACGATGAAGAGCCCAGCAAGGGCCGAGCTAAAAGGCTGGAGACCAAGGCGAGGCTGAGCGGAGGCTGAGGCTGAGGCTGAGGCTAGGCAGGTGCTTAGAGCTCTGGCAGACTGCACGTCTGGGAAGTGGACTAGGGGCTGTGATGCAGGAAGGCACAGGATGGCCAATAGGTGTTTCGCATTCCAAGCCAACCCATTCTACGCTTGACCAGCACCGGCCCCAGCATACCTTCTCCTTGTCACTCGCTTCTCTGGCAACAGTAGAACCCTGAAAGGATAAGAGGCATCAGGAGAAGTCCAGCTGAGGCAAATTCCGTTGAGTGAGAAAACATGCCCCTGTCTCTGGGGAGAGGCAGCAGGTGGACGGAAGTAGGCTGGTTAGAACCCTAGAGGGGCCAGGAGGCAGCAACTGGTTCACTTCCTCTGTCACAAACGGTTCACAGAGCTCTGACTACGGCCACGTCCTGCTCAGGAAACAGGACTGTGCCAGGAGTCTCAGTGCCTGCCCGTGAGGAACTTCCCTTCCAACAGGGGAGACAGGCACTAAGCAGTAGCTACACATGAATTAATCCATTAACCACAATGGTGCTGAGCGGGACAGGAGAGGACACAGGATACTCTGAGAGCCTGAAGCACAGGGAGGGGCCTGGACTGGAGAGGGACGGTGGCCAAGGCCTGCTTCGGGGAACAAGTGATACCTGCGCTGAGCTCAGAGGGCGTGTAGGAAGTAATTAGATGGGGGAAGGTGGAGGTAGACAAAGGGCAGGGAGGGAAATAATTCAGGCAGCCTGCGTGGGATCTCGGGGACGAGGGGACGAGGGGAGCACAGACTCTGCAGGGATGGACCGGAAACCAGTGCCGCTGCAGCAGGGGACAATGGTGCAAGGCAACTGGTGAAGTCAGGAAGTGAGGCGTCAGCACAGCGAGCGCTGTGGTTCGCAGGCAAAGTGTGCTCTCTTCAGTGCCTAGAAAAGCACTTGTGCTGTCAGTCCACGGGGCCTGGGCAGATGCCAGTGTGTGTGCATCTAGAACAGCCTGTCCCATCCCACTGCCAGGAGTCACAGAGCATCAATCTATATATATAAAAGCCTAAGCAACCAGCCGACTGGCCAGTAGCTATGACGTGCACTGACCACCAGGGGGCAGATGCTCGATACAGGAGCTGCTGAGCTGCAGTCACTTGGCAGCTGCGGTTCTTGGGTGATGCACCCGGAACCAGAGAGGAGGGAGCCCGATTCTGGGGTGCGTCACCCGAGAACCGCCCTCTCACAATCCGGGACTCCTCGGGGGATGTCGGAGAGCCGATTTTGGCCGGATCCCCGCCGACAGGCCAAGGGACCCCACCTCTAGCTGTTACATAGATGTGGTACAGTGGGGGCTTAAGTAACCTCCTGTCACTGTCACCTGGACGTCACACAGCCTTTGGCCCACAAGAACTAGACATAATCAACTCCAGAGCTGCCTGTCCATGCCGCAGATGTTCTGGCTTTCCCATTATGTGGCAGCTGGAATCGTGGCCCTTCCGAGCCCCGGGGGGAGAGCAGCCACAGAGCTGGGAAACGCAGAGCCCTTTACCTTGAGGTCATACTTGCGGTGTACAGTGAGCCGATGGCTGAACACGTTCCTGGTGACCACCATGTAGGTTTCCACACCATCCACGGTCAGGCGGTACATGCCCAGGAACTGTGGCAAAAGGGTGTTGCCGTGACACTCCACTATGAACTAGAAAGGAAGGCAGGAAGGCTAAGGAGCGTAGGAAGGTGCCAGGATGGACGGGGCTCTCCCCAGGCTAAAACGCTCCCTGCCTGGGACTCTAAACTGGGTTATGTGAAGTCACGGGGTTCCTTAGACTTACAACAGGCAGCAGCCACCCCCACCCTCAACTGGCATAACAGAGCGAGAGGCTGAGCAGGCAGTGCAGAGCCCTGTGGTTTCATATTGCTGGGGTTCCTCTGTAGGAAAATCACTAGTCTAGGCGGCATCTCCTCTGTGGCCTGAAATGGGGAAGCCACAGGGCAGAGAGGGCTGCAGAGGCCGGCTGTGACTGGCTGTCTGGGAAAACAGAATGCTCCCGACCACACACCCCGGCCCGGCCCCAGGGTTTCTGGCTGTAATTCCCCAAAGACTAGACGTCCCTGTCACCACTTCTCAGGTGCCCCAGAGAGCAGCCAGCTTTCCCCGAAGACGCAGGCAGGCTGGGGGCAGGCACTCAGATCATGCCGCCGCACTGCCCGCTTCTCTCATGGACCGGCTCCAGAGGAGTGGGGAGGAGGAATGGGAAGAAAAGCAACCCTGCTGGGCCGACGGGACCTCTTTCAGAAGAAATGAGTGTGAAAACTTCCCAACTCTGGCAAGAAGCAGCAGAGATCGACCAAAGGACTTGAATGCATGCATATAACAGACACGGGGGGGTGAGGGCATGAGTGGGGATGAGGGGACATTGGGGGGATGAGGACACATATGTAATACCTTAATCAATAAAGGAAACAAACAAACAAAGCAGCAGCTGTTCAGCTGGGACAGAGTCAGGAACATGCCTTCGTCCTTCCCTTTAAACTTCTCCTCACAGACACGGGGCCAGGAGGGCCACGTGCCTGGCTGTCAGGAAGCAGCTCCATCACCAGGGGACCCGTCTCTCCAAGAAGCTCCCCAGGGCTCGCTCCCTCTCCCAACCCACCCTGCGGTCCAGGCTCGGGACTCACCATACCTGGTGGTACTTCTTTAAGATGTTGTGCATCTCTGCCACATCCTCACTGGAAACGGTCTTGATGACGAAGCGCCGGTCGTAGGTGGTGAGGAAGCGCGTGCCACACCGGCCCTGGCTGTCGCTGTTGATGGGGGCGCTGCGCGTCACCGAGTTCTGAGGGACCGAGAGAAAGCGGGCTGGTCTTGGGAGGGGAGCAGGACTCTGACTGAGTCTCCTGTTAGGGGCCGTTGCTCTGAGGCCAATGACACGGAGACAGATGGGACCTCACTCGCCCTTTTACTCATGGGAAGGTCACATCTCTCCCAAAAGTCTTCCTCAAGAGTGACGAGAGCTGGTCCCCATCTTTGACTGGGATGGGAAGAGGATTTACTGTGAAATACTTCCTTTCTTTCTGATCCCAGACAGCCACCCCCGACGGTAGGGACCTCGGTTCTAATCCTGCCACTCGCATGTGATGTGACCCACGTAACTTCTCTACGCCTGCGTTTCCTCACCTGGAACACCAGGAGGCAGAGCGAAGGGATTTTCCCGGTCTCTTAGGATGACAAAAACAAAGCTCAGGAAATATTCGAGAGGCCTCGCATAAATAAACGATAGGCAGTGGTCTCTCTTCCCTGTGTGTGCCCTGCAGCTAGGAAACCCTTCCCTAAGCAGGACGCTGGTCCTACCTCTCTGCCCAACACCTCTCCCTTTGCCTCACACTCCTGCTTATCTGCGCAGGGCGGGGCGTTTCTGGTCTGTCCTGCTCCTCCTCGAGGCCCCATCCCATTAGGATCAGAGAGCTGTGGGAGCCTCAAGAGGAGTAGGGGAAGGTGAGGCAACCCAAGGGGATGTGTTCACCAAGCAGACACTGGGAAAGACCTTTGGGAGGCAAGGCAGGGAGGGAAATGCCAGGAAAACACAGAGATCTGCTCACAGAAACGCCTCCTCTCTCAGCCTTTTCTCGTCTCTTACCTGGGACCCGACTCTATACCTTCACCTCAAGCCTCCTCATGAGAAGGGAGCACCACTAAAGTCTGAAGTGGTGAGGGGCTCTCTAACCTAGAGGAGCACACCCCAAAACAGGGTGTCCCCAGCCCTACGTGACTGAGGGCCTCACTCTCCCAGCCTGGTCCTCCACCAGGAAGATGGAGAGGCCTCAAGCCCGGTGGGAAGACTAGCTGTATCCCTGCCTCTTTCTCAGGCAGCATTTCTGACTCTAAATCATTGGCAGTCCCAGAGGACAGAGTCCCTCACTGAACACCATCCTCCCTGCCCTATTTCACTTGTGAGCACAATCATTTGCCCACGAGGCTATTAGAGAAAAAATGCAGACACGGAGAGGATGTGGTTAGATGGCCAAGGGGAGGGGAAAGAGCCGCAGTGGAAGGGAGAGGTCCGAGCAGGTGACCTGGGTTGCAACTATGGCAAGAAGTTTCCAGAAAGTCTCAGGCTCCAATCGGTCATGATTTCCTTTCAGATCTGCTCCTAACCGAGGGGGCTGGAGGGACCTCCCAGTACCTCTTAGACCTTCCTGCTCGCCCAAGCCCCTGGCATCTCCTCCTCTCACATCCTCTCACCCTCCCCTTCAGGACAGACATCTTTGCAGGAGGCCTTGCAGCGTGGAGGAGAGAGGGGAGGGAGACTCACGCATCTGCTTGTCCTGAACTACGCTGGGGAAGGCGGACTGGGCGTGGGGTGGAGGACTTAGTGTTTTAAAAGACCGGGGCATCGGTTTTAGATTTCCGCAGGCTGTACACTCTTTTCCCCCAGACAATGGAAAGTCAGCTGAATGTCTTCCTGCTACAAAAGTGAAGGGGACGATTCTCCACCAAAGGCTGTCTGCCGAGGGAGGAAGGTCCGGGAAGGTGCTAGGTGGGGAAGTGACAGAAGCCACAGACTGTAGGTTACACTCAGATGTCCCTGGTATTGGGATTCATTCCTCCCAACAGGACCAAGTCCTCCGTGACACGACCACCCCCTGAAGGGGGCAGTTTCCTGCCATGCCTTGTCCCCTCCCAACATCAGGACAGGGGGCAAGTTTAGGAGGGGGCACTCCGACCTGGCAAGAGATCACACTGCCCTTAAAGTCCCCCTTTTCTAATCTGTCTTAGGTGCTTTAAGAGGCAAAAAGAGGGTCCTAAGCCTGTGAGGCATCACAGGAAGCACTTCGAAGGCCCTCCCCCTCCAAGAGCCACCAGCATGGAAAGAAGACAGCCTGGGCTGGAGCGAAGCATGACTGGAGGCACAGCCCACGAACAGTAGACACTTTTGCTCGACTTGTCCTGTGGCTTCCTGGCCCCACTCTGCTCGCTAATCCTTCCGATTTTGCGAAGACACCTGTACCTGGTAATCCTGATCGTCAATCCCAAATCTTTCCCGAAGATTTCGAAACACCATGGGGCAGTACTCCTTAAACTTGAAGCGGCTGGGGAGGTTCTCCCTGGGGAAAAGCAGAGGCAGGTCTTTGTGAACATCTTGCTTATCTTAATTCTCACATCAGAACTCGCAGCGTGTGGTCCATGGATCACCGGGATCTGAACAATCTGTAGTGCTTAAAATGTAAGGTTCTAGCCTCCAGAAATTCAGGAGGTGAGCCTGGAAAGCTTCTTTTTTTTAAAATTTATTTTTTAAAATATATTTTTATTAATTTCAGAGAGGAAGGGAGAGGGAGAGATAGAAACATCAATAATAAGAGAGAATCATTGATCAGCGGCCTCCTGCACACCCCCCCATTGGAAATTGAGCCCGCAACCCAGGCATGTGCCCTTGACTGGAATCAAACCTTGGACCCTTCAGTCTGCAGGCCGATGTTCTATCCACTGAGCCAAACCAGGTAGGGCATTTTTAAAAATTTAAACATTTAATCCTCAGCCAAGGATATGTCCTCACTAATTTTACAGATAAAGGGAAAGGGGGAGAGAGAGAGAAACATCGATGTGAGAGGAACCTTGATTGGTTACCTCCTGTTTGCACCCCAACTGGGAATCAAACCCACAACCTAGTTATGTGCCCTGACCTTTCAGTGTACAGGACAATGCTGCAACTAACTGAGCCACAATGGCCAGGGCCAGAAAGCTTCATTTTTAACAAAAACTCTAGGTGATTTTGTGCATGTGAGTTTATTTATTTATTTATTTTTAAATATATTTTTATTGTGTGTTTTTTTTTTGAGAGAGAAGAAGGGAGAGCAAGAGAGAGACAGAAACATCGATGAGAGAAAAACATCAACATCCATCGGCTGCCTCCTGTACGCCCCCAGCTTCTAGAATAAGATGATGTTATTACTATGGCAGAAAGAGGTCACTAAGGGACATTTTCAAATCAAGCTTCTCCTCCCACCTAACAGTCTGAGGCTGGTGGGGTGACAGAGCCCCGCTGGTGAGGTGGTGAGGACTGTGGAACAATGGAGAGTGAAACCAGGATTCAAATGCAGAAAGGAAGAGAGTGTGAGCAGAAAACAGTTTCTGGGATGACCCATCTATATATATAAAAGCCCGATATGCAAATTGTCGCCTCAGGAGTTCGACCCAGAGACCAGGAATTCGATTGCTTGCTATGACATGTGCTGACCACCAGGGGGCAGTGTGGAATGAAGGAAAGCCCCTGATAGCTGGCCAGGCCTAGGGACCCTACCAGTGTATGAATTTCATGCACCAGGCCTCTAGTAGTAGGATAAAAAGCAAGGTCTCCAAAGGGCTTAGAGCAGTGGTCTGCAAACTCATTAGTCAACAGAGCCAAATATCAACAGCACAACGATTGAAATTTCTTTTGAGAGCCAAATTTTTTAAAGTTAAACTATATAGGTAGGTACATTGTTATTAACTTAATTAGGGTACTCCTAAGGCGTAGGAAGAGCCACACTCAAGGGGCCAAAGAGCCGAATGTGGCTCGCAAGCCGCAGTTTGCCGACCACTGGCTTAGAGTAGACCCCAATCTGTGCCAGGTGAGATGGCTGCTTCAACAAAGCCTGAGACAACTTTCAGGCCCTAATGCTAATCCAAGAAGCCACCAGGAACAAAAATGGGAAGAATTACTTTGGATAGCGCCCTCGGGCACCATGCTCAGCCTGTTGATCACACACAGTTGGAGAGAAAAGAGCTTGGGTGCATCCCAGGCCAGAATCGTGGCAGGCAGCTTCTTGCCTCAGACTAAGATCAAGATAGGGCCACTACTGTCAGCCTCATACGAGATACCTCAGCTCCTGAGCAGCTCACTTCTCAAACTGGCCCTGGATGAATCACGCTGGGCAGAGCCACATGCCCTGAGGGACACTGGAGGTAGCTGATAAAGGATGAGATGACAAGACAACTGGGAGAGAGGTCCATAATGAATGCATTTTTCCAGCCAGTTTTTCAGCTCTGTCATCCAGGTGTCGCTATTACACCCTGCCAGGTGCTGGCTTGCCCCGCCATACACAAGGTGTCAGAAGCTCTTTGCTTTAAGGGAAAGGATTGCCCACAAAACTTGAGTCCACTCAATAGGCAACTTACTTATTGAAGAGATGATTATCCACCTTGATCTTGCTGTACGCTTTGAAGTCATCTGGCATCAGCATGACAGGAACAGGGACATTGCTCAACTCATTGATCTGCAAAGCAAAGGAAAAGTGAGGTCCGCAGCTCGGAGGCCTCCTGCCTCAGACAGACAATATGCTACAATGTGGATGCCACCATCTCACCAAAAAAACATGTCCAAGGATTCCCTCCTTGTCTTTATTTCTGCTCTTCTCTTCCCAACCTCATCTCCATCTACTGAAATTCTCCCCACCTGATAGGGTCCAACTCAAAAGGCACCTCTTCCATAAATCTTTCCATGATTCTAGACCATAAATGTTCTTTCCCATGTTAGAGTTCCTGGTGTGTCCATCTTTTGGCCATCTCACAGCCTCCCTCATTTGTAGTTAATGCTTATAAACCTCATAAGTCTGCTAGACTATAACCTAGGCAAGACCGTAATATTGATCTTTGTAAGCAAATATCATCTAACTGATCTTTAGGGGCTCTGTAGTACTTAGTCCCAGGATGTGCATATAGCAGGTACTATATAAACATTTGTCAAATGCAATAATGGATCAATGAATAAATGTCACCCAACCTATGTGAGTATTGAGGCCTTGAACAACTTCATACAAATTGTGGGTCACTCAAGAAATCAGCTTAGGCCCTGGCCAGGTAGCTTAGTAGTTTAGAGCATTTTCCCGATATGCCAAGGTTTTGGGTTCAATCCCCAGTCAGGGCACATACAGGAATCAACCAATGAATGCATAAATAAGTGGAAAATGTTTCCACCCCCCACCGCCCACACACACACACACACACACTCACTCTCTCTTTTTCTCTCTCTCAAAGAAAGAGAGAGAGAGAGAGAGAGAGAGAGAGAGATCAGCTAGGGCAGGAAAAGAACTGGGTATATAACTCATCTCCAAAGTAAAGGATTCAATTTACAGTGAGCAGAAGAGGTGGAGATAGCTGGCCACTGTCTCACTTTACTCTCCTGATTAAAGCAGGGCCGGTTCTTAAAGCTGTGTCCTGCCTTATGATAACGGGGTGGGGGGGGGATGCGGGGGGGTGCTTTGCCCCCACTGCAAACATTCCTTCTCCTCGTCTTTCATCCCCCTTGAGGGAGCTGCAGCCGGGACAGGGAGCTGGCTTCCCATTGGTGCAGAACTGAGGGCGAATCCTTCACTGCCCCATTCCCAGTTTGCCAATTAGTGGGCTAATTAGCCACAGATGTCCTCTCCCATCACAGCAGAGTATTTGACATTTGACCCTCAACTCAGTTGCCACTAATGCATTCAGGATTTACAGCGGAAACCTCAGTCCTGACTTAATGGATAGGGGGGAGGGAGAGCATAGCCTAGGTCTCCCAGATACTTCCCTTGCAAATCCTATTATGTCAATGAGGCCCCATGTGGCAACCAGGGAAGAACCTAGAGTCATTAGGCCTCCTCCAGAACCATAAATGGGGGGAAATGGCATTTAATTTGCTGCCCCTTTTATGTTCCAAACCATTTTTATTTAGAAATATCTGAAGAGAGAGGACGTTCAAGTTAATGCGGTAACCGGGCTGGTGAATACCTTCCTGGAGTTGGTGAAATATCCAATTGACACGTGGGGAAATTAAGAAAGGCAGAGAGTGTGTGGGGAGGAGGAGGGACCGTAGGGTGGTGGGAACTGGCAGTGGGGCAGAGAAACGATAAACTGCTGGGGGAAACTGACTAGCACAGACACAGGAGTATAGACTGTATGATTCCGTCGATATGACGTTCTAGAACAGGAATCCATGGTGGGAGAAATCCACTAAGAGGTGGCCTGGGTTGGCTTGGGAGGAAGCTAATTGTAAAGGAAGCTGAGAGGTGTGACACATTCTGAGGTGACAGAAATGTTCTCTATGTCGTTTGGAGTGATTACATGGGTAGATGATGTACGTCTGTGGAAACTCATCAAACTATACTTGAAATTTCCAGCATCCAGCTCTGCGATGCCTGCCATCGGCTAAAGGGCCGCGCGCGCGCGCACACACACACACACACACACACACACACACACACACGCACGCACACACACGCACACACACACACACAGCTCCCACTCCCAGGGGTGCGCACAGGGACCCTGACTGCTAAGTGTGTGCCTACGGAGGAAGCCGTTCCACTTCCTTGCTTTTCTGCCAACAGAAACAATTCATGGTGGCCGTCCCACTTCCTTTTTCCTGGCATGGTAAGCTTGGCTCTGAGAGTTGAAGAAGAAGTTCATGCTCTTAGCAATTCTGCCTTTCCTAGCTCATATCATCATGCTCGAAAGAACGTACCACTGGCTCAAAGAGTACGGTTTTACACCAGAATGTTCTAGCATGTGCTACGAATTGGTTCTGGGTTGGTCTCATGTCCAAGCTCGGTGCCGAGGCCAGGGCTTGATACTGGAGAACTAGAAAAGACTAAAACATTTGCCAGGAGGAACTATTCTAACAGGCGCTATTCAGGAATGCTCTATTCACTAATCCTCTCGGTGACTCCTAGTGCAGCGCAGTTTGAACGGTTGTGAAGCTGGTTAGTTTTTGGCTCTCATTCCATCTCGATTCTTGACCACACAACCTAAGAGTGGGAGATTTCTGAGATAATATATTGGTCAACAATCCATACATCTGAACTATGTAGATGCCCCCCTCATTCCCCCTGGACCACATGTGGATGATTCACTCTAGGGATTAGCTGTACCTCTTTATTTTAGTTGTGCTAAATTTTTTATCCCCAGAGTCCTATTCAATTTCAACTGAACAAGCACTTACTGAAATACCTACTACATGCTTCATGTATGTTAGGGAAGAGGGGCCACACAGTGGGGGGGAACACTGTGCACACCAAAGTAGGCGGCTGAGCCTCTTATCAGGGAGACGAGACAAACCCATGCTACCGTGGAAGTGGAAGTCAAGTAGAGTACAAGCCAGTGAGAACGAAGGGACGGGCATCAGGAGCAGCTGGTGTTCAGAGGAGGGCGAGGTTGGTATGGGCAGAGTCAGACTCCCCGCCTCACACATCAGGCTGGAAACAGGGCACCTCATGCCCCTTCTGTATTGCCAAGAGCACTTGACACTGGAAGCATCTACAAGATCATGTTACACCCCAGCTTAAAAATCTCCCACGGCTCATCCACCTCAGGGCCGTTTTAACTCCTTCCCCTCTAAGGCCTTTCCTGATCTGGCTCAGACTCTGCCAAACTTCTCTTCAGTTTACTTTTCTACTCAATGTATTGAGGGCCTTACTACAGGCCAGTACTGTGCCAGAAGCTGGGGACACAAAAAGTGGTAAGCCGTGTCTCTGTTTAGCTGGGAAGACAGACAAGTAACTAATACAATGTGAGGATGCTATAAAGGGAGATGGAAAAACAGATTAAGAAATGATTGATTCGTCCGGCTGACATAGCTCAGTGGCTGAGCATCGACCCATGAACCAGGAGGTCACGGTTCCATTCCCAGTCAGGGCACATGCCCAGGTTGCAGGTTTGATCCCCAGGGTGGGGTGTGCAGAAGGCAGCCGATCAATGATTCTCTCTCATCATTGATGCTTCTATCTCTCTCTCTCCCTCTCCTTTCCTCACTGAAATCAATAAAAATATATTTTTAAAAAGAAAAGATTGATTCTGCCCTAGTCCGGGTTCTCAGTAGTTAGAGCATCGGCCTGAGAACCAAAGAGTCTCGGGTTTGATTCCCAGTCAAGGGCACGTACCTGGGTTGCAGGTTCAATTCCCGGCCCCTGTTGAGGGGCGTGTGGGAGGCAACTAATTGATGTGTCTCTCTCGAATTGATGTTTCTCTGTCTCTTTCCCT
>NW_005355708.1:5540311-5546088 GCF_000412655.1 Myotis brandtii | reverse complement strand
AGAGGAAGTCACAGAGAAATATACATAAGAAAGGTCTAGACTGGTAGATCTCAAAAAAATGAGAGGAAGGGAATTCCAGGCTGTGAGAACAGTCGGAACCAAGGCTCAGAGTTGTGTCCAGCCAAGGTGGCTCAGTGGTTGAGCGTCAACCTATGAACCAGGTCAAGATTCGATTCCCAGTCAGGGCACATGCCTGGGTGCTGGACTTGACCCCCAGTAGGGGGTGTGCAAGAGGCAGCCAATCAGTGATTCTCTCTCATCATTGACGTTTCCCTCTCCCCCTCTCCCTTCCTCTCTGAAATCAATAAAAATATTTTTAAAAATATATTATTTTTTTTTAAAAAGTAGAGAGATAATACAGGAAAGATAGGTGAATGGTCTAGCATATTATCAATTAAATAACATCTGCTTCTATTTATTGAATGCCTGTAAGTGCTTTATATTATTGTATATTATATGTCATAATGTCATTCATATTCTGTCTCTGCTATTATTTCTATCCTTAATAGTTACATAAGGTATTAATTTGATTTTGCAAAAGAGGTTCAAGGTACCTTGCTCAAGGTCACACAGATATATGTGTAGACTCAGGATTTGCTCCCAGGCCTGTCTGGTGCCAAGACCTGGGTTCTTCATACTGTGTTGTACAATCTTCTCATGGACAGCTACCTCGACTAAGGTAGTGTTTTCCTTTCCTAATAATCTTCAGGAAAAGTGTTGTGCTCATTTTAGGGAAAATGAAACGCAAGAGAGAAAAATTACTACTCAAAAGCTATACCAACAATCAGGGGGAGAGCCTGGATTTGAACTTAGGCTTGTCCACTAGATGATAAATTTGGACTCAACTACGCAGGCAATGGGGAGTCCTCTCAGGTTCAAGTCTGGCAATTCACATGATCAGATGGGTGATACAGAAAGGTAATTCTGGAATCAAAATCAAGTAAGGACTGGAAAGGGCAAAAACAATAAGCAGTACGATCACTTATGGGGCCATTACCGTAGTTTAGGTGATAGACTCTGGCATCAAGAGTAGAAGAAGGACTAAAGCTAGAGAGTCATCTAAGATCTGGCCAAGTGACACTTGCTCTGCAAGAGCTTCCTTGCTCCCCCAGGTTGATTTAGTTGCTCATTCCTCTGTGCATCTTCATATTCTAAGTGTCACATTCACTTTGGTAATTATTTGTTTACATGTTTAATTTCTCCACTAGGCTGTGAGCCCCTACAAAAGTAGACTATCTTACCCATTATTCTGACTAGCACATAGTGGTTGCACAACAGACGCTGGGTGGAGGGATGGATGGCTAGAAAAAGGGGATCGAAGGATGGCTAACATTAGGATAAAGACAAAAAGATACAGCAAAGCTGGTGTGACCATGCCAGGGGGTCATGGTCCGGAGGATGGGAAAGAAGATTAACATTAGTTATTGAGGCTATGACCAGACTGTAAAGAATCTTAAATGCCAGGGAGAGAATCAACTTTATTTGGTCGGCAAAGGGGAGTGACTGAACGTCTTGAAGCATGAAAGGTCATGACCAAAGCAACGTTACAGGAAGATGCGCCCTTCCTTCACTATCTGCACATTTCTGGACCAACCTCTTGCACCTTCAGCAGAAGTGCACTGTGGAAGGCTAACTCATTCGAACGTCACACTAAATATAACATGTGAGGATGGTAAGTTTGTTGTATCTCCTTTCATAGAAGTGGTTTTGGATTATCCACATGATTAACTCCATGAGCCATTAGCATAAATAAAGAGGAGGTTAACCAAGCTGAATGAGGAACAACTTAAAAGCAGAGTTCACTCTATGCTGATCCGACTGGAGATGAAAATTCAGCCACCAGTTCCAGTCTGATGAATTGCTGATCCCAGAAGCCTCCACTTCCCTGTGTGACCTTCATTGGAACTGCTACCCAGGAGGTGTGGGCTGGGCATACAGGATTCCTGACACGTCCCAGGGTTCCGAGGGTGACTCAGCTATGGGCTGGCTACCACTGACAAACATTTGTTACCTGCCACCATCCGAAAACATGACGTATTGGGAACCACACTCTCAAGACCAAGAGCCCCAGCAAGACCTGGAACTCCAGAGAGGGAAAGGCAAGAACTCCAGAGAGCCACAGCGGCCAACAAATTCACCCCTGAGTTTATTCCTTGTTTTTATACCTTGGCTTTTCTCCTCCTATTGAATCCCACTGTTCTCTATGAGGTCGGAAAGCCTGCTAAAGGACAAATTCATCCAAAGGCCTCATTAGAGCAGAAGTATTTCCTAAGATTTTTAAAGAAACAGGTCAAGAGAAAAAGGCAGGAAAAGTAGGTTCTGGGTCTACACTGAGCAAATAAAATGCATGGACAGAATGGGAGTGAAATGTGGGAGAGGAATGAGCAAACTTAAGAATGAATCTGGCCCTGGCTGGTTTGGCTCAGTGGATAGAGTGTCAGCCTGTGGACTGAAGAGTCCCAGGTTCAATTCCGGCCAAGGGCACATGCCTGGGTTACCGGCTCGATTCCCCCCCAATAGGGGGCATTTGGGAGGCAGCCAATCAATGATTCTTCTCTCATTGATGTTTCATTCTCTCTATCCCTCTCCCTTCCTCTCTGAAATAAAAAAAATAATAAATAAATAAATAAGACTAAAAAAAAATAATGAATCTGTTCCTCACACCATACATAAAAATTAATGCAAAATAGATTACAAACCTAAATATAAGAGCTAAAACTATATGACTTTTTTTTTTTTTTAAGAGTTTTTCTTAGGAGAAAATGTAGGGAAAAAATCTTCATGACCTTGGGTTAGGCAAAGTCTTCTTAGATATGGCACCAAAAGCACAAACAATCAAAAAAAAAAAGATAAGTTTGAGTTTATTAAAATTAAAAACTTGAGCTTCAAAAGAAAACACCAAAAAAGTAAAAAAGATAACCCAAAGAATGGGATAAAATATTTGCAAATCATATATCTAATAAGTAACTTGTATCCAGAATATATCAAGTACTCTTACAACTCAGTAATAAAAATACAAATAAACCAATTAAAAGATGCAAAAATGTTTTTTTTTCAATGGGCAAAGGGACTTTTTTTTTTGCAAAGCATCTTAATAGACATTTCTCCAATGAAAATAAAATATGACCAATAAGCATGTGAAAAGATGTTCAACTTCACTAGTTACAAAAGAAACAAATTGAAATCACAATGGAATAACATTTCACATCCACTAGGATGGCTACAATAAAAAAAGACAGACAGTAACAAGTGTTGGCAAGGACCACACACACACACACACACTGCTGGTGGAAATGTAAAATGGTGCAGCCACTTTGAAGACCAAGGCTGATGGTTAAACATAGTTACTTCTAAGTGGGAAAACATAGTTACCATCAATTGCTCCTATTCCTTCTGATCACCTGGGTGAGGCTTCACAAACGCCTGGTTCCTAACATGGGCAACATGTTATCAAGTCAGGTCTGTCTCTTCTGGTCTCCACACCCCTCTCAAAAGCTACCTCTTCCGTAATTCCAGACCCTTTGAACTGTTTCATCCATTAAAACTTCAGTTCTCCCTGACAAACCCAAAGTCTCTTGATTTTTCTCCCTGTTCCCTATACAGTCTTCCTCCACCAAATTCATGGGCTTCATCCTAGCACAGTGGTTCTCAACCTTGGCTGCACGTTAGAATCACCTGGGAATCTTTTTAAAATCCTGATTTCTGGGCCTCATCCTCCGGAAATTCTGTTTCTTTGTTATGGGGTGGGGCCACAACATTAGTAACGAAACAGAATTGTTATGGGGTGGGGCCACAACATTAGTAACAAAGAAACAGAATTGCTGGAGGATGAGGCCCAGAAATCAGGATTTTAAAAAGATTCCCAGGTGATTCTAATGTGCAGCCAAGGTTGAGAACCACTGCATTACAGGCTGAGTTGAAGCAACAAAACTTGGGACTAAGTGACCTCTGAAGCTCACTCAGCCGGTCCGGGGCTGTGGTGCCTCCAGCATTTCCCCTGAGGTGCCTGCTCATTATGCCCAGAGGCATGGCTCTTGCTTACAGTCAACGCCTTCCCAGCTGGCCCTCAAACAAACTCTCTGAGTGTTAGTTAGCAAGAGGGTGACCACCGCTGCGTCCAACTGAGTAGGAATCACAGATACACCTGTCCACCCGCCTGATGCCCCCACTTGAGCCGATTGCCTGCCTTTCAGAGAACGAAGCACCACACACACGCCCCATGCACAGGTGCACACAGGGGAGCAGACACTCAGGTTCTCTAACAAGACTATAATTCCCAGCTGTCCCTGGCACTCGGCTGAGAGACAGGACAAGGAACAGGAGGCAAAGAAAAGGAGACACGCCACGCAAGCACCACCACTGGCCAGCACAGCCCACAGCGCCGGACACTCGAGCTGAGTCTTCTGGTGCGACCACAGCGCTCCTGGCTCAGATCTCGACCAGCTCTCTGCACAGAAAGGATGCTTTCTAGCGAGAAGCAGGCAGCAGGACAAAATCAAGGGCTGACTTCTAGGCAGTGACACGGGGTTCCCATTTTGATGTCAAATGACCCCTGAGGTAGCACGAAGCAGGAGGAACAAACTCGGCTGGACTATTGGCCAGAAGCAGTTCCCAGAGGCCTGGGCATTAAACCCGCCGTACCCCCTGCCGTGGCCAGGGCCCTCACCTCAGTGCTGAAAACAGCATCCAGCCCAAGAACCAAGAAAGACCTCGCCATACACAGGTGCTTCTCTATATTAGAGGTAAAGGTCTAAAATCATGGCTCAGGCTATGGGTTATCCATCTACCAAACCAAAGCAAAGTCCTGCCGGCCCTGGGGCCCTCCATCATCATGTAGTCTATTGGCCATCTCAGGTGTTCAGAAAAGCCAGGGGGACTAAAGAACGGAAATGCAAGCCATTAGCTTCCTCCTCCTCATTGCAAACTTTTACTTGGTGGAGCTGGTTGTTTCGGGTCCTTTGACTTCTTTTGCTCATTCCTGGCCTAGGGACTCACAATGAAATGGTCAGAGTGCAGGGGGGCAAATAATTGGAAGAGGAAGAAAGATAGACCCTAAACGCACAGGACATAAACAAAGCCCTCCAGCTAAACTCTGGGCTGGGCCCCAGCTTCCTGACAGGGAGCGTTGGACCATCTCAAAGCACCCCAAGGATCCAGGGGACCCCTCTCTCATCCCAATCACCACCCATTACCACACCCTGCATGGCCATACAATAGAAAGCGAAATAAATGAGAAGTCAAAGGCTTGGACATGAGCAGCATAGGTCCTATGCCATCGGCGAAAGCAGGAAGGCATTATTTCTACCATGAACGGTCCTTAAAACCCGGCCTCACCTCTTCTCCTCTCCCTAACCCGGGAAGACCCTGGTCAAGTGTCTGTGGTTCAAGGAAGCCTGTGCTTCTCCAGTTGGCACATCTTGTTCAAGTAGGAAAAAAGGAAACCCAGGAAGGATTCCCATAGCCAGGAGGACGGGAAACTTTGAGGAGCCACACCAACCAAACGACCAGAAATAGAGGCACAGGCGGGCAGGCCAATGCCACCTGCCCTGTCACCTAGACAGTGAGCTGGCAGCGGGTTATAAGGAGCCGGGGTGAGACACATGCAACCCACCGGGTGAGGCGCAAAGAGAGGGAGAGGGGATGGGGGCGATGGCCCCGCACCCAGGCCTTCCCTCTGCGCTCCAGGGACGGCCCGAAGCGAGCACACCCGACGCAGGAAGCCAGCGGGGCTGGAGGGAAGGGGAGGCGGCCACGGCGTTCCACGGAGACACCAGGCC
>NW_005355708.1:5524447-5539721 GCF_000412655.1 Myotis brandtii | reverse complement strand
CCGCCCCTCCTCCCCGGGCCTGACGGGAACCCGGCCGAAGCCCCGCACCGGAGCGAGGAGGGGAGAAGGGCTGGGGGGAGGGGTCCCCGTTCGGGCCCCCAAAGCCAGGGTTTGGCTATTTCCTGCAACCTGACGTGCCAAGATGGCGGCGCAGGGAGGGGAGGAGGGGCGGGAGGCGAGGAGGGTGGGACGTACCATCCCCACCCCGGGGGGGAGGAGGAGCAGCGGAGGGAAAAGGAAGTCCTGCAGGGAAAGCCGAGGAACGCCCCCTCGCCCCACCCCAGCGTGGGTCTTTCCACTCCCCCGGGCCGAGGCAGCGTCCCACCCACAGGACACGCCCCTCCGCCCCAGGGCCAATGAGAAGAGCCGGCCGGGAGCCCAGGGTTTTATGAATGGGCTCCCCACTCACCCACCTGCTGCCCGGGCCTCCTCCCGCCAAAGGGTCAAGTAAAGAGACTGCTGGCACCTTAAGACACCTGTCCTACAACAGTCATAATCATCTTATTCTCTGGCTCACCTCATGAAATCTGTTACATAATTCCTCTCGGACCAAGGATCTCCAGGTATTTGACCTAAATGATGGGTCATAGTGCTCTGAATGGAAATATGCAAATTTGCTTCTCAGCACATGGTCGCTCTTTAAGCAGCTACAAAATAAATGTAGCCTTTATTACCAAGTAATATAAGATACATTATTAACCCTCTCATAGGGGAAGAGGATGAAGTGATTAAATAAGTAACAAGTTTGTTATTTTCTCTCTGGAGAAAGACTAGGTTTTAAATATTACAGTGCCTTGTGTTATAAGCGCTCAAAAATATAAATCCAAATTTGTTTTAAGCAGAATTAGGAATTAGTAGAAAAGGAATAGCTCAGCTAATGTGTGGGTCAAGAGTGCCTATGAAAGAGTTCATGAGTCAAATGAGGGCTTGTGGTGAAAGAATAGAGAAGGGAAAGAAGACAGGAGATTGGAACCGTAACTTTTTGGGTTTTTTAATAACTGACTAAAAAATAGTAGCAAACAACTTCAGGAAATCTAGAATTATTGTAATAGGATTACTACATGATAAAAGGAAGCCATAAAATATAAACAGCTTCCATTTTTATTTATTTTTTAAGAGCCAGGGAGCATACTGCCAATTTGGTCCTGACTCATAAAATCATTTGACTTCATCATTGCACTTCTCACATCAAAGACTCTAAGCACCCAGCCCTTCCTAAACTAGCTGGATTTGCAAAGGGGGAAGAAAGCTGACCTGCTTACTGTATTACTCAATAACAAGATACAATGCAGTTCCGTTACATAGTAAAGTCACTTACCAAACAAGATATTCTCACAAAGCTAACATTTTTTAAAAAGCATGTAAAAATTACCATTTGTGTGTGCCACACACACACTATACTTTTACAGTTTGAAAGATAGTCCAATGGTTCCAACAGTTCACTTAGAGATTTAAAAAATATTTTCCCCTTCCAGATTCTTTGTCACTCCCTTGGCTCTGCCCTAACCTGGTCTCACCCTGTCACCTATCTACTAAATCAAGTAAATGTTCATTTACCCTAGTGAGCACAATCTATCTCAGTGCCTGGAGAGTGAGGTTCCTGAAAGGACTGGTATATGCTGAGGTGATAGAATAGGTGTGTTCACACAAGTGGGAGGAAAGAGGCATAATACGAATCACAACCACAGGAAGCAGCCCTCCAGAGTGGCAGGAGTGCTCACACCTAGATGGTCCAGTGCCCACCATTAAAAACAGTCAAAACCCACTCTGCACCCAGCAAAAGTTGCTGAGGGTCCCCTAAAGCAAGTTCTCAAAGGACGTAGCTGTTTCAGGAGTCAACGGAGGAGAGTCACTTTGAACAGTGGTGGTTTGACGTCTGTGGAAGAAGTCACTTGAACTCTTATAAAGAGAATTTTTAAGGGGTCAGTCAGCAGCTTCCCTGGACATTCAGGAAAACCAGCAAGAGAGGATGGTTTCATCTTTTCATAAAGTTCTTCTCCAGGGCTACCGAGGTTCTCTGTAAAGAGTAGATATTCCGCTTCACCCGGTCCTCCAGGGAGGAGGTGGACGCACTCTCTAGCTTCATGCGGCTGGGGAGAGAAGACAGACGAATGTAAGTGACAAACGTGTCAACTGGTCATCTAGCAAAATTAGAAGAAACAGGCTGCTAGCCACAAAACAGCTGTAAAAACACACCCTCTTTTAAGCCCACATATATTACTTTTGCCTCCATCTGGAACTCAGTCATTTAAAACAGATTCAAAGGGAAAATTTATCTGTTTTGGAAAATAGTCAAAGCCTCATTGGAAAAAGACTTGCTCAGCCATGAATTCTTATTTAAAAGGCAGGCCAAGGAGATTCAATGAAAATACCAATTCACTTCTCCTCTCCTCAAATTAAAAACATGCTACTCTCTGGCCAGCTCTGGCCAAAAGCTAGGAGTGGTAACAAAGATGGTCTGGAGACTGAGCTCCACGTTCTCTCGACACAGACACACTGGGAACACAAGGAATGAACCAGCTGCCCAACTGCCTTCTTGGAACCTGGAGACTGAGCTCCACGTTCTCTCGACACAGACACAGACACACTGGGAACACGAAGAATGAACCAGCTGCCCAACTGCCTTCTTGGAATCATCGCTACGAAAGCCATTGGGCAGGAAGCAGATGCACTCACTGGATAAACTTCCCGTCCCGAGAGTCCAGCTTCTCCAGCCTCTGCTCCCTCTCCTCGTCCTTCGCGTGCTTCTTAAGGATGTTCAGCCTCTCTTCCTCCCGCCACTTGGCATTTTCCATCATTTCTTGCCGTTTTCGCTCAAGTTCCTCTGATGAGAGCTTTCTGTTGAACACAAAAACCATCCCAACATGTCTACTTCTCTACTGACAAAAAAACCGGAACCACCTCGGGGAGAAGAGAAATCAGGTAGGACCTCAGGTTCTACACCTCCTGCTCTTTCCACAGACATGCCTAACCTACTGTCAAACTCAGGATGAGTTTCTTTCCTTCCAAATACCTTGCTTGGTCAGGCGGGAAGTTGCCAGTCAAAAATAAATCTTTTTAGCCCTACGTGGTTTTGCTCAGTGGATAAAACACTGGCCTGCAGACTGAAGGGTCCCGGGTTCCATTCCAGTCAAGGGCACATGCCAGAGTTGTGGGCTTGATCCCCAATAGGGGGAGCGCAGGAGGCAGCCGATCAATGATTCTCTCTCATCATTGATGTTTCTACCTCCCTTCTCCCTGTCCCTTCCTCTCTGAAATCAATAAAAATATTTTTATTAATTTATTTATTTATTTTTAAATATATTTTATTGATTTTTTACAGAGAGGAAGGGAGAGAGATAGAGTGTCAGAAACATAGATGAGAGAGAAACATCGATCAGCTGCCTCCTGCACATCTCCTACTGGGGATGTGCCCACAACCCAGGTACATGCCCTTGACCGGAATCGAACCCGGGACCTTTCAGTCCGCAGGCCGACACTCTATCCACTGAGCCAAACCGGTTTCGGCAATAAAAATATTTTTAAAAAGAAATAAACTTTTAAATAAGTTTCTGTTCCCTGGAAACTTAGAGAATCAGGCAATAAATAGTTAAAAGGGACCTAGGATCCACCTCTCTTCTAACAACATAGTGAATATAAGATGTTGTAGACTCTCAGTGGTTCTCAACGTTGGCTGCACAAAATACTGATGTCTGGTCCTAGCCAGTTTGGCTCATGGATAAAGCGTCAGCCCATAGATTAAAGGATCCCCGGTTCGATTCCGCTCAAGGACACATACCATACCTTCAATTGCAGGCTCGATCCCTGGCCCTGGTCAGGGCGTGTGCAGGAGGCAACCAATCGATGTGTCTCTCCCACACTGATTTTTTTTCTCTCTGTGTCTCTCCCCCTCCATTCCATTCTCTCTAAAAGTCAATGAAAAAATATCCTCTAGTGAGGATTAACAACAAAAAAATACTAATGTCTGAGCCCACCTTCCAGAGATTATGATGGGGTGTAGCTAAGTAATGGGAATTTTTTTTTAAGCTTCCCAAGTGATTTTAATGTGCAGCCAATTTGTAGGGGCAGTAAAAGGAAGTTCATAAAAGTTGCTCATTCATCTAAACTTCTACTAAGAGCAACTGCAACCCCTAGGGAGAGCCTTTCATGGGACAGTCTCAGATCCCAGGGCTGCACGCCTATATTCTGTCTGGCCCACTCCACACCCAACTCAAACACAGAGTCCTGTCTGCCCTCAGGAGAGTCCCCTGCTTCCCTTTCAGCTGATGCTCAAGTAAGGGACACGCTCTCAAGAAAAGCTTTTCTATGGAAATCTCTAATTTACAGATGTTGAGAGACAATTAATTTGTCCCTTCAATGTGCCTCCCACTGTAAGGGGCAGACGTTTAAAAGTTGACAAGAAGAATAAAAAAAGCTGGTTGGGCAAAAAGGTGATAGAGACTGTCCACTTTGCCCAGGTTTGAACCGCTCCTACACTCAGGCCTGTAGGGCTGAAGTTTATCTGCTGGGCTCTTGACTCACCTGGTATATCCAGGTGCGTGCCGCCTTTGGTAGACCTCTTTTTTAGGTGATGGGCTCCTAGTTCGGCCTCTCTCTCTCCTGTTTACCTTAGAGTTGTGCCTGTAACAGACACAGAGGGCAGAGAGGAGAAAAGTTTTTTCAACACAAGGGCTTTTATCATGTTCCTCAAACGATGGAAGAAAAGCTAACTGTGTTAGAATTATAATCCAAATTGAAGAGAACAGAGGGCAGAAGTGGAAGGAAAACAAAGGCATAAAGGTACATAGATTTGATATTAAACTTGCTCTAGAGATTCCAAATAGATAAATATGTAGTTCTAGCCTGGCCAGCATGGCTCAGTGGCTGAGCATCGACCTATGAACCAAGAGGTTCACAATTCAATTCCCGGTCAGGGCACATGCCCGGGTTGTGGGCTCGATCCCCAGTGGGGGCATGCAGGAGGCAACCAATCAATGATTCTCTCTCATCATTGATGGTTCTCTCTCTCTCTCTCTCTCTCTCTCTTTCCCTCTCTTTTCCTGAAATCAATTAAAAAATATATATATATTTTAAAAAGTGGATTGCAACCACTTTAAAACATTTAAAAAAAAAATGTCATTCTAGGGGCCTGAGCTTTACATTGAGGTGAGGGGCAAATGATGTAAAGGGAGTAACAAAGCAAAGACATTTGGAAAAATGAACAGATATCACCAAAAGCAAATCACCTGTTGTGACCAGCCCCCGGCACGCACCGGTTATTTCACAGTGAATTCCAAGACTCACGTTTTGCTTGGCCTTGGGGACCGTGACCTTCTGTCCGGGGATCGAGACCTCCTGTCCCGGGACCCTCCTTCTCTGGTGCTCTTCTTGCTGGCATGTCTGGGAGGTGAGGGGGAGGAGCTCCTGGACCTGGAGTGATTCTTCCACCCATGCACTCCTTTTGGCTCAGCCATCAAAGGGCCCTGCAGACGCTGGCTGTGGTCGGAGTCCCTGACCTGTATCATCAAAGAAAGGAAGAAAGGCTATTCCTAGGAAAATCCAGCACTCAGGAGAAAATGCAGTGAGACAAGAAAATGGATGAGCACTGAGGTTCTGTAAGGAGACAACTGGGTAAACCAATCCCTTCACAGCGAAACTTAGGAAAGTTAGCTTCAGAATTATTTAAAAGAGTGTACCCACCCAACCACCTAAACTGGCTTGGCTCTTCACCGCAGCCTGAGGAGCAGCAAGAGGCAGAGCATGGAGCACAGGGCCTAAAGTTAAACATACTGAGGGAAAACAAGGACTCCAGAGCGGTGTGCATTTGTTGAACATTACCAACCTGTACATTTAAAATATATGCATTTCATGTGCCCTAACCGGTTTGGCTCAGTGGATAGAGCATCGGCCTGCGGACTCAAGGGTCCCAGGTTCGATTCCGGTCAAGGGCATGTACCTTGGTTGTGGGCACATCCCCAGTAGGGAGTGTGCAGGAGGCAGCTGATCGATGTTTCTAACTCTCTATCCCTCTCCCTTCCTGTCTGTAAAAAATCAATAAAATATATTTAAAAAAATAAAAAATAAAATATATGCATTTCATGTAAATTATTTGCAGAGGGATGGACAGAATGCCTCAACACTCCCCTGTGGTTGAGCCTCTCTGCTCAGAGGGCCCTCAGCTCAAGGCTAAGGCATGGGCCTGTTCCCCAGCAGCCCCAGTCTTGGCTGTTCAAACTCGCTCCTTCCCACGTTTGATTGGCTGCTAAAATGCTCTATATCTAAAAGGCTGTCAAGCTGGCACATTCAACAGTCCCACTCCCTTTGCAAAGCCCACGTCCTTACCTGTAAACCATACCCAGGAACTTTGGATAAAACAGAGGAAGAATTTACCATCTTCTTTTGAGACCTAAAACATTAAAACACACACTCATTGAAAAAAAAATGCAAAAAGGTCCAGTTTACATCTCTTGTGCTGACATGTGCTTCCTGCTTCAATGGTGACCTTTCCCACCTCCCAGCTATGACTTGGGAGTGTGTCTCTATTTGGACTGTCTGTGCTGGAAGATGCATCAGCACAGTCATGTTTTTCCTGTAGAAAAAAAAACAAAAAACGTGGGCCCAGCTTTTCAGCCCTGATGCCTGAACACATTCTCCTCTCACCTCGTGCTGCTATTCCAGGGACTAAGAGTGAGTCAGCAGTGACGATGCTGACTGCTCCCACAGAGAAGATATACAGAATGGGCCCAGATGGGTCCATTAAAGCATTAAAAAAAAAAAAAAAAAAAGCCTACATAAAACTCTCTTCAGCCTCAGAGAAATCACCAGCTGAGATGAAAGTCATACCCAGGCTGTCTGACCGAAGACCCACAGGGCTATGGGGTCACGCCAAGATCTCCAAGGAACTCCAGTGCTAGATGGCCAGCTCTGTGGGCACAGGGCCCGTGTATGAGTTCACTGCTGAAACCTCAGGCCCTGGCAGTTCCCGGCATGGAGTAGGCGTTCGGTGTCTGTGGAATGAATGAGTGAGTGAATCCATGAGGGAGGCCCCCTCCACATGCTCACCTCCCCCAGCTGCGCTCGTCCTCACTGCTGCCACGATCGCTACTTGAGCTTCTGTGCTTATGTTTCTTGTGCTTCTTTTTCTTCTCCTTCTTTTTCTTCTTCTCCTTTTTTTCCAGACTCATTTGCAACTAGAAAATGCCCAGAACATAATCACACAAGATGACTGTCAATCCTTCTGAGTGGACTGGGTTATGCACAAACTACCTAACTCCAAGCCTCTGGATCTACAGGGGGCCAGGACATTATCAGAGCAGCCCTGTCAACAGCGAGAGGGGCTTACCCCTGGTTGTACACAAATGCCCCCAGACTAGTGAACAGAATCTCTGGTGGGTGGGCTAGGAATCTGTGTTTTTAACCAGTCTCTGGAACCACTGCCTAGCACATCCATCTGTCAAAAGAATTCCAACTTCACTGAAAGCATGTGGGAACGGAAAGATCAATCTTCACATTTTCCTTGCCAACTGATCCAAGAAATAATCACATAATATGTCATGTGAATGCTGCATGGACCCTAGAAAGTCTGCCACCTGCTCTCCTGAACACACTGGATGATCATGCTTTCCACAGGCATAACCCATACCTCTCTTTTTCTGGAACCATGCCCTTGCATGGTACTTTCCCAACCAAAAGACATAAAACAGAAAATCAAGCTTAATTAAGCTTGATAAATTGAGATTGCATAAAATCACCAGGAAAAGGTCTCTAAAAGACAAAAAAATTTTAAAGCCAGTTTTCCTTCTCATAAGGTAAGAGTAAATGGAGTGAAGTTCTCATGTTAAAGTAGCTAAAAGATACTCCTGGTGCTCATTTGATGCACTACTTACCAATTCTTTGATTTTCTTCATTTTCACAGGATTATTCAATACCTCTCTTTTTTTCTCTTCTTCCTTCTTCCTAAAGAGAGAAAATTATAAAAATCATAACAACTTATTTTAGGAAGGAGATTAAGTCACTCATTCCACTCTCCACAATTCTATGTAGCAATCTTTTTTCGAAAGGCATGTAGGCAGGTCCTAGGTTGAAATCTACACGAAGGTTTTGAAAGCCAGAAACCTTCCCCAAATCTGCATAAGGGACTGAATATTGTGAGGAAAGTCCACACTGTTCCCTGTGGTGCAAGAGAGCTGGTGTGTTTCTTGTTAGGCTTTACCCTCAAGGCTTCCCAAATAGTCCGGTAAACGGGGTCAGCCTGTGTGTCAATTGATGGCCGCGTATCTCCAAATTCCCAAGAAGCTGTCCGTCTTCCTCACCTTGCTTCTCCCTCGCATTTTTTATTAAGGGACAACAGTAAATGAATAAATCTGGTCTGGTTTAGTCTGGTCTGGTCCCCTTGGCAATCTCTTCCCATATGGCCTATACCAGGCACCCATAATGGAGCCTCCTTCCCAACATCAAGCAGCCCAAATGGAGACAAATTCTTTTACATGATACATAAAAGCTAAGAGGAAACCAGCTGTGAAGTGAGAAGCTAAATAACACTTCTACTAAGCATCTCTGTAACAAAACCCCTCCCAGCCCCTCCTCAGTACCTGATGATGAAGAGTGGGTCCTCCCGGATCTTGCTGGCCATGTCAAGGAGGGAATTGGCACCCGATGGGGCAAAGATAGAGCCTGGGAGGAGTCCTGTCTCAGAAGAACAGCCTGCCTCCTTCTCCTCCATCTTCTCAAAAACGTATTTGTCAATGGGGCGCCCCAGCAAGTACTCATCACGGTTCACCATCCCACCAGGACCCTGGTACATCCAGTCCAATTTTTCTTCTTTCTTCCTAGATCAAGAAAAAAATAGAAAAGAAAATGTAGACACCTACACACAAAACCTGAACACAAAGGATAGGTAACCATAGCTGGTCAGAGCAGGACTCATTCTACAGGCACCTAAGATGGGCTAAACACAGTACTCCCCATGGCACCCAGGGAGAAATGGTGCCTGCCAGCATGAAGCTTACCACTTAGCGAAGATCACTTTCACCACCTAAAGCAATTTATGAGGAAAAACTATGTTCCTCAACCTGGGGCACAGATCTTTTGCCCAGGGCTTCTACAAAGCTTTTATATTATCCTTTCATTTCTAGAATAATCTGAAACAATAAGCATATTCTGATAATCTCGTTACCAAGACCAATTTCAGTGACCACATACGCAGTTGTGTTCACTGTGTGTTTTGGTGCTCATTGTCATATTGGCACAAGCAGTAACACTACATTTATGGAGACAGTGAAAAAAGACCAGAGATAACCTGATCACAAAATTATGCTTTCACGCCAAAAGAGGGGGGCAATTATGTCACAGTATCATGCCAAACAAATATTTCCCTATAGTTCTGAGAGAAAAAAAGTGGTGAGAAAACTGAACCCTCATACAACAGACAATAAAGGCACGCTGAATTCATAAAAGCTTATGTTGAAGCAGCTAATACCCATTCACACTGCAAGCAGCAATGTTTTTTCATCAAAACAGCATTATCTATAACATTAAATTAACTGTTTTTTAAATATGATTATTTTGTGTGTTTGTTTTTGTTTAAGATTATATAACAACTATGAGCATAAAGAACGTCTTCTGGATGTGAGGGCGATCTGGCTGCGACATCTGTCACCCCATTGATCGCCAGGGTTGATTCGGCTGATCTGGCTGGCTAGGCGGGTGTCCCCCTCCTCCCTCACCGATCCATGTGCGTCCCTCCCGAAGCTGTGCGCTCGGTCGAAGAGGACAACCTTCCCCCCCGAGGAGAGGACCGGTCTTCGGTCAAGGGTATACGAGTAGCTGCGCTCCCCTGCTAGAACCTCCAAACAAGCTCTCAAGAACGTCTTCTTGGTTACATCCTTGGACATTTTAAAAAATATTATTTTTATTGATTTCTGAAGAGAGAAAGGGAGAGGGAGAGAGAGAAACATCAATGCAAGAGTGAAGCATTGATAGGTTGCCTCCTGCATGCTCCCTACTGGGGATCGAGCCCACAACCTAGGTATGTGCCCTAACCAGAATCAAACCAGTAACCTTTTGGTGCATGGACAACGCTCAACCAACTGAACCACACCGGCCAGAGCCTTTGGACATTTAATTTTTTATTTTAAATATATTTTTATTGATTTCAGAGAGGGGAAAGAGAGAGAGAAACATCAATGATGAGAGAGAATCATTGATTGGCTGTCTCCTGCACGCCCCACACTGGGATCGAGCCTAGAACCAGGGCATATGCCCTTGACTAGAATCAAACCCAGGACTCTTCAGTCCACAGACCAATGCTCTATCCACTGAGCTAAACCAGCTAGGGCCGGACATTTTTTTAAAAATATACTTTTTTAATATACTAGAACTGAACTATGGACCTCCTAGTTCATAGGTCAACGCTCAACCACTGAGCCACTCCAGCCAGGCTAATAAGAATAATTAATGTCCGACCAGTTTCATAATTCCATTTCCATAAACTGAAACTAGGTCTCATATGCACACAATCTTGAATGTCATAAATCCTCCTGTCATGAAATTATTAAGGAAAAGCCCTGTGTATCCAATGGGGGGACACATGCTACACACTACCCAGGAGACGTGCCCACGAGAACATAAACAAGAAAAATGACAGATGGCCCTAGCCAGTTTGGCTCAGTGGATAGAGCGCCAGCCTGCAGACGGAAGGGTCCTGGGTTCCATTCCGGTCAGGGGCACATGCCCTGGTTGCAGGCTCAATCTCCAGTAGGGGGCGTGCAGGAGGCAGCCAATCAATGATTTTTATCATTGATGTTTCTCTCTCTCTCCCTTCCTCTCTGAAATCAATAAAAATATATTTTAAAAAAAGAAAGAAAAATGATAGATTACTCAATTTTAGTCTCCTGTAGCTTTTATTCAATTCTGATTTAGAAATGCCCTGCATATTTCATGATTTTAATTTTTCTCAGAGCACATTTACTCCCACCTCCTTTCACAGGATGGGTAATTATTATCTGCTACTCCTATCCTCTATTACACAAGAGGAAACAAGTAGGGTAACATCGAGTGGGACTGTCCACAGTCACACAGCCTTCACTGACAGACACACTATCCACCTCCTTCCATGAGACCTCACTGCCCCCCTAAAATGAGCCTGCAATACATAAACAAACAAAAGCAGGAACGAGGCCTTGACACATACCAGAGGCAGGTAGTACCAATCACCCTCAGTTGTGGTTATTTGCCAATCACCTACCATGAGCTTGGCCTACACCGAGCCCTCTACATGTTATCTCAGTCCGTCTTCCACAAACCTTAGAAACTGGGAACTCTCACTCTCCTGGGTCTAGTGAGGTAACCAAGGCTCCCAAACTTGCCCCCAATTACATGGTGAGGCTCGTCCATGCAAAGCCAGCCTCAGAACCCAGGTCAGTCTGACTCCAAAACCCCTGCTTTTAACCAGCTATTGTGCAACAGCTGGATGCTGCACCTGTGGGCCAGTCCTGCAGTTCCCCACACACCAGGACACCCGCAGCCCCCCATGCCCACCCTCAGCCCCGGCTCACTTGACAGCGCCAACATCCTCCGCGTAGCGCTGCATCTCCTCCCTGGCCCTCTCCTCCCGCAACTCCCGCTGAAGCTCCTCGATCTTCTTCCGCTCAGCCTCATGCTTCTGCTCAGCCTTCCACACTTTCTCCACATTGCGGAGTGTCTGCGGGTGCCAGCTCTTCTTCAGGTTCTGTGGTAATTGAAAGGAGGGAGAAACAATTCTGGGAGTGTATGGGTGGTAAATATAACTGGCCCTGCCTCACCCACCTCTCTGTACCCTAATCACACCAAGGCAGGTGTATGTAAGGTCAAGACTGTCTTTAACAATGGCAAGGTTGGCACCCACAACCTCTCACACACCTGGGGGTTTTTGGTCAAGTGCATAAAGCTTCAGGATACAAAAGGCCCTTTCTGAATTCCCTTCTAATACTTCTAGCCTGAAATGCATATAAGTCTGACTTCCATTGGCTATGTCTGAAGTGAGGGTTGGTGATGACAATACAGGAGGAATGGGGCAAGGAGATGGAAAGGTATAGACTCTGCAAAGCAACATTCATTGTTATGAACACAGCCTTCTTTTTTCCTTCAGCTCACTTAACCTGCCTCACACTTGCATGGTTTACAACCCCATCTAGTACCTCTTCCAACCTTCCTTCCCAGGAATCTCCCCTTGGTTCTCATCTCCCCCCACCCTTCACCCTTCTCCTCTCCATCCTCCCCAAGAGCCACTGCTCTGGCCCAGCTTTCCCAATCAAGGGAGAGTTTCCTGGAAGAAATGACATCTCAGAACAATTATAAATTAACCTGGTAATGTAGAAAGAGGGGAGGCAGGGGTAGGATTTCCAAACAGAATAGCACACACAGGTGAAGGCACAGTGGTGAGAAAGACTATAGCACAAACAGTTCACTGTGGCTGGAGACGGAGTGCAAGCTGATGGGGAGGCAATGTCTAGAGACATTTTTGGTTGCACAACTGGGGGAGAAGGGTGGTACTAGTGGCTAGAAGCCAGGGATGCTGGTAAACATACTACAATGCACAGAACACACACACACACACACACACAACAAAGAACTATCCAGCCTTGAATGTCAATAGCACTGCCCTGACTGGTTTGGCTCAGTGGATAGAGCGTCGCCTGCGGACTGAAGGGTCCCAGGTTCGATTCCCAGTCAAGGGCATGTATCTTGGTTGCGAGCACATCGATGTTTCTAACTCTCTGTCCCTCTCCCTTCCTCTCTGTAAAAAATCAATAAAATATATATTTTTTAAAAATAGCACTGAGGCTGGGAAACCCTGGATTAGAGCTTTCTGTTCCACATACAATTAGGTGGTGAGAGCCTGGGGCGGTGGGGGCTGAAGGGAGTTAATGGGGGGGGTAAAGGAGGACATATGTAATAGTTTCAACAATTTTTTTTAAATTTGCATTTTCCATTAAAAAGAAAAAGAGCTTTCCTGTCTCTAAATGCAGTTTTCCGAAGAACACACCAAATTCGAGGAACCTTGATGGAATACTGGAACTCAGTAACATCTGACAAACTCTAACAGCTACTGGACAGGTGACTTAATTGATGTGCTGATTCGATTAGCTAAACTTCCAAGAGGTTAGCATTCTTCTGATGTTGCACCATGCTCTTGTGGGTCACTGCCCAATTTAGGGCCTCAGCCCTCTACAAATGAACTATTCTGCTTAAGAGCAATTGCCACTTAACGTATATTAAGTGGTATAAATTCAGGAGAAAACTCTGACACTATAAATAAGAATGCAGCACTGAAGGGGAAACGGAAAAGGTGGACATGAACGTCCTTTCAGGCTTAAAATGGACCCCAGGACATGGCTCAAGGGAAAGAATGGGGCATAAACCACGCCCATTACAGCCCAGGACGTCGCTCTGAACTCCTAGCTGAGAAAGACAGATGTGTCCCCAGACAAGATATACAAAATAATGCCTGCGGGACCCGTCCTCGAGACCTGCCTCCTTTCCTACCCATGATTTCAACCCTGGCCCCCGGGCCTTCCCCTGGAGTTTCCAGCCGAGGGCCCCCCTAACACACACACACAAACAACACCTGCCACCATTGGGGACACACCTGGCCCACCTCCCCAGGTCTCCGCTCAGTCCTTCCGTGGCCTTAGCGATCCGTCCCCTCTCCAGGGCTACGGCAACCCCCGCCCCCCCGCCCCGCCAACTTCACCCCCGCGAAAGCGAGGCTGCGTTGCCACGGTTACCCACTTCCACCAATTCCGTCCCGAGCCCGAGCCTGTCTCCAGCCTCAGTCCTCCGGCCGAGGCCTCCCTCACTTACCAGGTCTCCGCCCCCCATGATGGTGGAGACGTGTCCTCACTCCGTGGACCTGGAAGACTCAGGAAGGAGCGAGAGGAAACGTAGAGAAATAGTTCAGGTGCGACCGCCCCCGGTCTGCTCTCGGGGGCCACCGGCGGCCGCTCTCACAGCCGGATCTACATTCTACTTCCGGGAGGGCGTTCCAATGAGGCGACGGCGTCGCGGGGTGATGACGTTGATTACTCTGTGACGCTACGTAGCAGGAGCGTCACGTGTAGTGTTGCAGTTCGAGGCCCTCAGGTCGCGGCGTCCGCGGCCTCGTTTTGGGCCCTCGGTTGGCACCACGTCTGCTATCGCGATGGGTGTGTTCAGACGCCGCTGCTGTAGTCAGTTACGTGGCTAGTAGGCCTCGCCCAGCAGTTCGGTTGTCATGGCAGCGCGCCGCGGCGTCCCTCTCGGGGCTTCCATCGGTGTCTCGCGGGGAGGCCCCAGCGTGGACCCCCCAGCGTGGACCAGCTCCGGTCGCCTCGCCCGGCACCTCCCCCATACACCCCGGTTTTCCAAACGGCTTTTCAAACCCGCACTCTCGGGGGCGTGGGGGGGGAGGGAGGGTGAATAGTCAATCGGGGGAAAATGAGACATATGTAATTAAACAAAACAAAAAAATTAAGGATTTTTTTTTTAAACACGCATTCTCCTCACACCTCGACACAGCGCCGACTGCCTTAAATCAGATCTACTTTATGGAGTTTAAGTAGCAACAATCAAACCGAAATTCCATCCTGCACCGAACCTTCGGAATGTGCCAGCTTCCCCATTTCCTGTCCCTTCGTTTGCTGTGGCCACCCTGCTTGCTCCATTCGTGATGGAAACAGTAGCCAGCTCTGACCTAGCCCTGCAGATGTCTGGGGGAGAATTGTTGAGGGCTAGGTCGTGTGGTTCCTCCTCATCACACTGGCAAGGGAGGACTGAGGCCTCGCAAGCCTGGCACTGGTTGGCATGGAGTGTACCGGCACAAGCCTGAGAGGCACTTTCTCCTCTCACCTCCTCTCCACTGGGGAGAAAAGCTGAGACTAGAGAAACTAGTTTCCCTCCCCCCGAAACTCAGGGAAGAAACAGCAGCACACTTGGAGGCACAGATTAAAATCAATGTTTATCGAAAATGGTATTGGGAGTTCATCTAAGCAACTGTCATAGAAACTCAGTTCAAGGGGTATGAAAGGAAGAGCTGCTGTTAGAAGAGAGGGAGTCGGGTGACCTCTCCGAAGACAGATGGGCACTGGCGGAGGGCTGGGGTGTTCCTGCGGTAGCCAAACAGACCGTTGTACCCCCTGATCGCTTTCACATCAGCATTGTAGTAGTCATGGCCGATCACCTGCTGGAAGGAATGCCCTGGCGGGTGGAGAGAGAGGCCTGAGCCTGCAGGCAGCCCCCTCTTGCTTTCTCCACTTCCACTGGTATTTCCTAATACCAA
>NW_005355708.1:5521790-5523921 GCF_000412655.1 Myotis brandtii | reverse complement strand
TTTTTTAAAAAATTAATTTCCAGGGGGCGCTGAGTAATATTTTTTCTGGAAAGGGGGCGGTAGGCCAAATAAGTTTGGGAACCACTGCTATAGAGCGTGGCTACAGGGTGGTGAGATTGGGGCGGGAGGAGTGTTTGCCCTGTCAGAAAAATATCTCTCAACTCTCCCATTCCTGTTGCTGCTTAACTGTGCCTGTAAGATAAGCAGGAGACAGCCTGCCCAGGAGCAATGAGAGGGATAAAGGCTTTAGAGTTAGAAAAGTGGAATCCCAATCCTTGCTCAGCCCTTCTGAGCAAATCACTTTAACTCCCTCAGTCCTAGTTTCCCAGGTTGTAACATGGGGGTAGTGTGAAGGTAAAAAGCACCCGACATGCAGTAGGTGCTCAATAACTACCTATGGGGAGTACTGTTTCAGCTTCTGCTCTTGTCTAAGAAGAAAAGCTGGAGGATGCAGTCCCTGGCCCTCTTCTCCCCAAACAGGTCTCTCTACACCCACTTTCTCTGAACTGTGGGATGCACACCACTCTTCCTAGGTGGGACCACTTGCCTGCCCCTGCCCAGTTTCTCCTGTTGATGTATTTCTGTTCTTCCCCGAAGATGTGGAAATAATCCACTACCCAGCCGTCCCTTCCTGTACCTCCATGATCCTGAGAGTGAGGGAGAGAATACAGAAGACAGTTAGGAAAAAAAAAAAGGACTGTCAGCCACCATGCTGAGACATGCACAATGCGGACTCCCCTGTGGCTTGTGGGGAGGGGGTAGAGGTCACAGCCAGGGGTAAGAGGGCCAGAAAGATGAAATATACTTATGATCTCTATTGCCTCTCAGGGAGAGGCTGTGTAGCTTGACCCTTCGGGGCTCAGTGTCTGCTGCCAGACAGTTTCCAATTCCAGCTCTGCCACTAACAAGCTGTGTGACCTAGGCCAATGACACAGCTTTTCTGGACCTCAGTGTCCTCATCAGTAAAAGGAGGGTTGCTGTGAGATTTAAGTGAGACGTTTCAAACAAAGGGCCTGGCATAGTAAAGGTTCAATAAACCTTATCTTTTTTTTTAAACCTTATCTTCATTTAAATGAAAATAATACCTACCACAAATGGTGGTTGTGACAATTAAGCTACTTACAAAACGGAACAGAAAATTTCAAAAGTGTGTAAGCCATATTCTTTTCAAAGGCCTCCCCATATGACAGCTCCTTCTGTCATAAAAGCTATATGAGTAAACAGCAAGTACACACTCAAACATGGCATGCACAGATGTGTGTCCATATATACTGGTACTAAACATGCACGTGCACACACAAACACCTGGGATTAAAAAAAACCCCTAGATTTGTTCATGGAATAGCCCCCATTAAGTCGTATTCATACCAGTGTGACATATAGGCACCAATATTGGAGGCAAAAGGGGTGAAACGAATGGAACCAGCCCAATCAGTGTGGCTCAGTAGTTGAGTGTGGGCACATGAACCAGGAGTTCACAGTTCGATTCCGGATCAGGGCATATGTTGGAATTGCGGGCTCGACCCCAAGTAGGGCGATCAATGTTTCTCTCTCAGCGATGTTTCTACCTCTCTATGCCTCTCCTGTCCTCTCTCTAAAATCAAGAAAAATATATTTTTTTAAAAATGAATGGAACCATTAGCAAATAGCCTCAGAATCTTTGACCCCAGGGAAGTAGTCTGCTGGGGAGGGGCAAACCCCGCCCTTTCTCCCCGGAAAGGCCTGGGGAGAAGGGAGATCCAAGGAGGGTTGGGAGGTTTCAGCTCGAGGTTCCTTGGAGTGAGCCCCACTGTAAGGATGACGTCACCGAGCAGAGGGCGTGGCACTTGGTGGGTCTTTGTCTTGTTCACTAAGGTCACAGATTTTTGAGCTTTTAGAGAATTTGCAGTGTGAGGTCACCCCAAAGGGCGAGTCCATGACGTCAAAAAGGACAATGAAATCGGTTTGGGAGGAGCGGACTTGGAGCCAGGTTCCCCAGGCTTGCAGAAACCCAACATGAGACCATTCTCAAGTTCAGGGATAGAAGGTGATTCTGTGAGCCCAGGGAGCTCACGCTCAATGCCTGTCATCACCTGGGCCAGGTCCGTGTGTTCATGAAGAAAACTGAGGTGTGTGTGTGTGGTGGGGCGCG
>NW_005355708.1:5514806-5521736 GCF_000412655.1 Myotis brandtii | reverse complement strand
CCCTGGTGGGAGGCCGCTGGAGTGAGATGCCAGGATGTGGGAAATCAGTCCGCCACCAGGGACAACCTCTGCAGGCAAACAGTGGGGTGCTTTGGGGAGTGCCTATACCTGGCCAGTTTTCTGCAAAATGGGCGGAACCACACGGCTCCTGAAGTACCGACGGGCGTGGTAGTCCTGCTGCGCATTGTAAGGCGGAATCGCAGACCAGACCTTGGGCTTCAAGTGCTCATAGTTGCGGGCCATGGTGCTCAGGGCCACCCCATCCAAGATGAAGCCCTTCTGCAACCGCAGAGGATACTCGCGCAAGTGCACCATCCCGACCGCCGTCCAAGGACCCCTCTGGTGGGAGTGGGAGGCCCCAGGCAGAGGGCTCCCCCGCGCATTGTTACGTGGTCTCAGGACAGGACGCCTGCGACACAAACCCTATTGTGCCATCCAACCGGGCGGGCGCTTAGAGCTGTGGGGGAAGTTGCTTGCTTGGCCCAGCGGGATGAGCAGGAGGAGGCCATGCACGAGACGGAAGGGGAGAAGGGATTACTGAATGCGGGCCTTGTGAGTGCGGTCGGGCCCAGCTTCCCGCTTTCCTTTAAGAGCAAGGTTCTCTGTTCCCACCTTATCATATGCATTTTCCCAACTCAGTTCTGTTGAAAATCTTGTGCCCAGATGGATCAGAAAGAGTTCAAATAGCATCTACTTCCAACTCATTTTACAGAATTGGAAGTTGAAGCTAAATTCATTTACTGGTGGATCCAGAACCAGAATTCAGTCTCCTGACTTCTAGTTAAGTGCACTTAAAGCACTTCCTCCCTCCCCACCCAATTCTTTCCATCAGTTAGTATTTCTCTTCCTGTCAACCCCCCTAAAAAAACAGGTTGACATATTGCCATACTTTTCCCTCTGGCTAACTTAATGTATATGATAGGATACAGCAAAACCTAAACAATGATTTTCTTTAGTTATGGCTTCAGGTACTTTTTACTTCCCAAATTTTCCCCTTAAATCCATATAGGGTGCTTATATATCAAAGCACCCTAAACCGACTGTTCACACCAGTTCTGAGGTGCTATTCATCCTTTTACAGGCTCAAGGAGGGATTATTTTTCTATTAACCTATTTTTTAATATATTTTTATTGTTTCAGAGAGGGAGAGAGATGGAAGGATCAATGATGAAAATCATTGATCGGCTACCTCCTGCACACCCACACTGGGGATCAAGCCCATAATCTGGGCATGTGCCCTGATCAGGATTCAAACCGTGACCTCCTGGTTCATAGGTCCACACTCAACCACTGAGCCATGCCTGCAGCAGGGTTCTTTTTCAATAAAGGGCTTGGGGGCTTGTCACAGATTTGAAGTTCACCAGGCTGGAGAATGCAGTAGCAGAAAGTCTATTTTAGAGACTTCAATATTCCTGAAACCAAGGTTCAGTCTAAACAGAGCACTGGTTCTTAGTCTTGGCTACACTACCTCCACTCTGACTTAATTGGTCTGGGATATGGCCTGGACACATTAAAAAAAAATTCCTCCAGTTGAAAACCACTGCTCTCTAGTCCTGGTGCCTTCCACCCCTCATCTTGGACAAAAGGTAGTCATCTCAAGTGACTGAGCTAGGCAGGGTCTTCATGTACTCTCAGCTTCAGCCTTACAGTATACCCAACTTACAGATAACATTTAAGGCAGAGTATTTTCATATACTCGATATATGAGGCTGCATTATTAATCCAAACCAGCAAAGTGTTCTTTCCCTAATTCAGTTTGGAAAGAAAAGCTACAATAAAAGTCAATACCTTCAGGCACAACTTGCCAGGATTTATGCCTATTGTGCTGACACAATTATATCCTCTCCTTTTATTCTCAAAACAGAGGTTGGCATATATATGGCCATCCTGTCAAAACATGGCAGCCCTAGCTGGTTTGGCTCAGTGGATAGAGCGTTAGCCTGCAGACTGAAAGGTCCCAGGTTTGATTCCAGTCAAGGGCACATGCTGGGTTGTGGGCTTGATCCCAGTAGAGGGTGTGCAGGAGGCAGCTGATCAATGATTCTCTCCCATCATTGATGTTTCTCTCCCTTCCTCTCTGATATCAATAAAGATGTTAAAAAAAGATGTTATGGCAAAAACTGATGCAGATATTAATCATCTACCACAAGAGGCATGGCATTTACCATGTGTTAGGCTTTACAAATATACTGGTTTACATGCAAATCTCCAAGAAAACCTGTCAATGCAAGTGTGCATATAAGTGTGTACATGGTTCCTACTGACATCACCCCTTGGACTCCATAAGCATGTCTAGGATCTGAGCAGTCGCTCTACCTATCTATAAAAATCAAAGCATAATATGCTAATTAGATGAGACGTCCGGAAGGACAAAGCCAGCTTCCCCCTGGACCCAGGTGCCAGAGGGAAGCCGGTGCCGGCAGCCAGGGGAAGGAAGGCCTACTCTTGCTCAAATTTCGGGCATCAGGCTCTAGTCTTGAATATCTTTCTCACTGCACAGCAGTTTTCTGGGGTATCCTATCATCAAGCAGTACCTGCCACTTATTTACGGACTCCAAACCCAAATATCTAGTGTGTTTTTTAATAGCAGAAATTGGGATGTTGCAAAAGTTCTGTACACTCACCACAGTGCAAAGACCATCTTTTTTTTTTTTTTTTTACATACATCCACGGGAAAGTTTGCGGAGTAGTTTCTGTTTTACAAAGGAGGGGAGAGTTACATGCTGTCAAGAAGAGTGCCATGTAGAAATGAACAGAAGGCAAGCATATCATGTCATCAATTTTTAATGGGTTTTTCCTTTACAAATACACCAGAGAATCATGCAATGCTGCCAGCATTGGATGCAATCCTGGGCCACAAGTCTGCACACTCTTTTGCAACTGGTCCTGTGATGGCAGAACCTGCATGAAAGAGAAAGGTGTCGGTAATATCAGAGGGTCCCTCCTTTGCCTGTACTCCTAGACCCAAGAATGAAATCACCCAATCTTAAAGATCCAAGGAACAATGTGGGTCCTTTCTTACCTTTCATTTCCTCTTTATTGTTTACTATGACACCCGCATTATCTTCAAAATAAAGAAACACGCCATCTTTTCTCCGGTATGACTTTCGTTGTCGAATTACCACCGCTGGATGTACTAAGGAGGAAAAAGGACAGCAGTCATTAATCTATCAGGTCAGGTCCCAGTGCCACCATAAGAAAGCAGTTTACACATCGTCTAGTTCCCCAACATTTCCCATTTGGACAGATTATGCAGGAAGCTTGCTAGACACTTCCTATACTTTTTCCCATTTCACCCAATGGGTGGATACTGTCAAGATCCTAGTATCAGAGAAGAGGGAGTAACCTGCCCGCCCCCCACACTCCAGACTGAATACGTGGAGAGGCCAAACTGTTAATTCATTAGGCAATATTCCAACCAGTACATATCAAACCCTCAAGTACATACCTTGATCTAAAAATTACTGCATCCAAGAATTTGTTGGAATTAAGTACGTTCCATACCTTAGGTTTTCCAAATACAAACTCTTGTACAAAAATGAGACCTTCATATTTCATAGTTCACCAAGGCTAGAGAAAGTCTAGGTAATTTTTTTAAAAAACCTGCACAAAAAGTTCATTATCACTACCCCACCCCCCAACTATTAAAATGGCCTGACCAAATGGAATATTACACCAAATCCTTTAAAGACAACTATCCCAAATGTTATTTCTCAGCATAGGCGCTCTTCATGGCACAGGACAGCATGATCGTAATGAAATCCTTGTAAATCATCCTTGGAAGCACCAGCCTGTCCTTTCCAAATTCAACAAATGCAATGCCGTGCCTCTCAGGCACCCAACATACTTCCTTGAAACGAGGTAACCAATTAAACAGCATAGATAACATCTCTTTTGCTAAATTATTAAGAAATAAAATATAGTTTGGAGGGTAATCAGGGACCCGAGTGAGAACTTGATGTTGCATTTCCTTGGGTATTAGCTGAATTTGGTTTTCCCTGAGCAGGCTTTTTCTTTGCAGTCACTGCTGTCTGTTTCAGTTTGGGCTTTTTTTTCTTCTTTGTCAGCAAAAGTACCATGTATTTTTGGTATTTTATCAGAATCTGTTTTTGCATGCTGGATTCAATTTGCATTGGAATTCCTTGTAACTCTCAAGATATTCCAGTTATTTAAACATAGTAAGGTGCCCTAGCCAGTTTGGTTCAACGGATAGAGCAGCAGCCAGCGGACGGAAAAGTCTCAGGTTCGATTCTGGTCAAGGGCCCAGGTTGCAGGCTGGATCCCCAGTAGGGAGCATGCAGGAGGCAACTGATCAATGATTATCACTCGTCACTGATGCTTGTATCTCTCCCTTCCTCTCTGAAATCAATAAAGACACACACACACACACACCACACACATGGTCAGAGAGCCTGACAATCCTTGAGTCAAGTTCTATGAACATAGACAGCCTCTTGTTCTTAACAAGAATACACAGAGCGACAGGCAAATAGTATTTACTGAGCACCACCTGATGGACCCTGATCTACTTATAAACCATTTACATTATCACAGGTGAACCTACAGATCTAACCCAGGATCCTGGACTTCCAGTCTTGCCCCTTTCCACACTTCTGCATTACATGCTAAGTCTAAGGTGAGAAGTATTTGGTTAGCAGAAATAAGGGCCAAAGAAGACATTCACAGAGTGGAAAATGCACAACTATTTTTGGAACCATGCAGTGGTCTCTGGTCTGTCCCAATACTGACTGAGACCCACAGCACATCCTGCTGCCATCTCACCCACAGCCATGGCCAATTGCTCTGCCCTTCCCTGACAGCCCCCCAGGCCACACACCAGACCCAGCAAGTGTTCTAAAAGGGAAGCCTGTCCACCCCAATCCACACACTGATTAATCAATACGTAAACACAATGCTACTACTTACTCCTTGCCCACCAAACCCACAAAAGGACATTAAAAGTGAACCAAGTAAGGCTTCTGACCAAAAAGCTAAAACGGGAGTGGGGAGGGGACATGTGTCTGAGACGTGTCATATTTCTAAGAGATGGCTAGGACTTCTCAGGAAAAGCAAGGCACCCCATGGCAGAGACACACTGACACCTGACACGGGAGGGGAAAAAAAGAAAATCAGGAGCTGAGCCGTGAAAGCGCACCAAGTATCAGAAGCAGTAAAGCCAGATAGGACATCCCAAGTCGTAAGTGCTCTGAGACCATCCCCTTTAATCCATATACCTCGCAGGAAAACTTCTGGGAAAGGCAGCTCCCTGTTTTAGTTTCTATCAGAAGAGATTCAGAAGCAACCACAAACGTTTCATCTCATCTAAAAAAAGAACCTGTCTTAAAGAATGAGAAATACCATGTGATACTCGAACCTACAAAGTGCTAGGAACAGGCCCGATGCTCTACACATTGCCTGACTGTACCCACTTGAGCAAGTACCACCATCCCCTTTGCAATCAGTAGTTCCAGGAAAGGGAACCTGCCTGAGGACACGTCAGGTCCTAAGGCTGTGATCTCACCTGGGTGAACTCCAAACCAGCATCAAAAGCAGGTATTTACTCAGTACCACCATACCCACCTGTAGCCCAGGGAGTCAGCAATGAACTCAAGACCTTAAGAGACAACCCTACATGTCACACACTCGGGGCTTTTGTTTCCATGTGTGTAGGTAGGTGAGGTGGCCTGTAATTACCAGCTGAACTTGCTGGGGGAAATGGCAGAGTAAATATTTGGGGGATGGAGCCCCTAGTGTACATGGGAAGTCAATGAAGAACTTAGAATATTGATCTCACATTGCCTCTCAAAGGAAGCGAAGCTTTAAGAGGCCTGGAGAACGGTAAAATTATTCGGTAAAGGGAGAACTCTCCGGCTGTCCAACAAGCAACGAGGGCTCGGCAAGAACTTAGAATATTGATCTCACATTGCCTCTCAAAGAAGTGAAGCTTTAAGAGGCCTGGAGAACGGTAAATTTATTCGGTAAAGGGAGAAGTCTCCGGCTGTCCAACAAGCAACGAGGGCTCGGCCACTCACTCACCCTTCTTTCTGAGCTCCGGTTTGCCTTTTTTGACTGTGGCCATCACCATGTCACCCACACCGGCGGCAGGAAGTCTGTTCAGTCGTCCCTTGATCCCCTTCACGGAGATTATATACAGATTTTTGGCTCCTAGAAAAGAGTGTAAGCAGAAGTGATGTTCTTCTGAGGGTCTATTAGGCAGCTCGGCCGTGGTAACGTTGCCCCCGACACTTCCCGCCACACTCACCCCCACCCCAAGGCGGACACCTTGTCACACCACCGATTGAAGCAAAGCAACACAACACGCTGCCGCTTCACCCAAAAGCGGTGTTTTTCCTTTGCCCTTTCTTGACGGCTCAGTGGGTCATCGGCAAGAGGCCCAACGAGTGCTTTTGAAAGGGGCAGGTGGGCGGGGGCAGCCGCAGGTCTCACCGGTGTTGTCAGCACAGTTGATCACGGCTCCTACCGGAAGACCCAGGGAAATCCGGAACTTCGCCCCGGAGGACCCACCGCGTCCTGTGGGTGAGAGAAACAGGAGCTCGCTGTCCGGCCATGGCTCGGAGTTCCCTTCATTCTCACGCTTTCAATTCATGCGCATATGCTCTGCAAACTGTACACTACGGACTCGCTCTCTCTAGGGCTCCACTCACTCCCTTCCATGTGCCAACCAGTCCTCAGGGCAAATCGCCAACTCATTACAACCACCTTTACGTTGAGATTAAGGGGCCTGTACGACTCAAGTCTCGCTCCGACTTTTGCACCACGGCGTTCTCCCTGCAAAGCGGGGGACCGCGCAAGTTCCCCCCCGCCTCGGGCCTAAGTCAACCGGGATTCAACCCCATTCCCGCAGCGCTGGGCGCGCAGCGAGCACGCGGGGTGCGATCCGGCATCACGTCCAAATCCCGCAGCTCAACT
>NW_005355708.1:5504942-5514730 GCF_000412655.1 Myotis brandtii | reverse complement strand
CTCACCCTCTCCGGCTCGGACGAGAGCCAAGCGCCCCAGCTGCCCATGGCCGCCGCTCCCGGCGAGGCCAGCAGCCACCACGCAGCAGATGGAGAAGGATCACCCAGGGCCAAAACCTCACCTCTCTTCGACATCTTGGACGCCGGAAAGGGATGGAAAGGAAGTACTCACAAAGGATGCTGGGATATGAGCCTTTACGCCCCGCCCATGATCGTCACGTGATTCGGAGTTTGCTCAGCCCGCCCCTTCCCCCAGCGCGACGTGCTATTACGTAATAAACCCTGGAAGTGGGCGGTTCCGGGGTTGAGGGCTGCGGAAGCGAATGAAACCTAGAGTCTCCCCTCCACGATTTCGAAAGTAGTTGAGAACACGGAAACGTTGGTTTGTTAATTTACCCAACAGCCTGTTTTTGAGCACTTAGTGCCAGGGACCTGGCTGGATACTACGTTCTGAAATGGTTAAAACATCTGTGCTGTGCAGGGGCCCCCAAAGATCAGGGTGTGGGAGGGCTAGGGGAAAACGCTAAATGGGTTCATTAGGATGTGATTTAATTGAGAAGTGCCATTCTAGCACTACAGCTCATTACAACTATAGGTGTGCCCGGCCCCATACCCATCTTGCTTTATTAATTACCCCTTTCACAGCTTCAGCCTCCTCCATTCTCCTGGTTTCTTTCTTTCTGTCAATACTACATTCATTTAAATATTGAGTGCCCACTTTATGCCAGATACTGTCCTGGGCATACACTAGACTACATCAGAGGACAAAACAGATCAACATTTTTGCCCTTACGGAGCTCACTGCTGGGTGGTGGTGAAGATGGATATTAGACACTGAACAATCTATCTATATATAGAAATCTCCCTATATAAAAGGCTAATATGCAAAGTGTCCCCTTGGGAGTTCCACGGGGAGAGTGGAAGTTCACTCGCTCGCTATGATGTGTGCCGACCACCAGGGGGCGGCACAGAACGAAGGAAGGCCACCGGGGGCAGCCAGATCACCCGCCAGGCCTAGGGACCCTACCCATACATGAATTTCATGCACCGGCCTCTAGTAGATACAACCCATCTTGCTTTATTAATTACCCCTTTCACAGCTTCAGCCTCCTCCATTCTCCTGGTTTCTTTCTTTCTGGCAATACTACATTCATTTAAATATTGAGTGCCCACTTTATGCCAGATACTGTCCTGGGCATACACTAGACTACATCAGAGGACAAAACAGATCAACATTTTTGCCCTTACGGAGCTCACTGCTGGGTGGTGGTGAAGATGGATATTAGACACTGAACAATCTATCTATATATAGAAATCTCCCTATATAAAAGGCTAATATGCAAAGTGTCCCCTTGGGAGTTCCACGGGGAGACCGGAAGTTCGATCGCTCGCTATGATGTGTGCTGACCACCAGGGGGCGACACAGAACGAAGGAAGGCCACCGAGGGCAGCCAGATCACCCGCCAGGCCCAGGGACCCTACCCATGCATGAATTTTGTGCACCGGCCTCTAGTAGACACAATAATTGCAATATGTAGTATGTTAGATGATGTTAAGTAGTATGAAAAAAATAAAAGCAGAACAAGGTAAGCGACATCAGGAAGTGGGAGGAGGGGCAGCTTGCAATTTAAAATAGAATGATTAGTGTGGGCTTCATGGAAGGAGGTGACATTTAGAGCAAAGACTTTAAGATAAGTGAGTTAGTAATACCAATGTCCAGGGAGGAGCAGTTTGAGCAGCGGTCGCCAACCTTTTGGACCTCACGGACCACCAATGGTCCTCGAACCACTGGTTGGCGACCACTGGTCTAGAGTCATCAGCTAATAAAAAGCCCTAAGGCAGGAGTGTGCCTGAACTATAGGAACAGCAGGGAAACCGGGTGTGTCTGGGCAGAGTAAAGTGAAGGGAAAAAGAGTAGGACACAAGGTCAGAAGCTAAGACGTAATGGAATCATATCATGTCGGGCTTTGTATACCACATGGACTGAGAAGAGGAACCATTTCCCTGTTTAAACAGGATCTGACTAATATGTCAGAAGAATCTCTCTAGTTGAGACTAGACTGTGGGAGAGGACACAAAGATACAAGTAAAGAGATCTGTTAGGAAGCTCTGGCAGTAACCCAGGAGAGAGAGGAGAGTGGTTTGGACCCAAGTGGTAGCAGTAGAGGTAATGTGATGTCATCAGATTCTGGATGTGTTTGTGGGGTGTGGAAGAAAAAGAAGAGTCAAAATGTCTCCAGGGTACCCACTGGTGTGGTCAGTGGTTGAGCATCTACTCATTCACCAAGAGGTCACTGGTTTGATTCCTGATCCGGCAGGGCACATGCCCAAGTTGCAGGCTTGATCCCCAGTAGTGGGTATGCAGGCGCCGGGTGATGTTTGTCTCTCTCTCTCTCTGTCTCTACTTCTTCACTTCCTGCATTAGCACATTACTTAAAGACCTGTAATCTAGTTTTTATACTCACTGTATGACTGAAGTTATACTAGAAATTATATATACACTGAAATTGTACTAGAAAAGTCACCATGACCTACTTGTTTTCAAAACCCAAGGACACTCCTCTGTCTTTACCTTACTTGACCCACAGCATTTCACACTGAGAATATTCCCATCTTTTTTAACACTCTTCACTCATGGTTTCCATGATACTAATAATAATAGAAAAATACTATTTGTGGAGTGTTAATAAGTGCCAGTCGTTGAGTTTAGCATTTTATAGGAATATGCCCTCCTGGATCCTCCCAACAACCCTGTTATATAGGTAGCATTCTCATTTTACAGAGGAGAAAACTGAGCAGTATGTCAAGCCATGAGTACAAGATCACACAGATCATGAGAGGCAGAGCTGGAATGCCACCCAATCTGGTTGATTCCAAAGCATAGGCCCTAAGTCACTATGCTATACTGCTCTCTCCTCCTGACTCATGGTCCCCTCTCATTGTATTTCTCTGGGTGATAATACCCACCCAATAGCTTCAATTACCGTCCATATGCTGATCACTTTCCAGTCTATATCTCCAGCCCAGACATTTCTGCTTAGCTGTGGCCAATAAGGATTGTCCAAGATTTACAATGGTTCAACTTAAGTTTGTTTGTTTTTACTTTACAATGGTGCAAAAAGTGATACATATTCAGTAGAAACCGTAGTTCGAATTTTGAATGTTGATCTTTTCCTGGGCTAGCGATATGCAGTATGAGGCTCTAGGGCAGGGGTCCTCAAACTTTTTAAACAGGGGGCCAGTTCACTGTCCCTCAGACCGTTGGAGGGCCGGACTATAGTTTAAAAAAAAACTATGAACAAATTCCTGTGCCACCCAATCTGGTTGATTCCAAAGCATAGGCACTAAGTCACTATGCTATACTGCTCTCTCCTCCTGACTCATGGTCCCCTCTCATTGTATTTCTCTGGGTGATAATACCCACCCAATAGCTTCAATTACTGTCTATATCTCCAGCCCAGACATTTCTGCTTAGCTGTGGCCAATAAGGATTGTCCAAGATTTACAATGGTTCAACTTAAGTTTGTTTGTTTTTACTTTACAATGGTGCAAAAAGTGATACATATTCAGTAAAAACCGTAGTTTGAATTTTGAATGTTGATCTTTTCCTGGGCTAGCAATATGCAGTATGAGGCTCTAGGGATGCTGGGCAGTGGCAGCAAGCCATAGCCTCCAGTAAGCCATGTGATCATGAGGGTAAACAACCATACAATATTTTCAGCTTATGATGGGTTTATCAGGAGGTAATCCCATTGTAAGTTGAGGAACATCTGCATATGAACTGATGATTGGGACACCTTCACCCTACAGGCACTTGAAACCCAAGCTGTCCAAAACAGAAACCACAATTTTCTCAGAAAACATGCTCTTCTGCCCGTATTAGTTTTCTGGGCTGGTGCTACCACCAGTGTCTAAACCAGAAAGCAGGGGCAAAATGCATTCTCCTCTTCTCCCAAGTTCATGGACCTAATCAGCAAGGTCTACTGACTTAACTCTACTTCCTAAGTGTTTCTATCCAAACGTCTGCCTTTTAGAGGCCATTGCAACAGCATCTAAATGGCCTGACCATATCTCTTGTTGCTTAAAACCCTGTGTTGGCCTTCTAGTGCTTACACAGTCCGAGCTCCTTAGCACAGCGCGAGAGACTTTCCTGAAATGACTTCTCTTCTTCCTGGCCTCATCTCTTGTCTCCCTGCCTCTTACGCTTCACACTTCGACAATATCAAACTGCTTGGATTTATGGACTCTTTTTTGCTTTATCCACTATTTATTCTTTATAACTCTGTTCAAATGTTATCTTTTCCTGGGTCATCTCACAACCCCAACATTCTCCGCCACCTCTTTACTGAGAGCAGTGCTTCTCAAATATTTTCATCTGAGGACTATTTTACATTCTCAAATTATTGAAGACCCCCCCAAAATTTTTGTTTTATATAGGTTCTGTCTATTGACAGTTACCAGATTAGAAATTAAAATTGTGAATGTTTAATTATTTGTTAATTCATTTAAAATAATAAGCCTGGAAAATAACTACAATTTCCCAAACAATAAAATTTAATGAGAAGAATGGCTTCGGGGGGGGGGGAGGGTTAATGGGGGGATGAGGACACATTTGTAATACCTTAACCAATAAAGAAATTAAAGATTAAAAAAAAAAAAGAATGGCTTCGCACTACATGCTTTTGGAAATCCCTCTAATATCTGGCTTAAGGAAAGACAGCTGGATCTTCATATTTTTACATTTCATCTGTTGTGATATCAAATGCCTTGTAGCCTCTTTAAATAAAGCTCCATGTATAAGAACCATTGCCCTAAAGTTGTAGATATCACATTGTACAGTACTCCTATTGTTTACAAATTGACCCTGATACTGATTGTGAAATCTGTAGGACACATCCCAGAATGAATTGGTTAACATTACCTTTATTTCCTCACCATCTTAATGGTTGGTAAGGCTTAAAAGTGACACAGTGAGGGGGCACCTGGATTTGAACCAGGGACCTCTTGATCTGCAGTCAAATGCTCTACCCCTGAGCTATACCCCCTCTGCTGGGAAGGGTGAGATTTACAGCTTAATTGTAGTGCTTACTGACCAGACGTGTCTCAGCTGATTAACAGTAGTCTGGCATTTATGATCAACTGCTTCGGTTTTCCCAGAAAGATACTAAAGAACTAAGAAAAGATTACAGAGGCAATCAGGACTCAAGTGCTAGGGGAAAAGAGCGAAGTCCACTTTGACCTGTGCTTGAAGGTGCTGGGGGTGGGGTGTGTGGTGGGATTCCTCTCCTACATTAACTACAGCCTTCTCTACCTCTGGCATCTGGGAATTCTTGAAGATTCATTTCCATCCTGTGCAGCCCAGTACGCTGCGCCCAAGCGGAAGTGCTTCCCTTGTCTTTCTCGAGACCCTCTCTGCTCCTGTGCCAGAGGTGCCCCTATTGTTTCTATTCTCTCCAGTCACTTCCTCTGCTTCCTTGGCTCCTTCAACTTTCAACAGGCTTCCCTTAAATTTAAAAAAAAAAAAAAATCCTTCCTAAAAAAAACACAAAACAAAAACAAAAAAAACCTCTCCCTTTAGCTGTGATTGCCTGTCCATTTCTTCTTTCTCACCACCGATTTTAAAGGAAGTCTATACTTCAGTTTTCTCATTATCAACTACCTGTCTCGCAGTTCTGCTGCTCTCTGTATTAGCGTTGACTGTCAGTTATCTTTCTCCCCTTGCTGTATATGTATTGTTTCTCCAACTAGACTGTAAGTTCCTTGACGGTAGGGCCATGTTGCATTCTTTTTCGTATTCCCTACAGAAGTTGGCACAGTGCCTCGTTCACTATACTAGTAAGCCTTGGGTTGTGCTTGCCGGCCAAACCACAATCCGAATTAAACTCAGCTATCTGATTGCACCCAGCCCGCACCCAAAGCAGCTGAATGTCGTTGGAAGAAAGCTTACATGTTCGTGTCCCTCCAGGCTCTCTGTCTAGGACTCCCAACGGCTGATTGGGTTCCCTTTCCCAGTCTCCAAAATGACTAATTCACATACTTTCTCCTGTCTCAAATCTTCCACACCTTATCTCTCCTCCTCACTCTCTTAGCTGAAGAGCTTGACTCTTCCTTTTTAGAGAAAATGAGAACCAGTGAGAAGCAGTGGTATAGTGGTCAATGGCTAAGAACCAGTCTTGGGGGCCCTGATGTCCCAAGGTGCAGATACTCCCACCTGCCAGGTTTAAGTTACCAAAAAGAAGTCAACCGGCGCCCGGATGGTATGGCTCAGTGGTTGAGTATCATGCCTATGAACCAGGAGGGTCACTGTTTGATTTCTGGTCAGGGTACACGCCCAGGTTTTGGGCTGCATCCCTGGTAGGGGGGCATGTAGGAGGCCGCTGACCCATGTTTTGCTGTCACGTGGATGCTTCTTTCTCTCCCTTTTACTCTCTCTAAAAATCAATTTTAAAATCTTAAAAAAATAAAGAAATGAAAAAAAAAGCTTGATTCTTTTTCTAATCGTACAAGGCCTTCTCCAGCTCTCCTGAATCGACCTCTGCTTGTCCACCTTCCTCCAGCCCCTCTAGGCCTAAGGCCTTTGTAGTAGCCATTTTCTTTGCCTGAAATATGCCCTCATTCAGGTCTGAACTCCAAAATCACCTGCACACAAAGGCCTTCCATGATTCTCCGACCTGAAGTAGCACCCCTCACAGCTTCCTAATGCAGACTCGTAATTTTTAAAATTTTATTTTAGCCCTAGCTGGTTTGGCTCAGTGGATAGAGTGCCAGCCTGCAGATTGAAGAGGACCCAGTTTCCATTCTGGTCAAGGACATATGCTCGTACTGTGGCTTGATCCCCAGTAGGGGGCGTGCAGAAGGCAGACGATCTATGGTTCTCTCTCATCATTGATGTTTCCATCTCTCCCTCTCCCTTCCTCTCTGAAACCAATAAAAATATATTTTAAAAATAAATAAAAAGTTATTTTAGCACTGGATGGTTTGGATCAGTGGTTAGAAGTCGGCCCACGCACCAAAGTGTTGCAGGTTGGATCCCTGTCCTAGACTAGGGGTGCCAGTGGGAGGCAACCAATCCATGTCTCTCCCTCCCTCTCCCCCTATCCCTTCCTTCCACTCACTCTCCCTCTTAAAAAAATCAATGGGAAAAAATATCCTCAGGGAGGATTAAAAATACAGTTTTAATATTTCCCTTATCACTACTGAGCATTTTCTTGTTTATTCACTTGTGCATTTATTTCTAATCTGTCAGTGAAGAGTCAGAACCTTTGTGTCTTTCTTTCGAAAGCATGTTCCGTACCTAGAAAAGGTGGTTTGGTACCTAAGTTAGTTTTCAAAGGGCCGTATTTTCAGGTGGTCTTTTAATTTCGTTCCCCATCATAAGTGAATTTGATATAATTTAGGAAGAAGTACCTAATTTTGAACAAGTAAACAATTCCAGTACAAAAAATTAGGATTGGCATAAAAAGAATGTATCAAACACTTACCAGCAAAAGAAGGTGGGGCTTTAGAACACAAAGCTTGCCAGCACTCTGGTGTGGGTGGAACCTAATTATATTGAGTCACCACAAGTGGACAGGGAGGACAAACAAAACACGTCCTGGGGGTATAGCTCAGTGGTAGAGCATTTGACTGCAGATCAAGAGGTCCCCGGTTCAAATCCGGGTGCCCCCTCACATGACCTTGATGTTTTTCTCTCCTCACTCACGCGTAACCCATAGTAACACGAATGCAATCCCACTAACACAGGCACTTCTAAGCTGTCCCCCACTCAGCAGGGAGAGGCTTACTCTCAATAGGTGGAAAGGAAGCAACCAACTCTTACCCTCTTTGAGACTATTCAACATCTATTGGCCTTGGAGGTGTGCAGGGCAGTGTTATTTTGCCTAGTTTATACTCAGACAGGGAAGACTAGGAGAATGAATCCAAAGTTCAATAGGTTTATATAACTGCAAAGTTTAACAAGACATATACAGATAGCCCAGCCGGCGTGGCTCAGTGGTTGAGCATCGACCTATGAACCAAGGTTCGATTCCCGGTCAGAGAATATGCTTGGGTTGCGGGCTCCATCCCCAGAGTGGAGCGTGCAGAAGGCAGCTGATCGATGATTCTCTCATTGATGTTTCTCTCTCCCCCTCTCCCTTCCCCTGGGGGAGGGGGGGATACACAGATAAAAGGTGAAAAGTGGACAGCTTTCTCCTCCATATTAGCTCAAAGAAAAGCCTTAGGCCTGGGGTAAGTTTGAGGCCTCGTGTCCAGGGGGGTCTAGGTTTTGCACCAGGAGGACAGCTTTGCCCATGTCCAGCCTCAGACACACCAAACAGTAATGGGAGCCATGGGGAAAATGCACTGGAGTATTCCCCAGGGCCCCGGAGGGATGACACAACCAAATTCCGGGTTTAAAATATCGCAGGTGCCCTCTGACCCCAGCAGCATGCCTTTTCCTTTCTCCTTCATTTTTCCTTTTTTGGGGCAAAGCCTAGTCGAAAGGGCTGCCCTTACTCCCTTCACATTTACTGTTTTCCTCTGGCTTAGCCACGATACTGTCAGTGATGCAACCAACAAATATCTGTCCCTACCTTTAGGCTATGGAACTCGATGGCCTTGAATTACTGGTTTAGTGGTTCTCAAAGTGTGGCCCCTTGACCACAGCATCAGCATCTTCTGGAAACTTGTCAGAAATGCAAATTCTCTCGGGAGCCCACTCCAGGCCTATGGAATGAGAAACTGGGGGTGTTTTAACAAGCCCTCCAGGTAATTCTGATGCACATTCAAGTTTGAGAACCACTGCATCAGTTTATGTCAGTTTGTATTAGGAGGTAACTTTATTTTTGTAAATTAAAATGAGCTTATGGATGTGCATGGGGCATTTTAACCTTCTCAAAAGTGCTTTGACTCTCTACCTGTGTTATGAGCAATAGCACCTTCATGTCACCGGTAATTAAAAAAAAAGTTGAAGTTTGGAGAAAGGCTGTGGGTTTCTTCCCCTTGACCCACCCACATCCCCATCCGAAACGGAACGCCAACTGGGGGTAGTCATTTTGTCCCCGGAACCCGTGGCCGCGGAAATCCAGACACCTCCGGCGCCAGTAATCTTACGCCAGATTTGCGCACATGTCCACCCTTCCTCCTTCTGCTAGGTGCAAAGCAAAACCGAAAGCTTTCCGCTAAGGTTGGAAAACGAGAAATGCATCTTTGAAAAATCGTTTCTGTTTTCTTTTAATCCAGGACTCAATGTTAAAATAAAAAAGTCAAGAAAGGGGGTGCTATATTAGTCACAGGGAAGAAAAGCCACCAAGGGGGCACCCGGATTTGAACCAGGGACCTCTTGATCTGCAGTCAAATGCTCTACCACTGAGCTATACCCCCGCGCCGCTCTGGCTCCTGGAGATGGTTCTTTGGATGCACCGAGGGTGGGAGAAAGGAATAAAGGAGAAAAGGAGGCCAAGCGGAAAGCGGAAGGTGCCCGAATCCAGGGAACTCCGGGAAGGCTGCGCGGAGAGGGAAGAATCAGCCCGGGCTGCGAGGCGCTGAGAACAGGCGGGAGGGACAGGTTCCGCCCCGCAAAAGTGGGAGAAGATATGAGGGGGCAGGGAGGCTCATGTAGGTGTGGGGCAAGGGGTTCCCATTCCGTCCGTGGGTTCATGCCAGGTAGCGACGGGTACAAAGGAAAGTCCCCGAATGTGGTGAATCCGTTCGGGCCTTCAGGAGTGTTCCAACCCCACCCTGGACGGGAGGCGAGAGGTTTGCCCGCCTCCCGGCTGCCCCAGATGCCCCCCCACACCGGCCCCGAGG
>NW_005355708.1:5504064-5504564 GCF_000412655.1 Myotis brandtii | reverse complement strand
CCGGGAAGAGAGTGCGCGCGCGAGCCCGGGCGTCCCCGCCCCAGCCTTTCCCGGAGCCATGAATCCCAATTGCGCTCGGTGCGGCAAGATCGTGTACCCCACGGAGAAGGTGAACTGCCTGGATAAGGTGAGCCCGGGACCCGGAGACGCGTCTTTGCCGTTCCCGACCAGTGCTCCGGACCGGGGGAAGCGAGAGGGGCCGGGTCCACGCCGCCTCGGCCCCGCGATCCCGGGAGGAGGAGGGAGGGCGGTGTCATGGGGTGTCGGGGGACAGACCCCAGTCTGGAAACCCGGAGATCCGAGGCGAGGCAAGGAGTCCACGCGTGCCGGGCAGCCAGTATTGAAGAGTGGGCTCTGTGCCCCGGGGTTGGGAGAAGGAAGAGGGGTACGGAAGCCAGGCCACGGGGTGGGGGCTGGGGGAAGGTTAGGGGTGCCGTCCCGCCCCCTAGGCCCGGGAGAGTGAGAGAGACGGCCGCTCCCTCTCCCGGCCCCAGGAAAGC
>NW_005355708.1:5493638-5503996 GCF_000412655.1 Myotis brandtii | reverse complement strand
GCGCAACTGTCCGCTGTGACCGCGAATGGCTGGGCTTCCTGGCCTGGAGACTGGGTTTGGGGGCTCCGGCGGGCGAGTGTTGCATCTGGTGAACTGGGCTGCGGATAAGGACGTGAGCCCCACTGCGAGACCCCCTGTTTTGGGCGATCTGTAGTCCCCTTGGCGGCTCGGCGGCTCCTAGACCGCGGGCTAATGGTAGCTTCCCAGCCCCCACCTCAAATTAGAGGCCAACTCGCGGCGCTGGGCTGCTCCGCGCGAGCGGGGCGGGGTCGGGTGCTGGAGTAGGGTGGGTGGCGGGTGCTCCGCGGAGATCCCCTGAAATTGTGCTCGGAGCTTGAGACCGGCTTGTAGAACAAAGAGCTAACTTTTCAAAGCAGGTTTCCCCAATGGAGGGTGCGGTTGGCTGAATTCAGGGGAAGGCAAGAAAAGGGGGAGGTGTTTGGGGGGAGGGGAGGGTGGCCTTCTGGAAATTCACTGTCCCCTGGGGCCCTGACGATTGCGTCCCCCCCACCCATGCTGGACTTGTTCATCTGGTTGCCATTAGGCTTTTGGAGGGGGTGGGGGTGGAGAGGAGGACTGGGTGTTTCCAGCAACTTGGGGAAGGATCTGGTCCTCTTTTTAGCTTCCTTAGATCCTGAGGCAAAATGTGTCTCCTCTGCACCCCTCTTCGGTCTGGAGGAGGGGGGCTTTGTGATTTTGTCCCCTTCCTCACCCGGGCCACTTCCCAAAGCTGGCTCCAAGTCCACATACTCCCTCTTTCTTTTCTGAAATGGCAGGAATGGGGGGCATGGGATGGAAGAGGGGTGCAGAGCCCTAGGGCCAGGTTCATTGCTCACCTGACGCCATGTTGGGCTGGGAAAGGACAGTTCATTGGATACTTAACTCTCCCCTTCCCCTTGGGGTTGGAGCTTCCTCAGTGACCTTTGGCCTCTGCCTCAGGGTGAAAGGGTGTGGGGTTCCAAGGTTCTGAAATACTTTTGAACCTGTTCTTGCAGGAAGGGGCATGCGGGGCTGTTGCAGTTTCACTGTCTCTCTTGGGCTTGGCCAGACAGGAGGAAAGGAGGGCCATGCTGTGGACACAAAGGATGTGGGCCCTGACCTTCCCGATGACTGTGCCAACCTCTGGAGGGTAGGACTTGAGCTTGGAGGCACTAACTGAGGAACTATTTGTCCTTGCACACGGGTGTTTTTGCCCTTCCCTGGTGGTGGGGATTTTGGCCTCTGTAATTTGAGTTCCCTGTGCTCTCCTCCATAGTCATGAATTGGCAAGAGGCTGTGGGCACTTTTGCCCATATAAGGCAGAAGCAATATAGATGAGGAGTTTGCTAGCCCATCCTGATTCCAGGTGTTTTCCCACCAGCTTTATGAATGGCTCTAGGCCTCAGTGTTCCATATCTGTCAGATGGGTATGATGTCATTTCCTTGGAGGAGGGGCAGTGCACTAAAGCGCCGGGATGTGGTAGAGGCTGTGCATTCCCTGTCTTTCTGGGGTACTCTATCTGGCCCCACACCTGGCTCCTCTTGTAAAGAACGTTGGTGCTGTGTGTCAGAGGGGAGGAGGGCAGGAATCCTGCAAGGTACCCTTTCCCAGTAGCTGTTCTCTCGTCCCAGCTGAAGAGGACAGTCAGGTGGGGGTTGCCTTGGGAAGTGGGGATTTAAATATGTTTTTATTGATTTTTAGAGAGAGAGAGGAATAGAGAGATAGAAAAACATCGATGAGAGAGAAACATCCATCGGCTGCCTCCTGCATATCCCTTCTGGGGATCGAACCTGCAGCCTGGGCATGTGCCCTGTCCTCGAATCGCACAACGAGATCTCCAGGTTCCTGGGTCGACACTCAACCAACCACTGAGCCATACCTGCCAGGCGTCCTCCCTCTCTTGTAGAGCTTTCCCTAGAGGAGGTGGTCCTGGGGGAATCCTCACCCCTGCACCCAGCTGGAGGCCTGGAATATCCAGGTATCAGACCTCTTCCTCCCACCTCTTTCCAGGCAGTAAGGATTGGCACTTCCTACTGGGAAACTGGTGCCCCAAGGGCTGAGACTTGCAGAACATTCAGTCCCATAAGCAAGGTTGCTAACCAACTTCCCCAGGCTTTCGGTTTACAAAGGGAGAGAGTCAAATTAGACCCACCCAGTTCACTATAATTTCCCTACAGCACTCAGCCCACAACCTGACCCAAAGCACAAGGTATATCCTTGGTGTTAACCTTTTCTCCTCCCTGAGCCTTATCTCCCAAAGGTTTAGGTGAGTGAAGGCCATGTTACCCCTGATGGCCACCCTGCCCCCACCTTGCAGTACCCAGTGTGTTCTGCACGCTGGATAAATATGTATGGCTGATGACGGTGTTTGAGCAAGGAGATCGAGGTTTCCTTCCCCAGAGGACTTCTGGGATTAAAGCTGGGGGGGAAACAGGGTGACCTCATTGGCTCATTCACTGGACAAATATTTATCGAGTACCTACTTTGTGCCAGGCACTCTGAAGGGTTGCCCTTGCAAGGCCTTTGGGAAGGGAGAGAGGGGCTGTGCCTCAGAATGTCCTCTGGATTTGGAAAGGTGGATTTGTATCCCAGACCTTGTTAGGAGGCATTTGTAGGTGGGAACCTGTGTTGTCAAGAATCTTGCCCTGCCCCTGTCCCTGGGCTTGCTTTCCTGGGCTCCTGAAAGCAGGTGGAGACAGCCTTTCTGGAAGGGTAGAGGACTGGTGGGTGCCAGCTTCCCTGGAATCCCCCAGTAGGAGGGCTCTCTGCCTCTGGTTGTCTAAATTGCCCCCTACCCTGCCCTCTCGCTTCCATAGGGGGCAGCAAAATAGGAGACTGGGCTGGACACACTAAAAAGACAAGTCCTTGTACTAGCTGTGGTGCCCCATTTTACCAGCTAAAGCTGAGCGCCCCACGATCACCTTGTGGCCACCCATTCATAGTAGCTACTACTTACTGCGAGGGGCCCGGCTCAGTCTTCGCAGCAGCTTCACACAACAGATGTGGTTGCTCCTGTAAATGATGAGCCCCGTACATGGAGGCTCAGACTGTGTGTGCGGCTCATTTCCCTCTCAGCCAGGGGTGGAATTCAAATCTGAAGTTCTTTGTGCCTGTTATGTTGGCAGAAAGGTACTTTATTGCCCAACCAGCTTGGCTTAGTGGTTGAGTGTTGACCTATGAACCGGGAAGTCATGGTTTGATTGCCAGGCAGGGCATATGCCTGGGTTGTGGGCTCGATACCCAGAGTGGGGCATGCAGGAGGCAGCCGATCAATGATTCTCTCTCATCATTGATGTTTCTATCTCTCTCCTCCTCTCCTTTCCTCTCTGAAGTAAAAAAATATATATTTAAAAAATTCAGGACAAGCCATGCAACCTCCCCACTGGGGATGTGCCCACAACCAAGGTACATGCCCTTGACCGGAATCGAACCTGGGACCCTTGAGTCCGAAGGCCGATGCTCTATCTGCTGAGCCAAACCGGTTAGGGCTTAAGTACCTTTATTTACACTATCTCGTTAGTGTCCCTGACCCTGGCCTGAGGAATGCCCTCGGCCTGGGCCTTTCCAGGAGCTGGGATACTAGGAATAATCATCTCCCCTGGGAATATTTGGAGAGTCTATGACTTTAAACCAGCGCCCAGGTGACCAACTGAACTAGGTTGGTGACCCAGCCAGGGTGGAGCTGGTGTTACCCCTAGAGAAGGGAAAAACCGTAACCCTGGGGGACAGGAAAGGAGAGGAAGGTCGTCGGGTCGCCTGGGTGCAGAGGGCAGGATGCCAGGCTGCAGGCACAGTGACCCGAAGCTGGCCGAGTTTCCCTCACCCAGGGCTGCGAGCAGCACTGCCCCACCTCCGCAGTGATTACAGAGAGATAGGAGCTGGTCCAGGCCACGCCCAAGTGCGGGAGATCTTACTTCCGCTCCATCGGCCTCTGTTTGTCTTTCTGTGGAGTGGGTTTTCTGGGGACTGGGCTTCAGCTTTGGAGCTGCAGGCAAGGAAGACTTGAGGGCAGGGCTGGAGCCTTGGGGGAAGGGCTGCCAAGCTTCGAACAGAGGCCTCATTTTTTGCGGAAGGCAAACAGTGGCCTTCAGGGCAGTGGGAAGGATTAGAGTTGCCTGCCCCGAGGTGTACTTTGCTCCAGATCCTGAATCCCGAGTCTCAGCAATGCTTCCCTGACATCTTCTTCCTGGGGCCTTTAAGAAAGGGGGACAGGAGAGAGAGGCAGACAGAGAGGGTCATTGTGGGGTTTTATTGATTTATTTCCCTGACTGAGCGGCTCACCGACCTGATTGAGACAGGGAGGGGTTTCCTGGGGGTGCCCGGTCCAGGCTTGGCCCCTGGGCTGTTGAGTGACTCGCCATATTCTGTCCTCCTGCCCTCCACTTTCCCACCATAAAGAGGACACAGGGGCAGGCGCTGCTGATTGTCCTGAACCTGGAGCCCTTCTCCGGTGAGGGAAGTGACCTGACGCAGCAGCCAGCTCCCAGTGCAGCCAGCTCGGAGCGTGAGTCATCTCATCACTCCTCCCCGCACCTCTGTGGGACCCTGGTTTTAGTTCCACTTTACAGCTGCAGAGTTTACTCCTGACCCTGAAGGCACTCGGACCACCTGTGCTTTTATTATTCTGCTCTCGAGCCCCCATAAGGGAACAGAGAGCATCACCCCCAGACCCTAGTATATCTAGCTGAAAGCAAGCGGCGTCTGGGGGTGAGGTGGGGAAGAGCTATGGATGGAAATGGGTACCATCCCTTCATATCGGGGCTCCCCTTCAAATGGCAGCCGGGAGGGGTCTTGTGGAATCCCTGAATTGGGTGTTGGCCCTGAACCCCCAGCCCAGTCAATATACCCTGCCCCTTCCCAAGGGGCTTGACACCAGAGTGAGATCCTAGCCACCTGCTAGGGGAGGGGTACCTATCTCCTTCCCTTTGTCTCCCCCAAATCTATCAGGAGGCAGCTTTGGAGGCCCCCCAGTCGTAGGACAGTGTGTATTCCTACAGATGTGTGTGTGTGTGTGTGTGTGTGTGTGTGTGTGTGTGTGTGTGTGTGAAAGTGGGTCATGGTCTGGATTCCAGAGAATATTTTTCCTGGCAGGCCTCTGTGGGGGTGGGGGGAGGCAGGGGCCTGGGCAGCTGAGCAGGCAGAGGCCAGCAGGATGGGTGGTGACAGGGTCGTGGCGCTCTGCCAATGCCTCCCAGGTATTGGGGGAGGGAGAGGGGCTGCCACTGTGGGCACTGACCGGGCAGGAACTACCCGCTTTTGTTTTATTTATTTATTTAAATATATATTTTTATTGATTTCAGATAGGAAGGGAGAGAGAGAGATAGAAACATCAATGATGAGAGGGGATCATCGATGAGAGAGAGATAGAAACATCAATGATGAGAGGGGATTATCGATTGGCGGCCTCCTGCATGCCCCCTACTGGGGATCGAGCCCGCAACCCATGCATGTTCCCTTAACCGGAATGGAACCTGGGACCCTTCAGTCCACAGGCTGATGCTCTATCCACTGAGCCAAACCAGCTAGAGCAAGGACCACCCTCTTTTAGTTTTTCTGGTGGGTTATGTGTTGGGGTTTTGCGCCTGGAGTCTGGGCTGGGCTGTGCGATCAGCCTCGGTTGGGGTGGGGGCTAAGCTGAGATCAGCCAACCCTTTGCTTCCAGACTTCCCCTGGCCTTCTTCCCACAACAGTGGTTCTCCTGTCACTTCATTTACTGTTGTGCCCCTGGCAGGGGAGCACCCTATTAGAAGGTGATTACCTCCCAATTTACCCCTGGGCCTCTGGTATCCCAACCTCCCAGCTTCTTTTTTTCCTGTCCCCTCCTCCAAGGTGGCAGGAAAACATTTTGAAAGGCACTGCCTTGGGGAAATTCCTTGGCAGATGGCCAAGAACCAGCCCCGTGCTGGTCACCTTAAACATCTCCCTGGGCCCTCCCCTGGTTTCTGGCCTTCCCTGCGGGCTGAGGAGTGTCTCCCTTGACTTCTGGGAAATGGGGCAGAACCAGGCCAGTTGGGTCACCCAGGCAGCCTGGATTCCGGGGTCCTGGAAGCTGGACTCCTGGTCAGTGCAGATCCCAGGGCCAGACTTAGATCGCATGTGTGTGGGTTTGGCCCAGCGTCAGCGTTGCTCAGGGTGAGGTCCCTTCTGTTGCATCCTTTCCCCTCCCTCCTGTTCCCCTCCATTGGCCATGCTGGATTGGCCCTGGTGGCTCTTTGCTGGGTGTCTTGGCTTTGCTGGAGTCTTACCTGTCACTCACCCTCACCCACATTGTAGCTGTGGCTGGGCACAGTGAAGCCCCACCTGCACCCGACACACAGAAAGTTCCCGTGTGCGTCTCCGAGCCCTCTTGGTTGGGGTTCATGTCTGCTGTGCCCCGCATCTAACATTCGGGTACTTAGAGGTGCCAGGTGCTGCGCTGAGGGCTTTGCAGGTGATTTCTCATTGAATCCCCAACAGTCCCAGGAGGAACAGATCTGGAAACGGCTCAGCGGTGTGGTCCCTGGCCAAGGTCACATAGCCGGTCAGGGTGGCGCTTCGATGTCCACTATGAGGGCTCCCCTTCCAAGGCTTTTAGGCTGAGCCCTTCAGTGCCTCAGAGAGAGCTGCTGGGTGCTCTCCTGAGTGAGGGCCTGGGAGAAGGGTGAGGGAGGGAGAAAGGGTGCAGGAGTGGTGGTTAGAGCTAGGGCACCCACTTCTACCCTCTGGTTGGGGGTCCCACAGGAAGTGGGAGGTGTCAGAGCTGGACCCCCTGGTGTGGGAGTTAGGAATGCCTGGGTTCTGTGCCTGGGGGCTCCGGGCCAGGCCCTCCTCCTCTGCCCCTCATGTTCAGCAGCGGCCTCTTAGCAACCCTGGTCCAGCTTTGCTCAAGCAATGAGGCTACTCCAGCTTGGGGGCAGCAGGAGTGGTCTGGGAGGTGGAGCTGACCTTTGGGGACAGCTCAGCCCTACTATTACTGGCCTCTTCCCCACTCACCCTACACATCTGCTCTTCTCCCCATCCTTACAGCTCAAATGACTGATTGGGGGGAGGGTACAAGGGGGAGAGTGTCATTAGCTGCCAGAGCTGTGACCTGCGATGTCCCCAGCTCACCCGGTGGAGCTGGAGTGCTCCTTCCTAGGGCCTGAACCCCCTTCCTGAAGTCCTGTGTCTGACGGGTGTCCTCCCTCTGCCTCTGTCCCCAGTTCTGGCATAAAGCATGCTTCCACTGCGAGACCTGCAAGATGACACTCAACATGAAGAACTACAAGGGCTACGAGAAGAAGCCCTACTGCAACGCGTAAGTCCTGCCTGGGGCAGGAGGCTGGGCGGGTCCCTGGGTGGATCCCCGGGCGGGCCCCGTCCTCATTCTTCCTTCTGTTCTAATAACCACAAGGGGACATCGGCCGAGCACGCCCACTCTCTGCTTGATTAGTGTCAGTCCCATGTCATCTTCACCACAGCTGGATGAAGTCAGGGCTCTTATTCCCATTTCACAGAGAAGGAAACTGAGGCTTGGGGAAGGGAAGGGACTTTCTCAAGATTACATGTCTAGTGAGAGGCTAGTTCAAACCCAGTAAAATAAGAATGTTCCTCCCACTGCACCCGCAGGGGAGGGCGGGATCCAGAGGAAAAAGCGAGCGGCCCTGTTTCTGCCTATTTTTGTTCTCTGCTTCTCCTTTCCTCCTTTCTCTCCTCAGAATAGCCATTGAGTGTCTCCATCTCTCTGTCTGCCCCCTGCCAGAGCCTGGGCACTAATTCTTTGGGGGCTCCTGGCTGAGCCCTTCCTGGTGGGGCAGCAGGAAGGGGTGGCCTGGCTCCGGGCAGAGCTCTTCCCGTCTGGTGAGGGAGGCTGTGGAGACCTCAGTCTTTTCCAATGGTGTTGGGTTGGACTCTGTTCCTTCTGCACGGGGACCTGCAGCCTGGCCTGCTGCGGGGAGGTGGGCAGGGTCGGGTCCCTCATCCCATGCTGTTCCAGAGAGTACAACACCTTCCACCTTCAGGGTGACCTCGTGTGCGTAACAAGTGCAAACTCATTCCGGGTCGAGGGCACATGCAGCACCTCCCAGCCACCTGCCAGGTAGGGGTTTTCGAAGGTCAAGTCCCTTCGTCTAGGTGGCAAGACCAGTATTCAAAACAGTTCAGCAAAACTCTGACTTGAGTCCAGTTTTTCTTTAAAATTCCCAGTCAGGAGGCTCTTTGCAGCTGAAGGAGGGGAACCTTGGGACTTGTCTAAGTGGGGTTGGGGTCTTAAACCCCTTGGAAAGGCTGCCTCCCCCTTTTGGCACCCCCAGTGCCCTGCTGATCCCACAGCCTCCTCTCCTTGGTGTTTTTTTTTCACTCATTAGGTAAGGATTGCCTGCCCGCTGCTACGTGCTAACCTGTGCCAGGTGCTGGGAAAACAGATTTCTGATAAAATCTTACACTCAAGAAACAACATGTGCGCTGTCCCTTCTGGGCGGGCTCGGGGCACTGGGAAGATTGCCTGGGTCCCCCTCTCTTCCCTCAGCTGCTCCTTCTCTTCTATTAACTTACCCTGGTCCTCTCCCCGCAACCTCTCCCCACCCCCCCAAGGGAAATGGGACATTCCTCGAATTCTTAAGGACTCACACAAGCCCTGATTTTCTGCCACTTCCTCCCTCTGTTGGGGAGTGGGGTGGGGTTCAGCGAAGCCAGAGGCTGGGGCAGTTTTAACCCCTTGATTGCTGGACCACTTCAGGCTGGATTCTGGGCACTGAGGCTCCTCTGGGGGCAGCCTCTGACCCTCAGCCTCTCCGGGCAGCAGCCTGGCTGAGCCCCCAGCCCCGTGGGTGGCAGGAACCGTGGGTGGCAGGAACCGGGGCTTCTCTGCGGCTCTTCCCTAAGACTGCAGTAGCCTAGAACTCAGGGAGCACTGGGAGTTGGAGACAGAAATCAGAGGCGTGTCCTTGTTTTCTCTGTATGTATTGCCTCAGCCTCGAGCCACAGTCCCAGCTCACTTTTCTCACTGTCTTCTGGGGAGGCTGCAGGAAGTGGGGTGGGGGGCTCCTTGCATCGGTGGGGGCTCCAGGGGAGGCGGAAGACAAGCGCCCCTCCTTGCTTGGATGCTGCTTCCAACCTGCCTAGGCAGGTCTGTCTCCTGGCCTCCAGCCAGAGCAGCGGGTTGACCCCTCTCCGTTCCCCCAGCCTTTACGGGCCTTGGCCTATGCCCCGCCCAGGTGACCTTTGGCCCAGCTGGGATGTTACCTGGGAAGGAGAAGACCTGGGGGCTGAGGTCCAGCCGTGTTTCACTCCAGTGTAGTAGCACCTTGCCCGCGGCATGCACGCTCCTCAGCCAGCTTCTGCGGAGCGGTTGTCTGTGCCAGCGATCCAGACAGGGAAATTCCAGGATAAACCCGGCGCAGGCCTGGCCTGCAGGAGCTCCCTGTCGACCTGCCCGAGCCTCGGTTCCCCCAGGGTTCCAGCTTCCTACCCTGGGACGCTGGGCCGGACGCCAAAGGAGACAGAGTACCTGCTCTGTGCCAGGCCCCGGGCTGGGGGTTCCCTCTCCTCCCGTCCTGTTTGCTCCCTGCCTCCGGCCCCCTCCTCCAGGGACATTCAGGTTCCGAGTCCTGGGGTGTCCAGGGTGTAGCTCTGCCCTTTGCTTTTGGACCAGGCCTGGCTTCCTTCTCAGCAGCACCTCCCGCTCGGAACCCAGAGAGGCAGGTGGTTCCTCCTGGCACTTTGCCAGGGAGTTGGGCCCACCCAGTGAGTGAGTGTGAGGCCTCCGCCTTCTGCCCGCCTCTGGCTCGTCCCTCGGCCAGGATCTTGCAGGGGGATGGTCAAGAGAGAAGAAGCCTGCCTGTCTTTTCCCGGCGGCATCTCAAGACGAATTTAAGTTCGGGAAAGTGACTGTAAGCAGCAAAAAGGCCTCTTCTCTTCCTCCCCGCGTGCCAGGCTTGTGAGGCATGGGGGAGAACACAGGCCAGAGCTCACAGCTGGCCGGCTGGGCGGTGGCACACCCCTACGGACACGCACTGACACATGTGCCTGGTATGTGTCCAGACACACGCGCTGCCGGACGTGGGGCTGGGGAGAAAAGCCGGGGAGGTCGACTGGGTAGGGTGTGCTTGTGTTCACACTTCCCAGGCCACAGCCGCCCAAGCGTTGCTGTGCTGTGGGCAAGGGAGAGGCGTGCATGCCTGTTTTTGCACCATAGCCAGCAGTAGGAAGACCCATTCATTGAATTCTTTCTTGAAGTTTCTAGGTAGGTGGGGTGAGTCTGCTCCATTTTGGTTAGAGGGATGGTTATACCCTTGGTTATTTGTTTTCTAAGCTACGTTTTATGAAAGTGGGGCAGCTCTGTCCCCACTGCAAACCAGCTGCTTTGTTTTCAGGCAGATAGTCTAGGAGTCTGGAGGGCAGGGGCAGGGGCAGGGGCAGG
>NW_005355708.1:5448867-5493471 GCF_000412655.1 Myotis brandtii | reverse complement strand
GCTTTTGGGGTGTCAAGTGGGGGAGTAGACATGGCCGGGGAAGAAGGAGGGGTGCTCCATCGTATCCTTCCCCTCTTCACTGACTGCAGATATCGGGGCCCATCCTTCAGGTTCCTTGAGCTGTGGGGTGAGGGGCTGAGCAGGATGGAGGCGTGCCTGGTTCTGGGGAACAAGGGGCTGTGGTCCTGCGCCTTCCACCAGGCCTCGGAGTGGGGTGGGCCTGTGCGGGGTTTCGAAGTGTCTCTGGATTCTAGCAGACTCTCAAACCCCAGCTGCTCTTGGGGGGGGCGGGGCAGTAGCAGGCAAATCCAGGTCTGTGGCGTGGGGCTGTCCCATCTCCCCAGAATTTTCTGCCTCTGACTGATCAGATGTCTTAGGGAGCCAAGTTGGCGCCAGGAGTGGGAAGGGTTTGTGTGGTGTGTGTTTGGGACAGGGAGACATCCTCAAAGGGGCAGCCTCCAGGCAGCCCCCGCCCCTCACTCTCACCCCCAGATCCTTGCACTCAGAGATGTCAGGGCCCCCAGGAAGCTCAGGGTTCCTCATACTCCCATTTCATAGATGAGGAAACTGAGGCCCAGTGTTTCCAACCCTTGGCCAACTTGGCAGAACCATTCCTTTTTATGTATTGCCATCAGGGGCAGTAGCTGGCTTTGATTTTGCAGTTTGTCTCCAACCCCTGAGGGTCGGTAAGTTCTTCTTCATGTCTAGCCTTGATCTTCTTGGCTGCTCGTTTTCTTCCTCTGGTCAGACAATGCCTCCTTGTTGCTTCCTATCCCCACCACTTCAGCCCTGAGGCCTGGGGGACTGGTGAGAAACTGGGTTAGACGGGAGCCCTCCCTGCGCCCCTGGGCAGTGTTCCCAGCTGGGGATCAGCGGCTCCTTCCAGTGGCAGGATGTTGGGACTGGTGTTTCTCGCCCCCCCTCCTTTTGGTAAAACCAAAGGCTCCTTGTTGCTTTTGTTGATGTATTTTTGTTCCTCTTTGAACAAAAAGCTGTGGTTTTTGAATGAGTCTGAGGCTGGAGGAGGCGAGGGTGCGTGCAGAATGGGGCGCGGGTCTGTGTCTGCTCTGCCTCTGGAACAGCTCATGGCAGGATGGGAGTGGGGCTCTGCCCTGCAAGCGGTCCCTGTCCCAGGAAGCCCATAGCCGAGCCCAGCAGCTTCTCAGCATCCTCCCTGCCCTTACCGGTGGCTCAGAGGCCCTCAGACATAACCCCGCTCTGGGGGCAGGCCCCTTGTCCTGCATCCCTGCAGGTCATTGTTTGGACTCAGACACCCTCTTTAGAAAAGTTCTAAGGAGCAGGTGGCTTCTGACTGGTGGTGACTGAGACCCCAGAGGGTCTCATCGTGGCCACGCTTGGAAACAGGTTGGGTTTGAAAGATGAATTCCTTTGTTCTCCACCCACCCTGCCAAGCACATCTCTCCCCAGAGGCCTGAGAGCTGGGGGTGGACTGGGGTCCCCTGAGAGAGAGAGAGAGAGAGAGAGAGAGAGAGAGATAGAGAGATGTCAGCTTGCCCTCAGCTGGCGGGGTAGCGATGGTGGAGGGGAGAATGCACTGGGCAGTGCTCCTGGACACGGAGCCTCCATTTCTTTCTCTGTAAAATGGGCACATTGATCACACTGACTTTTCTAGTCCGTGGCCTTGTGGCAGATTTCAAGAGGGAATGTGCACGGGACCCAGTCCCTGTTCTTGCCCCCATGGATGCAAGATCCCGTCCCCTGTCCTCCAGACTCCCTGTCCTGTGCTGGGCTCTCTCTCAGCCTCTCTGCCTCCGAGCAGCCAATCCTGCTACCGAGGGTGGGGAGGGACGCTGCGGAGGGCCCACCGCTTGGAATGACCAGCGTGGAGGCTGGCCACGGAGGGACAAAGAGCAGCTGTGCTCTGGGCCCAGCTCCGGGCCAGGGTGAGGACGCCCAGTTCTCCCCCTGCTGCCCCTTGTTCCCTCACCAGGGCCCCATCTGTTGGTGGGGCTGGGGTGCCAGTGGGGTCACCCGCTGGGGGCGGGGGGCCCCTCTTTCGGCCTCAGCGCCCACAATGGCAGACACACACATCCATTCATCTCTGGGTGAGGGTAGTGGGTGGGCAGAGCTCCAACCTGAGGACGGAGAGGGAGGGAAAAGGTAAAATTCCCAGCAATTGTTTCTGGAAGGAGGTCAAAGGAGCCCTTTCCAGGGCAGTCGTGCTGGCGGGGGAGGGGCGCAGCTCTGCTGTTGCTGTGTCCACCCCTCGAAAGACAAATTTCTGGCACCTGTCCTCCTCGCCTAAATGTCTGCAAGGATCCTGCAGACACAGTCTCCTGGCGTTGTCCTCAGGGGTCCTCCGCAGTTGAGGACACCCTTGCTGTGCCTGTGTCCTCCCCACCCCCACAGACCCTCTCTCTCTGTCTGCGCTCCCCGCTCTCCTGCCTGGAGCTGAGGATGAGGTTGCCATGGGAACCTGAAGCGCAGTGAGCAGGGGAAGGGAAAGGCAGGGTTGTCAAGCCAGGGCTGGGGGCTGTGGGGAGGGGACAGGGTTGACCCAGCAGGGGGAGGACAGCCCGAACTGCATGTCTGCCTGCCTTCCTCTGGCCTGGGGTTGGGTTTTAGGAGGCGGGGTAAGAGATGGGAGGCTCTGCACTCCTCTTAAATCTGGTTCATCTGATGCAGGATTAAAATCCCTTCCCTTCCCTGCCACATGAAACGAGTCCACATCTAGGCTGGTTACCCCTTCCCTTCCGACGGGGTTAGCGTTCAGGCTTTGGGAGGACTGATATCTGGGGGTCATATGACTCCAAAGAGGGGATGAAATACCTGCCAACCCCACCCACAGGTTCTTGCTGCATGTGGGGGGGGCAGGCTCCTGAGACCCTTGTGGGGGAGTGTGTGAGTGTGGCGTGTAATGTGCCCTGTCCTGGGTGGACTGCTGGCCTCCGTGTCTAGGAGACGCGTGTCACCGTGTTAGGCTCATCCATACGTTTATGGCGAGTGAGGAACGCGGTGCGTGGAGGAGCCTCGGAACGGCGGGTGGGGTGCGTGTCAGGTACACGTGTCTGGCCGTCCTTGGGCCACCGGAACAGGCGCTCTGTTTTAACCGTGTCCACTCAGGCGGATGGGAAACCCCGGGTGTGCAGACTGGCCTCCGTGCACATGGGTTTGCCTTTTGCCGAGGCTGCTGGCTCCCCTTCCCCACCAAATGCTGACCGGTGCCATCTTCTCAGGGTTAACCCTTCAACTTGCGGGCCAGAGCCCCCCGGAGTCTCCCTGGTCCCCCTGCTTTAGGTCCCCCTCCTCCCCGCCACAGGAGTCTGTCCTTACAGATGCTCTCCTCACCGCCACCCCACCCCACAATGCCTTCACAATGGCTCTTCCTTGGTGGGAGGGTCGTCTCTGAAACTCGCCCTCTGAGGACCTCAGGGCCAGCCAGTTCTGCTAGAGAGCTGACTTGGATCCCTCTTGCTGTTCTCGTCCTAGCCTCTGGGAGCAGAGTCCCGGTGGATCCTCCCTTTCCCTGGAACAGCTCAGGAATTTTGAATGGCGCTCCTCAGCTGTGGGTGGCCCTGGTTTCGTGGAACTGGGCCAAGCCCGGGGACTGGACCCACAGCCGTGGCCCCACATTCATCCGCAGGCCATGCCAGCTGCAGGCACCTGTGTTTACTCTTCAGTCTCCTCTCCTTCCTCCCTCTGCTGGGGCAGCTGCGGGCCTGGGCTGACCTGGGAGGCAGGAGCCAGGCTGGGCCGGGGAGGCTAGGGGTTGGGACACAGCTAGACTCACTTAGGTCCAAGATGGAGAAACGAGCCCAGAGGGAACAGGGACTTGCCAGTCCGCCCAGCGAGCCCGTGGCAGGGCCAGAGTCCAGCACTGTGCCCCATCCCCTTGGTCCCCCTCCAAACTCCAAGCCCTGCTCGTCACTGAGGGAAGTCACGTGTTCACCAGTAGCTCTGGTTCAGGGTGGGGCGGGTTTGGTGAGGACACAGAGACCGGAGGGCTGCTCACGGCCAGCTCTAGGGTGTGTCACCGACTGGGGTGGAACGTGCCTGGAAGGGGACAATCCTCTGACCCGGGACCTGCCGGTAGTCACAGCTGTGGCGGGGTGTGGTCACCCAGGGCTGAAAATGGCCGGATCTCAGCTTCTGCTGAGAGAAGCCACCCGCCATTCCCTGAAATAGTTGGGGCCCATGCCGATCCCCAACGGTTTCACATTCCAGCACGTGTACACGCACCACAGCGACTCAGGACCGCCTCCCCTTCAGCCGGTGTGCTGGGGACTTGGTGATGCCCTCATGGGACGTAGGAGACCCGAGTTCTAGTCCCGGCCCAGCTTCAATGTTTGGTGTGACGTTTGTTTATTCAACAAATATTTGTTGGATACCAGGTACTATTCTAGGAGCCTGGGTACGTCAATGACCAAAAGAGATAAAAAACCACCCCCTCACCTCATAGAGAAGCAGTGGAGAGAGAAGACAATAAACCGATGGGATAAATAAGTCAATTATAATGTCACCTAAGTGCTGAGTACTTGGTGCCAGTGCACTGTGTGCGTGTGGGAAATGGGGGTTGGGCCAGATGGTCTGAGAGGCCCTGCAGATTAGCTGCAAGGGCTTCCCTGGCTCCTGCTCCCTCCACGCCAGCCCTCTTTCTGGGGGACAGGACTCTGGTCTGTCAGGTGCCTGGAGACCGAAGGGTTCGGTTCAGGGTGCTGGGCCCGAGGGAGATTGTCTGGGTGCCAGGAGACCAGCCTTGTGCCTTGTGCCTTGGCCACATTCTTTAACCTTTCTCAGTTCAGTCATCTGTCAGAGGGGGACAGTAGGGTGCGTGTGAGAATTTGATGAACTGAAGCATGCATGCCTTTAGCACAGGGCAGACATGGGCCATGGTGGCAGTGTTATCTGTCGCCCAAGGGTGGGGGGGTGGCCTCTTTTCTGGCATCAGGCTGATCTCTCACCTGTACTCACTTAGGTTGGACCTTGTTGGCCCTTCGAAATATCACTCTGGATGTGTGCACTTTCACTACCTCTTCCTCCTCTTTTTTTCTCCTCCTCCAGGAAGCCCCCCTGGATATGCATGTCCCTTTCCCCTTCATTTCTGGCTCCGTATCCCTCCTGACCTTCCTCTCCTTGGTTGGCCTCCATTTCTGGTTTTAGCTGAAAGCTTTGTCCTGACCCCATCCTCATCTCCGCCCCCTTCTGGCCCAACGCCCTTGACTTCCCTGGTCGGTAGACTCCTAAGGCATGGATTATCCCCAAACAAGGGTGATCGGCCACCCTCAGGGTGTCCCTATGGCCTCCCTTTGGCCCGCCAGCCACTCAAGCCATTTGTGTCTCCCAGGTCAGCTCAGGCTGAGTCTGAGCGACCCTTGCCTCCCTCTTTGTGGCTGGTGGACACTGGTCCTGCTTCTGGGGCAGGGGCAGGACCTGCCCGCCGGTCAGAGGTAGCTGCCAGGAGAGAGTCAGGGGTCTGTGAGAAGCCCAGAGCTTCCTGCCCTTTCCCCAGAGTGACCTCCACTTGTTCTTTTCTGTCCTGCAGACACTACCCCAAGCAGTCCTTCACTATGGTGGCTGACACCCCTGAAAATCTCCGCCTCAAGCAACAGAGCGAGCTCCAGAGTCAGGTGAGGGGCGGGCTGGTGCGGGGGCCTGGCGGGGAGGGAGGGCTGTCGCAACCCCTGCATTTGGCAAGGGCTCCTTCCCGCTGGGGTTACTCAGCAAGGCCAAGCTGCTGACCTCCTGGCACTTGCCGGGTCTCCCCGCCCCCAACCCTGTACCCAGTTACTTCATATTTCCTGACTTGATCGAAGGAGGGGAGAGCTGCCCCCCACTTCCCTAAAGTGGGTTGGAGGGGTGTCGGTGTCTGACTCCTTCTGCTCTGGGAAATTTCACATGGGGCCCCCGAAGCTCCTCCCCACTCACCCCCACCCTCAAAGGAGGGAACTCACCTCTCTAGGCTCAGGCCGGTCTGAGGTTACCAGCCCAGCCTCTGTAGCCATGTCCCGAGGATTCTCTCTCATCATTCATGTTTCTGTCTCTCTCCCTCCCCCTTCCTCTCCGAAATCAATAACAATATATTAAAAAGAAAAAAAAGGAGAGAGGCAGTCAGAGCCCCGAGGAACCTGGAGGAAGAGGTGTGGGCGGGGAGCGGGGAACGGTGCCGGTCCAGGGGGGTGGGTGTGTGTGCACACCCTCAGGTGGAGGCAGGGGAGACACACACGGCCAGACTCTCAGGAGGAGAAATTCAAACCGCACTAATTCCCCAGCCTTTGTTGGTCTCACAAAAAGCTTGGCTTCAGGTCTTTTTTTGTCCCTGGAATCCAATCCCTGAGGGGAACCCCCTGCTCCCCAGAGGCCCTCCTGAGTCATCCGGGTTCCAGGCCTCCTGACTCTCGGGCGGGCTGGGGCAGTCAGGAGAACGGCCATCACTCTGCGGTAGGTCCAGGACTTGACCTCCTCTAATCCTCACAACCAGCTGATGGAGGGACTCTTGCTGTCCCCATTGTACAGATGGGAACACTGAGGTTTGGAGAGGCCATGCTACTTGCCCAGATGTAGATTTCAAGCCCTTTGCTCAGAGCAGTTCTGCAGCCTGCTGTGGCCCCCAGCCCCATGCTCTCAACCCGCAGGATGCACCAGAAGGGACTGGGGCCTTGTTAGAATGCACCCAAGGGGCTGGATGGGGCCCAGGAATCTGTGTTTTGACCGCCCTGGTGATTCAGGTGAAAGCTTTTAGTCTCACAGACATAATTTGAGAGGCTTAGAGCTGGGCTGGGGATCAGGTGGAGCTGAGGGACCTGAGCTCACCCTCTTTCTGCTGTGATGGGCGGGCGGGAGGCGGGCGGGAGCCCTGGGCGTTAGGGCTTGGCATTGGGGGCATAGCTCTAACCTCCTGTAGTTGGGCTCCTGAGGGGCTGGGGCTGGGGCTGGGGTAGCAGAGGGTGGAGGCAGGACCTGCCCTCTTTGCAGGCCCCTCCCCTGCCCCCAGCTGTGTGGTGGGAGCTGGCTGCTTGCCTCCCCTGGTAAAATGGGGACAGCAAACCCCAGTTGCCTACAGGTGGGGGCTGGGCCTGCTGCTCTGAGGCTTGGAAGGGCTGAGCTGGCCTGGCTGGGGGTGGTGACAGGTCTGTTCCTGTGGCCGCTGTGGGGGCAGGGCCTGCTCTAGCCGCCTGTGGCTGGCGGGAAGGGAAGTGGGAGCCTCCTCTGCTTACCCTGCCCCACCCCCCCAGGGCATCAGCTGGGCTCTCTCCAGGGCCCTTTCCTGGGCTGGCATCCGTGTGCCTCAGCCCTTCTCAGTCTCCAGGAAGCTGCCTGTGCTATTTCAACTTTGTTTTCCCATCTCCAGATGGGTTCCCCAAATGGTTCTTCGGGTGTCTGGGGCACCTGGAGCCTTCCCTCGGGGTGGTCCAGACCCGGCTGGGCTGAGGCAGGGAACTGGCAGCTCTCCCAACCCCCACCCCAGGCTGAAGGGAGGCAACAGCTTTGGGGTGGGACTGAGCCGGGGATGTCTGTGTAGCCCCTGAGCCCAGGCAGAAGTGCAAAGAGAATGTCTCTCATTTTCCCTCTCATTGTCATACCTCCAGGACTTGCCCAGGGGGACAGGAGAGCCCCAGGCCTGCCCTGGAGCAGGGTCCCTACTCCCTTCTGTTGGACCCAGTGACCTCAGATGGCATATCTGTGTCCTGAGCCAGAGGTGACATCCTGGATGTCCCACTATTAGCTACTGTGACCCTGGGCAAGTTATTTCAAGTCTCCGAGCCTGAGTGCCTTACCTGAAAAATGGGGATTACCTATAGGTAGTCTCTCTCCAAAGGTTGCTGTGAGGATGTTAGTATACAGCAGGCAGTGGGAACAGTTCTGGTATACAGTCAGCACTCAATAGATGTTTGAATTCCTATTGTGCTGGGAAGGAGAGGGAAGGGAACTGGGCATGATGCATCCGAGGCACAGACAGGGACCTGCTGCCCTCGTCCAGCACCGACCTTTCTCATCGGGTCTCCTCCCCTTCTGTGTGTGTCGGATTTCAAACCTGACTTCTTTTTTTGTTAGAGGGGAGTGGGCTACATAGTACGTGGGCCCAGCAGGTAGTGGGCACAAAATAAGTGGTAAAATTGTTGGTATTATATTTTTTCAATGAATTGTTAAAAAATATATTTTATTGATTTTTTTACAGAGAGGAAGGGAGAGGGATAGATTAGAAATATAGTGGTAAAATTGTTGGTATTATATTTTTTCAATGAATTGTTAAAAAATATATTTTATTGATTTTTTTACAGAGAGGAAGGGAGAGGGATAGAGAGTTAGAAATATCGATGAGAGAGAAACATCGATCAGCTGCCTCCAGCACACTCCCTACTGGAGATGTGCCCGCAACCCAGGTACATGCCCTTGACCGGAATCGAACCTGGGACCCTTCAGTCCGCAGGCCGACGCTCTATCCACTGAGCCAAACCGGTTTCAGCCAATGAATTTTTTAAAGTCTCAATCTTTCCTCTTACGTTGGGTCAGTAAAGGCAGTTTTTTCCAAACTGTGCTGCATGTTTGGAAAGTTTGTGTCTCCATTCAATTCATTCATCATTTACTCGACAGATCTTTCTTGGTACCTGCTGTTTGTGGGGATAGTGATGAACAAGGTAGACCCTGGGAGAAGACTGAACACATCCTCATATAGAAAGCAGAGTTGCCTCGGTGGTGGTTGTCTGGGCTTGAGGAGCCTCTGGCATCAGTCCTGGCCCTGCCTTGGGGGTTTGTTTCCAGGACGCGAGGCCCAGGCGCCTCCCAGGCAGAGAGTCGTCCAGTCACAGCACGTAGTCTCCTGACCAACAGCTGGGCTGAGTGAACTCGGGCAGGTCCTTTCCTCCCCAGAGACCCTCGTCGCATCCTGGTGAGCCGTCCCAGATGCGGGGAACACTCCTGAGTGGGTGACAAGGAGCCCTGAGGAGGGGCTCCAGGCAGGGCCCCCGACACTCCTGGCTCCTCGCTCTTTACCTGTCACCCACTCCAACACCTAACAGCCTTTCAGAGAACCTTCCCCACCTCCATTCTCCGTAGTTAAGGCCACAGGTACTTAAAAATGGTCACAAATTCCAGGGCGTGGAGGGCTTTTAGGAATCAGCTAACTAGTCTCTTGAGAGGGGGGCTGACTTGTCCAGGGACACGCAGCAAAGTGGTGCTGAGTCCAGGCCTCTGCCTTCTCTCAGCGTGGACTCCATCCCAGCCCTGCCCTCTCGGGACCCCCTGGGCCAGGAGTGAATGAATTACCCTCCCCAGCAGGGGAACTCGCTGGGAACCCGCTGATGTCACCGCAGTGTCGCCATGGCAATTATTTCCCTGGATTAAGGGGCCTGGCCCTTGCCAGGCCAGGAAGTAGAGGAAGGAGTGGGGAACTGGCATTTGTTCAGCACTTCAGCGTTGACAAAGCACTTTCACAACTGCCCTTATCAGAGCGTGGTGAGCCCGGCCGCGTGCTCCACACTGTGTTGGCTGCTGTAGAGCAACTGTCTACCATCTGCACCATTGATCGGGGCGGGTGGTATGATTGTCCCCTTTCACAGATTTGTAAACCGAGGCCCAAAAGGTTACGTACATCATTTGCCCAAGATCACTTGGCAGATGGAGACTGAGCCTGTGCTGGTGCCAGCTCCCTCTGGCACTTTGCCTTGGGGATAGGAAGCCCCCTCCCCATATGACAACCCTTTTACAGGTGAGGAAACCGAAGTCAGAGGCCTTGCATTTGGGGCTTCTGTATCCAGAGCTACATTTTTCTGGCTCTAAGTGCCTTACCTGCCCTGCTGCCCGCTTCTCAGAGGGTTTCCGCTCCCCACCCCAACTAAGAGGCACCACGCTGGCCCAGGTCTTCCCGGATGGGCTGAGGCCGGGCAGTTCTGGGCCCCTGGGTGGGTTGGTAGCTTTATCATTGTTAATTTTTCTGTCCAGGCCTTTGTGTTCAGTCTGGAGCAAAACAAAGGAATTTCTGGAACCTTTTAGGAAGGAGTCCGTGGACGGATGAGCTGGGGGGCGGGCAGGGTGCAGAGGAACTGACAGGTGTGGCCGTGGCTGCAGACATGTGTGTGGCCGGTTGGGTCACAGTGCAGCTCGGCACTGTGGCCAGATGATTCCATGCCGGGAGCTGCCTGGGCTCGTCATCCTGGAAACGGCCAGGGTCCTGGGCCTCATGTCCTGGGCTGACCTTCCAGGACAGGGCAGCCCCCGTGGAGGAAATCCAGGCAGCTGGTGGGGTTTGGGACAGCTGGCTGCCGAGGTGCACAGGGAAGTCCCTGGAAGCCAAGGAGCGGTTCTCCGCCTCATGGGCATTTTCAGCCTCCATTCTGCTCTTTAAACCCCCAGGGGAGGACAAGAGAATCCTCATTATTTCAATCCCTTGAGTGTTTGGGAAGTCCTTTCTGCTGTCTGACATGAGTCCCTCTCTTGGAGGATCCATGGGATTCCCAAGAGAGGAGGGCAGTGGTGGGGTGGCGTGGCACCCTGTTGTGAAGTGCTGTCTGTCCCCCAACAACTTCATCCTTTCCTGTGGCGCTGACCCCAGAAGCCGGCTCCAGGAAGCCGCCAGAGCCCATCAAAGGCTCATTGATCGAGTCTTCCGAGTGGCTGTCTCCCTGCCCTCCTCTCTGGGCACCAACTTTGTCCCTTGGCACAGCCCTCACTTAACTGGTCACTCAAAAACTCCCCTGGGCTCTCGACCTCGACGGGCAGGGCCACATCCTGGTGAGGGTGAGGGCTGGGGCAGGCTGTGGAGCTCTGGGAAGAGCCTTCTTCCGATAGCTGTGTGGGAGGATGGGTGGGCGGGGAAGGGTCAGGAGTCAGGCAGATGAGGCTTTGCATTTTGGTGGCTCTGGACTTTTGTTGCTAAGCTGTGTGACCTTGGGCATGGACTATGTGTCTCTGTGGCTCGGTTTCCTTACTTAAAATGGAGTTAATAGCCCTGGCCAGTGTTTCTTAGTGGTTAGAGCATGCACTGAAGGGTCATGGTTCAAATCCTGGTCAAGGGCATGTACCTGGGTTGCAGGTTCCATCCCCAGCCCCGGTTGGGGCGTGTGCGGTAGGCAACCAATTGATGTGTGTCTCTCACATCAATGTTTCTTTCTCTCTCTCCTTCCCTCCCTCCCATTCCTTCTCTCCCTTTGCTCTCTAAAAGTCAATGGAAAAAATATCCTCGGGTGAGGATTAACAACAACAACAAAAATGGAGCTAATAATAGTATATGGTAAGATTTAAATGAGGCAGTTCGTGTAAAAAGCACTTGGCACTCAGAATGCACTGAATATGTGTTGATGGATTATCATCCTTATTTTAATATTTTTTGGTTAAGACTTCTGCTTTGAGTTGGGGGGTGGTGGATGTCACTACAGGGGGAGTTCTGGTCAGGATCTCCCTCCTAGCTGGTTGCTACCTCAGGTGGCCACAGGCTGGGGCCCTTTCTGCTTCCCCTGGCTTGACTCTGGCCCCTCTCCCGTCTGGTCCTCCAGGTGCGCTACAAGGAGGAGTTCGAGAAGAACAAGGGCAAGGGCTTCAGCGTGGTGGCCGACACACCCGAACTCCAGAGGATCAAGAAGACCCAGGACCAGATCAGTAACGTAAGCTGCCCTGCCCCTGTGGGGCCACACCACCCGCCCCCCTTCCTCGCCGTCTCCCCCCTGCCAGGCTGGCAGACATGCGTGGGGCCCGCGGGCGGGCCTGCTGACGGCTGCTTGAGCAGAGGGAAAGGAAGGGGAGGGTTTGGGGTACAGATACCTTTTCTTTGTACCCCAGACTCACCCTCTGTCCACAGAGCAGAAATGGACGGTACGTTGGGGAGGGTGCAGGGAGGCCTATGTTTAGCTCAGTCATGCCCCTCTCTGTGAAGTTCCGTGGGTTTTTTCCTGGCTGGTGGGTGTTAGGGTCCAGAGTGGCTGTTTTGTCTGAGCACAAAGGTCAAAACTTCAGAACTGGGTGGCAGGGAGGGGAGGGGCCAGCCTCCCCGTCTGCCTTTGGGTGCTGACACTGCAGTCATTTCCGCCCTCCCTCAGCTTCCTCCCCCACCGTGGCTCACTCTTCCTTCCTGTGTAAAAACCCCAGCCAGCACGGCCTGCTGGCCCTGCACCCCTGGGCGCAGGATGGTCAGCAGTATGTGCTGTGGCCAGGCTGGGTGTGGAGAGTGGGCGGTGGATGGCCGGGCCTCCCGAGACCTGTGGCCAGGGAACAGGCCTCAGTTTCCTGCTTGGCTGAGCCATAGACCTGCAGCCTGTGCGGCTTCGGGCTTGTGGGAGGCTGTCTGGGGGGCTGTGGGCATGTGGGGGTGGGGCGCTGCTGTGAGCCTCAGCACGGAATCTGGGCTGCAGCCCTGTGCGTGGGGTGTTGGGCACGGAGCTGCAGGAAGTGCCCCGTCCGCTGGGCCAGGAGATCCTACAAATGAACTGGGCAAGCGCCCGTCTTCATGTCTGGAACGGGAAGGGGTCGGCGCGTTGCCCGGTGTCACCCTGGGCCGAGGGACTGGAGATAGAGGCTGTGGGGGGCCTGGGTTTCAGGTGGCCCCGCCGGCATCCACCCCTGGGCTCCCCATCCCTCTCCCCGGCCTCGTTGTCAGGACGCCCTTCGAGCTTGGCTGGGCTCCAACAGTGGCTCAGGTGGCTGTCAGGAGCCAGGGCCCACGCCTCGAGGAACAGCCGTGCCCAAGACCATGGCTTTCAAACGTTGACTGCAAACTGCCATCTGGAATACATTCCACACCGTGACCCCTACCCAAACCGGCCTGCTTATTTATTTAGAGGGAAAACAGAATCGAAACTTTCATGGAAGAGTCCTTACGACCGGAGGGCATTCAGATATTGTCTATTGTATTTCGTAAAGATGCTCGTTGCAGACTTCACTGAATGGGTTTCGCAACTAGGTTGTTGACCTGCAGTTTGAAATTCGAGGCTTGGGGAAAAGGAGGGCTTCCCTTGGGCTGGGAAGGCGCCTCACAGGGCTGGAATCCCACGCCCTCCCCCCAAAAAGTCTGTCTCAGTTCCTGCTCTTCAAGTCAGGCCCTGGCCAGAGGGAAAGAAGAGGGACAGAGGGTGTAGCTTAGAGCTCACCAGGGGGAAGCTGGAGGGAGGTGTGGGGGGAGCAGGAATAACGGGGAAGAGCAGGAATGGCTCATAAAGCTGCAATCTTTTTTTTTTAACGATAAATTTTATCTTATGTTCTTTTCTTTTAAAATATATTTTTATTGATTTTAGAGAGGAAGTTAGAAGGAGAGAGAAGCATCAATGATGAGAGCGAATCATTGAGCGGCTGCCTCCTGCACGCCCCACACTGGGGATGGAGACCACAACCCGGGCATGTGCCCGGAATGGGAATCGAACCGTGAACTCCTGGTTCATAGATCAACACGCTCGACTGCTGAGCCATGCTGGCCGGGCAAAGCTGGAATCTTAACTCTTTTTTTTTTTTTTTAAATATATCTTTATTGATTTCAGAGAGGAAGGGAGAGGGAAAGAGTTAGAAACATCAGTGATGAGAGATAGAATCATTGGTTGGCTGCCTCCTGCATGTCTCCTACTGGGGATCAAGCCCACAACCCAAGCATGTGCCCTTGGCAGGAATTGAACCTGGGACCCTTCAGTCTGCAGGCCAATTCTCTGTCCACTGAGCCAAACCGGCTAGGGCTGGAATCTTGACTCTTAAGCCTCTTTGGCTTTTCATTGTGAAGACTCTTGCCTTTTATCATTGATACTTGTCCCCTGTCTATAACCTTAATCTCCGAATACCTTCACTCATTGCTTCTAGCCCAGCGGTTCTCAACCTGTGGGTCGCGACCCCTTTGGTGGTCAAACGACCCTTTCACCTGGGTCGCCTAAGACCATCCTGCATATCAGATATTTACATTATGATTCATAACAGTAGCAACATTACAGTTATGAAGTAGCAACGAAAATAATTTTATGGTTGGGTCACAACATGAGGAACTGTATTTAAAGGGCCAGAAGGTTGTTCTAGCCTGTGGGTTTGAGCCAGATGTGTGTGTGTGTGTGTGTGTGTGTGTGTGTGTGTGTGTGTGTATGCGGGGGCGGGGTGATGACAAGCAAGCCCAGTCATTTCTGCCTCCCTTTCTGGAAGGCTTCCAGAATATTCCACATCCGGACTATGGTACCTGCTCTTCTTCCCTCCCCCACTCACCAGTTATTGGAGGTGTTACTGTCCCAGGAGTCCTGGTAATAGAACTCACTGTGGCCAAGACATTCACACCTAAGCAGATAACTATCTTATCATTAACCACAGGACTGCAATTAGCTGATTGTCCTCTGCTCTGAGGTGGGGAGATGAATTGAACCTGACCTGGTTCTGCTTTTGCAGCTTTAGCTGGGACGTGTGAGTTGTGACCACAAAGATGGAAGACTTGGTCTTAGTGAATGCAATTAGAGCCTGTCAAATGTGGGCCTCCCACGACTGTACTAGAATCGCTGGGGAAGGCTTATTGAAAATGCAGGCTCGCAGCCCTGCTCCCCAGGCTGCCCGAATCAGTGTCTCTAGGGGTGGGACCCAGGGACCAGCATTAAAAAAAAATCCTTACTGGAGGATATTTTTTCCATTGATTTTTTGAGAGGGAGAGAGAGAAAAAACACACACATTGATGTGAAGGAGACACATCGATTGGTTGTCTCCCAAACATACCCCAACAGGGGCCGGGGATTAAACCTACAACCCAGGTATGTGCCCTTGACCAGGAATCAAACCCGGGACACCCTTTGGGTTGAGGGCCGATGCTCTAACCACTGAGCACGCTGGCCAGGCCTCGGGAACCAGCATTTTCTGTTTACCTACTGAGGTGCGTGGGCACCAGCATTCTAAGCACAGTCCTTGGGCTACTTTGGTGCTCACTGAAGTTTGAGAACCTTCACCTAAGAGTCTGGAAAAAAACCTCAGGCCTAGATCAGAGGGTGCCGAGCCTGGCTGTGTCCCACACCCAGAAGAGTTTTGGGCAGGATGGTGTTTAGAGCCACACCTTTTGTTTTGAATCCATGGATATAGCCTGTCACTCAGTTGCCAGGTCAGCACCCAATGACTCCTAGCTGTTTCCAGAGGTCAGACCATCTTGCAAAGAGATGCTTTGCCTCCCTGGAGGAATAGACTAGGTTTACCAGTGAGAGCACTTTATTTTATTATTATTTTTTAAATATATTTTTTATTGATTTCAGAGAGGAAGGGAGAGGGAGAGAGAGATAGAAACATCAATGATGAGAGAGAATCGCTGATCGGCTGCCTCCTGCATGCACCCCACTGGGGATCGAGCCTGCAACTCAGGCATGTGCCCTTGACCGGAATCGAACCCAGGACCTTTCAGTCTGCAGGCCGACGCTCTATCCACTGAGCCAAACCGGCCAGGGCCAGTGAGAGCATTTTAAAATCGAGTGTCTGCTTTCCCCAGGTGATGTTAATGCTTCGATATGTGCGGTCTGTCACCCGTCCTGCAGAGAGGCAAGATGGTGAGGTGGAAAGAGCCAGTGAGAGCAGAAACCCAGCTTCTATCATCCAAGAGCTGGGCAGGCCTCACCGAGCCTCGGTTTCCTCATCTGTAAAAATGGGAGCATGGGCCCTACCTTAAAAGGTGGACGCAAGGAAACTGTCGAGTGCTTGGCATTCGATAAATCGTGTCCATTATTATTACTTCAAAGGCAGGCCTGTTTGCTTTCTATTTTGTGGCTAAGGAACATGGAGTAAAGTTTGGCTGAAGAGTTAGACCGTTGTCACCCTGGTTGGGTAGCTCAGTTGGATGGACCATTGATGGATACGCCGAGGTTTTGGGTACATACAAGTGAAACAACAAGTTGATGTTTCTCTCTCTCTCTCTCTCTCTCTCTCTCAAATAAATAACTTTTTTTAAAAAAAGTTGGGCCATTGTTTAGTATGGAGAATGTGTGGGAAAATTTGAGGCAAGATACTGGGAAGTTATACATCTGGTGAGTGATTGTGTCATCATTAAAGGTATCTAAAGGGATGAGAGGCAGGGCCACATGCTATGGGATGGAATTTGTCCTTTCAGAATCCTGGCCTTTGGCCATGAGCTCTAATGGCTGTATGGATGGGGAACTCTCATAGCTGAGGCCCCTTTGTGGGAGCCACTGCCTTCAAGCAGAGGAGCTATGCTTTCATTTACCTACATGTTTACGTGTGCAGTGATTTTGTGTATACGGTGTTATGTCTTTAAGTTTTATTTTTTGTCTGTGAAATATAACACCCAGTCACCCCCTCTGTGTGTACTCAAGATGCAAGTCAAGAAACCGAACATTCCTGCACCCCTGTAAAATAGAGTTTTCAAAGTTAAAAAACATCTCTCATGCAGTGAGCATCGACCATACATTTAACTTATTTGTGAGGAACCAGCTGGAGGACATGGCAGGCAGAGGTGATGCCTTGTCAGTGAAGGAAAGTGCTGGGTACAATTAGATACAGACCTGGCCAACGTCCTACAGGACCATAAAGCCATCAACCTCAGAGATACCCTTGTTCCAGGCAGAAATCCTTCACATTCCACAAAACAGAAATAATTAGCTGCTTATCTTCCTTAGGTTAGCTGCAGTCTTTAGAGCCTGGGCCTAAGCAGTGGTAAACAGTGAAGTCAATTAAAATTCCAGCCCCAGAGTCAAATGGCCTGGAGGCAGGCTCGTTGGACAACTCTGTAGTTTAATTTTTGAAAGTGTGTGCTATCCTTTATAATTTTAATATGTAACTATGTATTTCTAGACACGACAGTTTTGTTTCGATCTGATTTCTTATATATAGCATGCACACTTTTATATCTTGCTGGGCAAAGTTGGGTTTGAAGATAAATCTACAGGTTTGTGTCCATCCCTTTTCATTGCCGCATAGTACTCCATTGTAGGGTTATGCCAGATTTTGTTGATTCTGGTGTTGATGGGCATGTGGGTCATTTCCATAGGCTATGAACATCTTCATGCAAGATGCTCCCCAGCCTTCTCCCAGCATGCCCCCTTGCCCTCTCCCAGCATGCTCCCTGGCCCTCTCCCAAAGTAGAATAATTAATTAATAAATAAAGACATCCTCATTCTGTTTCCTAGTGTGAGTGTGGAGTGGAATTGCCTGGTCTTAGATGTGCTCCATCAACCTTATCGGCTAATGTTGAACTGTTTTCCAGGGAGCTGAGCTGATGTACTCTCAACAGGGATGAGCGTTCCCATCAATCTGCATTCTTAGACTTGTTCACCTTAACCATTTTGATGGTGTGGAGCGGTTTCTCATTGTGGTGTTAACTTGCACTTCTCTGATTACTAATGAGATTGAGCACAGGTTTCCATTGGTTTTAAGAACAAAATATTGTTAGCCTCTAATAGGGAGCTGTATTCGTGGAGAATTAAGGATCCGATGTTAGAACTGGATTCTGACTTACCCACCGTTTAACCATCTCTTGAGCCCTGGTTTCCTCATCCGTGAAACGGGGATGATAATAAACATTTTTCTTGGACTGGCTGAGAAAAGAAGGTGAATAAAGCATCTAAGGACACAAAATAGGCCCTCAACAAATGGGAGATGTTGTAAAAATAGACCCTGGCTGGTGAGTTGATTGTTCCATTCACAGCCTGATGTTCCCTAGTTAGCCATGATGTGGAGTCATGTGAGAGCAACATGTGGAGTCAGACCTTTGGTTTTCACCGCAATCGGGAGAGCAGGGGCGCTCAGGAAAACAAACAAACAAACAAAAAAAATCAACTAGCAGAGAAAGTGTCTTGTCTTTATTTTCGGACTGGACCCTCAATTAGTCATCCTGCAGTCCTGGCTCGCAGGGCCTGGATCAGTGGGCAGGGTCCTTAGGCCTGGGCCCCTCCACCCACGTCCATCTGGACGTCATGGGCACAGTCAGAGCCTGGTGTCTTTCCACGGGGGCCCAGGATGGTTCTTAAACTGGGGCTCCGCCGACGTTCCTGGACTTATGGGGGTTGCCGTTTGGAGCTCTTAGAAGATCAGAACTTTGCTGAGGTTGGAGCAGGCATCAGCCAGGCCCTTGGAGTTTGGAAAATGTTTTTTCCTTTCGGATGTGCTAACACCCTTTCATGTGCCTATTTGATTCTCAGACCATTAGGTCGGTCAGGAAAATAACGAACTCCGCTTCCTCATTTGCTGGGGAGGGGAGAGAGAGGAGGTTGAGAGCACTGGGCTGACTTTTATCCAGGTGGGCCCAGGCAGAAGGGAGCTTCGGCCTCCCTCTTCTCACCCATCACCTCCTCTGTGCCGCCTCTCCTGAGTTTGCCTGCCTGGTGCTCTCTTCTCTCAAAGTTTGGGTGACCTTATGATTATCATTCCTGTTGAGAGCGAGAGGGGTGCTATTCATATTTATTCCAGACCAGGAGACATGAACCAGGGCTAGGGGCAGACGTGGACATGTGGTCACCAGCCTCCGCTCTTACTGTGTAATGAAAGCTCTGCCTCGCAAAGTCATTTAACTGCTGAGCCTCGTCTTCCTCTTCCGTAAAATGAGAATTGAGGTGTACCTGTCCGACTTATTCTTTAGGGCGATTGCCGTGAGGGCCAAGGAAGATCATGTGCAAAGAGCATTTATGAACTTAATGTGAAGATTATTAACAGCCAGAGGCCTGGTGCACGAAAAATGTGCACGTGTAGGGTTCGTAGGCCTGGCTGGTGATCAGGGCTGATCTGTGGGGTGACTGGCGGGGCGATCAGGGCCCCCGCTCACACCTGCCTTGGCTGGCCTGGCACCGCCCACTCACCGGCCCCGCCCCCCTGCCACCTTGGGTGGGGGCCTGCGGGCTGGGGGCAGCTTCTGCATTGAGCATCTTCCCCCGGTGGTCAATGCGTGTCATAGCGACCGGTCGTTCTGCCAGTTGTTCTGCCATTCGGTCGATTTGCATATTAGGGTTTTATATAGATAGATAATAATAAGAGGTGGTACCCACAAGGCGGGGGGGGGGGGTTCTTTCATGGTCAGGCTGTCACTATGCCATCCACATGGATCAGCTGGCCCTAATGTTATAAGCATTTGTCCACATGTAGTGGCTTTTTAAGGAGCAAGATCAAGTCCACCAGCTACTTGCGAGGCGTACACATCATATCTGCTTTCAGCTCTAGTTTCATTCGGTTCCTAGAGATGCTCAAGAGCCTTGGGGCCACCTGGGAGCAGATGGTATCATGGTGTTTACAGATGAGGAAACTGAGGGCCAGAGGGGAAGGGATTCTCCCAAGGTCACACAGCAAAGGTCACAGGGATGAAGCATGAGAGGAACGCTACGGCCTGCGATGAGTCTGTAGGATACAGACTGGGGCTAGCACCAGGCCGTGGCTCAGATGAGCTGGGACCAGACCTACACTGTTTCTCAGGGCTCTCTGTCACTTCTCCGCTGATGCAGATAGAGAACAGGCCCCTAGCATGAGGGATACTGTCCCCCCAGCCCACCTCCTGGCACCCTCAGGGCCCATGCAGGCCTCTGTCCGCCTCCACATATGCACTCTCCCTCCCCTGGTCACCGGCTCCTGGTTAGGCCTCTTTTCATTAACAGAAAGTAAACATGGGAAGCTGACCTTTCCCACTCCCAGGACAAAAGTCAGAAGGGCAGCTGTCTTGTGAGCCCAGAGGCCTCAGAAGGGGTGTCACTCCCCTTCTTGTCCCCTCCACCCTACCCACCCCTGGATGGGGGACAACTGAGGGAATGGGGCTCGGGGAGACTCACCTTCTGTCCTCCCTTTGTTTTAGGAACCTGAGAGCAAGGCACAGACCCTGTGTCTGAGAACTTCACCCCTGGGTGCCCTCCTCAGAGGGAATTGGGAGATCTGATGGGTTTTCTAGTCAAGGCTGGCTCCTCCCGCTCAGGGATAGACTCAGCCTATTCTTTTCCCATTTGGGTGTGGGTCCCTGCTTGGGCAGGAAGGGAAAGGGCAGAAAGAGGAGGGGCTGGTTCTGACCCAAACCCCTAAGAGAGGCTCTCTCTGCCTTCAGACTGGACCCATTCTGAGCTTTGATGGTGCCAGCTGGTCCTTCTAGCCCAGGCTGCAGTGAGGAGCCATCATTGGAGCCAGCAAGAGGATATAGGTGTGCCCAGTGGGCCACCCCCTCGGACCTTTAGCCCATACTTTCCATATTTGTGAAATGATTAGCCCAGTTACTAATGTGTTAGCCCTGCCCAGCCTGGTGTTAACTCTTGTCCTGTGGGAGGGGATGGGCAGAGGGGACTCCGGGGACTGGACAGCTCGTCAGGCCTTGGCCAGGGGTTCCAGGGCGCAGGATCGCAGGTTCCTTCTGCTCCAGGACTCAGGGCAGGCTCTGCCCCCCTCCTTGCCCATTCCTCCTCCGCACCCCATTTTCTTTTCTTTTTAAAAAAAAATATATTTTTATTGATTTCAGAGAGGAAGGGCGAGGGGGAGAGAGAGAGAGAGAAACATTAATGATGAGAGTGAATCTTTGATTGGCTGCCTCCTGCGCGCCCCTCACTGGGGGTCAAGGCCCCAACCCAGGCATGTGGGAATCGAATCCGCGATCTCTTGGTTATTCGGTCGATGCTCAATCACTGAGCCACGCTGGCGGGGCTGCCACCCCATTTTCCACTGGGAGAATCACAGGGCAGGACCCTGGTGGACAGGAAGTGAGAACCAGCTCCTAGGCAAGTGGTCTGAGGCCTGGAGAGAATTCAGGGCCTGGGCCTGCCTGGAATAGGACCAGCTTTTCTCAGTGTCCTGCTGTCTGAGTTTCCTCTGGGGGTGAGGAGGGCTGGTCTGTGTCTCTCTGTCCCACTTCCTCCCCCACACCCAGGCCAGCCCAGCACTCCCGGAACACTCAAACCATGGGCCCTAGCACCCTCCCCACAAGTCTCCTCTCTGACAAGCTAACACACCCAGGGGCCTGCAAGGTGGGGTGTGGGCAGCGTGCCACTGAGAGTGCAGGGAGAAAGCCTTACCGGTAGAACTCCTGGCCCTTGCTCTTTCTCATCCAATATCTTCTTTTATTCGTATTTTTTTGTGTACGTTTTATATTCTACTTTCCATATTTGTAAAATGATACTTGTATTTAATTTATAAACCAGAGGTCATTTGAGAGGGTTGTGCTAAAACCTTTTACATGTTGCAGTCCAAGTACTGGGGCAAGCAGGGGTCAGCAGACTTCTCCCATAAAGGGCCAGAGAGCAAAGACGTTAGGCTTTGTGGGCCATTTGCTTTTACCGCAGCTACTCAGCTCTGCAGTGATAGCGCGAAAGCCGCCACAGATAATAGGGAAACGAATGGGTGTGGCTGTTTCAATAAAACTTTATTTCTGGGCTCTGAAATTTGCATGTCATAGGAAGTTCATGTGTCACACATATTATTCCTCTTGGACCCTCCCCAAGTCCCAACATAAAAAAAAATGAAGTAAATTATTCTTAGCTCACGGACCCTGAGCAAACAGGCTGTGGCCCCGTACTGACCAGTTTGCCGACTTACTAGTGAGCCTGCTTCAGGCTCACCTGGGGAGCTTTCAAAAATGCATAGTCCAGCCCTGGCCTGTTCGGCTCAGTGCATAGAGCATCGGCCTGTGGACTGAACGGTCCTGGGTTCGAGTCCGGTCAAGGGGATATGCCAGTGTTGTGAGCTCGATCCCCAGTAGGGGGTGTGCAGGAGGCAGCCAATCAGTGATTCCCTCTCATCATCGATGTTTCTGTCTCTCTCTCTCCCTCTCCCTTCCTCTCTGAAATCAATAAAAATAGGTTTATTTTAAAAAAGCACAGCCCAGAACCCCAGCCCTGGTTTTGCGGACGCTGTGGGAGGCCCTGGAGCCTGCGTCTGACCAGCGGCACAGGTGGGCTGGGAGCAGCTCACCAGAAGCGCCGACTCTGAGGAGCGCAGCCCTGGGAGGTGTCCGGGGCCTTGGCGTGCTCTTGCTGAGTGGTGGGGCCTGTGACGTCTCCAGGCCTCCTTTGCCCATTTTTGGAATTCAACCAGCGGAGGAATGCATCTCCAGGAAGACGTCGGCCTGGCGTCTCATCTCCCCGGGGGCCGGGGTCCTCAGCAGAGCATTCTTTGGCTCTGGCCTCCACTGCTCATGCCGGTGACAGGCAGAATCCCCTGGTGATGCAGGACACAGGCTCTGGGATTTGTGTGCTCTTGGGCAGTTCTCTCTGCTCTTCAGTTTCCTTGTCTGTTGAAGGGGGACTGTAATACACCCCCCGGGAGGCGCTGACAGGTCAAATGAGCCGCGATGTGGAACCCGCAGCACAGTGCCTGGCACCTAGTAGGTGCTGTCAGCAGAGTGGCTGCTATTGCTGCTCTTCACCAGGTGGAAGCGGGGGAGCCCAGCCCCTGCCACAGGCCATCCACATGTGTCTGGTGCCGCAGTGCACATGGCCCTTCCCATGGTCATCTCATGGCTTCCTCCAGCTACCCCTGGGGGAGACACCCATGTCCCGTTGGAGACTGAGGCCCAGAAAGGTTATGTAGCTCGTGCACCCCCATGAGAGCCTGGTGCTCTCTGCCTGGAGCCCTCGAGTCTCTCTCATCCGGGATCTTGGGTGACCATGGGAGGAGCTTAGGTTGGTTTTCTGTGGGTCCTTTACCCGGTGCTTTCTGCCCTTGCAGATAAAATACCACGAGGAGTTTGAGAAGAGCCGCATGGGCCCCAGTGGGGGTGAGGGCATGGAGCCCGAGCGCCGAGATTCCCAGGACAGCACCAGCTACCGGAGACCCCAGGAGCAGCAGCCTCACCACATCCCGACCGGCGCCCCCGGTGAGCATGGAGCCTGTGGGGTAGAGGACCTGGGGCCGGGCCAGCTACCGGGTGGGGAGAAGCCTCATTTACACACACACATGTGCACACGCACGCACACACACACACACTGTCAGGTCTCATCCCCCCAGGGCATGAGCGCTGGGGCAGGGCCTCTGCTGGGCCCCAGGGTGATGAGGGGGAGCTACCACCCTTGCTGTAGAACAGTGGTTCTCAACCTTCCTAATGCCGCGATCCTTTAATACAGTTCCTCATGTTGTGGGGACCCCCGAATGCATTGTTACAAATTGAACATAATGAAAGCGTAGTGATGAATCAGAAAAAAACAATATGTAATTATATATGTGTTTTCCGATGGCCTTAGGCGACCCCTGTGAAAGGGTCGTTCGACCCCCAAAGGGGTCGCGACCCGCAGGTTGAGAACCGCTGCTGTAGAAAATGCGACACCTACACGTGTGCACACTCAGACTTCGCCTTTGAGAGGTGGGCCTTGAGCAGGCCTGTGGGCTTCTGGGAGGCCCTGGGAGGGGCTGGTTTTGTCAAGACAGTTTCTGAGCCCTGTCTCCTCCCGTCTTGCAGTTTACCAGCAGCCCCAGCAGCAGCAGGTGGCCCCATCCTATGGTGGCTACAAGGAGCCTGCAGCCCCAGTCTCCACGCAGCGCAGCGCCCCGAGCGGGGGCGGGGTGAGTAGCCCCGGCCCAATGGAGAGGTGGGAGGTGGAAGGTGGACGGTTGTGAGGCCTGGGGCAGCCAGAGATGGGTGGGCCTAGGGAAGAACCTAGGTCATAGATTCTTCTTAGAAACCCTGCCCAGCAGGTCTGGCTTTTCCCGGCTTTTGACCCCAGTCTCTACATCACCTGCAGGTGATAGGGATCTCAGCCTCTAGAGCAGAGGGTCAGTGTGGGCTAGTGGGCAGAACCCTGGGCTGGGATAGGGGCCCTGGGCTCCAGCTAGGCCCGTCGCCCCGGGTATCTTACTCCGGCTGCCTGGGAGCACGTGAAGCACCTTTCTGCGCGGGGCCACCCAGACCTGGTGCTTGGTCCCCACTCTTCATGAGGATGACCCCCCTCTCCCCCCGTGTTCTTCAGTTCTCAGCCTGCTCCTTCCTCAGAGGGGCCCTCCCAGACCATCTCATGTCAAGTGGGTCTCCCCTGACATTTCTGTGGAAGGTGGACGGTTGTGAGGCCTGGGGCAGCCACTCTTTCCAACTTAAAACAGTTCTCTGTTGATTAGCTTCTGTCTGTGTCCTCCACTGGACTCGAAGCTCTGTGCAGGCTGCACACCGTCCCTTTGGTTCACTCGCTCTGAGCTGGGCACAAAGCGGCACTTGTCAACTTCGCTGAATACGTGATGAGTAGGAAGTGAGGTGTTCTTACTGGTCCCTTAGAGTTGAGGTTCCTGGGCTGTAAGTCCTGCTGCTCACAGGTGTGGCTGAGCCGCCCTTACTCAGCTCCTGGCTGAGCTCAGCTCTGTTCTGGGTGCCTGGACATTTGAGTAGCTCATGTAGGAGCAGGAGGGACAATACTTAGAGAAATAAAGTAGCCAGTCCTGCACATACTAAGCATGTCCTGGACAGGAGAGATATAGCTCTGAATAAAAGACCACCTTTAGCCCTAACCCGGTTTGGCTCAGTGGATACAGCGTCGGCCTGCGGACTGAAAGGTCCCGGGTTCGATTCTGGCCAAGGGCACGTGCCCAGGCTGAGGGCTCGATCCCCAGTAGAGGGCATGCAGGAGGCAGCCAATCAATGATTCTCTCATCATTGATGTTTCTATCTTTCTCTCCCTCTCCTTTCCTCTCTGAAATCAATAAAAAAAGACCTCCAGTCTGAGATACAAGCAATGAAAGGTCAGATAGTGGCACATGAAGAAAAAGACAGCAGGGTAAGGGGAGAGAGCAGCCAAGTCCTCAATAAAGTGAAGGAGCGAGTGTCCCTCTCCTTTCCTCTCTGAAATCAATAAAAAAAAGACCTCCAGTCTGAGACACAAACACCGAAAGGTCAGATACATGAAGAAAAAGATAGCAGGGTAAGGGGAGAGAGCAGCAAAGTCCTCAATAAAGTGAAGGAGCGAGTAGTGAGCGAGTGGTACAAAGGCCCTGGGGCAGGAATGTGCTAGGAAAGTTCAAGGACCAGCAGGAAGGCTAAGGGGACTAGAGAGGGCAAGAGGGTAGGAGATGAGGTCAGATTATGCAGGGACCTGGGACTGTAAGGCCTTCGGGACTGGTGAGTTATACAGGGTGACGGGTTTGACCTGTGTTTTTCAAAGGTTGCGCTAACCCCTGTTAGGGTAGGAACAGGGAGATGAGTTAGGAGGCTGTTGCAGAACATGGACATAGATGGTGGCTACTCAGCCCAAAAGATACAGGCAGATTGGTAGTTTGAGAGACCAAGGTCACCATGTGAGGGCTGGATGCTCATCCCATAGACGTGGGGGCTAATGGAGTAGGTTTCTGTTGCTTGGGGGGAAAAGTTTGAAATTTGGTGCTAAAAAGGATGGGGACCTTTGAAGGATTTAAAGCCAGGGAGTAACAGGATCAAGTTTGCATTTTGAAAAGTTCCCCTGAAATGACAATGAATGAACAGTTGGAGGGGGCAGACCAGACCAGAGACTGGAAAGAGGTCTGAGCAGGGTCCTGGCAGCGGGGTGGAGCAGTGGACATGGGAGGTCCCCCAGGGACACCTAGTCCTCGACCAATTGGCAATGGGGCCCCACTGCTGGCCCCATGCAGTTCCCAGGGCCTGGCCTGGGGGGCCACAAAGGCTGAGCTGACCTCCAGAGATAAGTCAACTTCAAGGGCAGTAAGGTCAGAGTATGTTAGAATCTTATCCACCTCCAAGACCGCAGTTGGATTTTACGTGCTTTTACTGGACATTTCCTAGAGCTTAAAGAGGAGGATTTGGCTGAAGTTGCAAGGTGGAAATCTCTTGTGTCACCTGGAGATTTTTCTCCCAAGAATAGGTCTTTGTCCTGAGCTTGGGAGTGAAGCCAGACTTATCACAACTTCGAAAAAAGAAGACTGGCGCTCATGATAATGCAGATAATAGCGTACAGGGCATAGCCTATTTTGCAACACTAACTGGCATCGTGTCCATGGGACCTCCCTGCATTCCTGTTTTGAGAGGTGGAGCAGGGCTATTGTCAACTCAGTTTCCTGTCTTGTGCCTGCCTTTATTTTATTTATTATTATTTTTTTAATTCTCACCTGAGGATATGTTGTTATTGATTTTAGAGAGAGAGGAAGGGAGAGGGAGAGAGAAACACCGTTGTGAGAGAGAAGCATAAATTGGCTGCCTCCTGCAACCTGGGTATGTGCCTTGACCGGGAATTGAACCTGTGACCTTCTGGTGTTTAGGGCAGCGCTGTAACCAACTGAGTTACACCGGCCAGGGCGTGCCTGCCTGCCTTTTAGCAGATGCCAAATAGATTGGACACGCTCAGAAAGTGACAGTGAGAAACCCAAGGCAGGGCCCAGCCCTTCCCTGTCTCTGGCTCCCGGGTCCCTGCTCACCCAGGCTCTGCTCCTGGGTCCCGGGCAGTTAGGAAGGAAGGCTGGGCCCAGGGCTGACTGTGCGCCCCGCCCCCCGCAGAAGCGGTACCGCGCTGTGTACGACTACAGCGCCGCGGACGAGGACGAGGTCTCCTTCCAGGATGGGGACACCATCGTCAACGTGCAGCAGATCGATGACGGCTGGATGTACGGGACCGTGGAACGCACCGGTGACACGGGGATGCTGCCGGCCAACTACGTGGAGGCCATCTGAGCCCGCCGGGCCCCGGCCCGCCCCGCCCCATCCTTCAGCGCATTCCACGGCATCGCATCTGTCCTGGGCGTGACCTGTCCACCCGTCAGTGTCTCTGTGTTTAAATCTGCGACAGCTTGTCTCTTCCCAACCTCCTCCAGCTTCTTTTGCCGACCGAAGCCTTGTTCTGCCACTTCCTTGGGCTCCTTCCTCGGGCCGGTTGCCCCCTGGACCGACTTCTTGGTTTTCTCTCTGGGCGGAACAGGTGTGGGCCTTCTGGGAGTGGCCGAGGCCCCTGGGCTGGTCTGGAGTGGGAGGTCCATCGGCTCCCGGGCCTCCGCCTTCTCTCTTTCTCGGCCCCCTCAGACCCTCCTGCCCACCTCCTCACACACCCGACATTCCAGGGCTGGGGTGAGCCCCAGACCCCCAGGACTCCAGGGAGGGGCTCCATGCATTCCCAGGGGTGGAGCCCCACCGCCCTGGCCCCTGGATGGGGACAGGCCGGGGACTGCCACTGTGTGGGCACCAGTAAGAGGGCTTTGCTTCTCAAAGATGGGGCTGCTGACCCTCCGGGGGGTCCCCTCACCACCCTCTCTTTTCTCAGAGACAACGGAGGAGGGTAAAGTGCCCGCCCTGGGGTTCATTCATCCTCCCCACACGTGCTCTCCTCACACTGTGATTTTGCTCTTCTGCCCACGGAGACCCGGTGTGGGCCAGGAGCTCCCTAGGAAGCACGGCTGGGTCACGGTCTGGCCTTCCTTACTTTCGGGACAGCTGCAGGAGCGAAGGGGACAGGCTGTTCTCTCCGCACTCCCACCCCCAGCCCCCAGGAGCCCTGGCTCGCCTCCTTGGCTGGAAGCCGAGGTCCCTGACAGGTGGGGCAGGAAGCCCTGAGATCTGGGCTGGGCGGGCCACTCCTCCCTACTCCTCCAGGGAAGATACCGCCCCTCCCCCTGCCTCCCCCGCCCCCAAGTGCATAGGAACTGCAAAGCCACAGGACCCTCTGCATCTCCAGGACTAGCGTGTGGGGGAAGGAGCGTGTGTGTCTGTAGGAGTGTCAGCTAGTGTGAGCGTGAGCGTGAGCGTGAGTGAGCGAAGGCGCAGGGTGTGGCCTGCAGGAGTCTCTGGGCTTAAGTGAGGGTGCACAGAACTGTTTCCCCCTGATAATTTCCTCAAAACCCACAGTGAGGGGACAAGGGAGGCCCTAGGGGACAGAAGTTCCTTATACTTTCTTTGGAATGAAAATTCCTCCTTCTGTCCCCCAAATGGAGGAAGCCCACCTGCCTCCACTGCAGTGTGCTGGGCGGAGTAAGGGAAGGACTGGAGATGGGTGGGTGCTGATACAGCTGTCTGGGTGGGGTAGGGAGAAGGCTTCGTGCCTCCAGGCATATTCTCTCCCCCATCTCTGCCCTGCGCTGCAGACCAGGGGCCAGAGGACCCTGTGTTACCCACACTGTGGGTGCCTTACTCTGGGGGCTCTGCCCCCCAGGCCTCTCCCTTACTTACCGAAAGCCCCCTTGAGGTGTTAGGAGAGGGTCCCAGGGCTACAAAACTGGAAGCACAGGCCCCGGGACGCGGAAGGGAAGATGGTGCTATCTCCAACCCCTTCTGTCCCTCGCTGGTGGCTGTGACAACCCCTGCCTGGCTTTATTCATCTCTGGGAGTCCACTCAGGCCCCAGCGTTAACATCGTTGCATCCTTGTTCCCTGTGGCGGTGGCTGCAGGCATGATCGCATCCTCTCTTCTTGTGGGTTCAGTTGGGAATATTTAGCCCAGATCAGAGAGCTCAGGAAATGACTGGGGGGGAACAGGAGTGGACCTTTCTGGGGGAGGCCGAGGCTCGGCCCCAGCCAGGTGAGGGTGGATGGAGGGTCTCCCACTGGCCGATTTGGGGGTGAGGGAGCAATATTGGAAACCTGGGGAGGGGCGCCGGTCCATTCCATTTCCTCTTGATCTCAAAGCACAACATGGATTCTGGGACCAAAGGTCGGAGACACATCCTGTTGGAGGACCTGCGGTTGGGAGGGGAGTGAGAGGTGGGAGGGGGCCTGGAGGAGCGAGAAATAGCCTTTTCACTCAGCTTAATTTTCCTTCCAAAACAAGGCGAGCCAGCCACTGGAATCTTGCTGCCCGGCAAGCTGCTCCTCCCGTCCTAAAAATAGGGGACCTTTTTTTATACAACCCACAGAGAGGAGGGGCTGTCACACTGGTGCTGAGGGACCCAGGGGCTGCTGGGAGTCCTTGTTCCTTTCCAGAACCATCCATCCCTAGAAGAGCACAGAACCTGAGGGCTGGGCGGAGGCCCCGGTCTTCTCTTACAGTTCATAGAGGTCTTTTAGCCAATATCCCAGGAAAGAACATCCATCAAAGCTAGAATGTGAATATGACGTTAGTGGACCAATAATTGCAAGAAGCCCAATGGTGAGAAAAGTGAATTCTCTCAACACTGCTTCCTGTTTTCTTCCTCATGTCCCTCCAGGGAAAACTACTTTATTGCTTAATTTCTGCATTTGTTTTCCCCTTCACGTATGCACTTTTGGGCCTTTTTTTTTAATAGCTGGAAAAAAAAATACCACCTCACAAACCTGTATTTAAAAAGAAACAGAAATGACCATGTGAGATTTCCTCTGTCCGAACATTTCATCCGTGTGTGTGGAGCCGTCATTCATCTTTTTATACGGGGGGGTCGTCTCTCCTTGGTTTGTTTGGTCCCCTCCCTCGTGGGCTTGTGCTTGGGATCAAATCCTCTGGCCTGTTATGATTCTGAACGTTTGACTTGGACCACAAGTGAATCTTTCTGGTGACTCAAATAAAAATATAATTTTTACCTGCGGACTTCGTTTTCTCTCTGGCTCTGACGGCTGTGGTGTGTGTGTGTGTCCCTCTGTTTGGGGGCGTTGGCCCGAACCCCTCCTGGAACCCTGCCATCCTTCGGGGAGAGAGACCAGTTTGGAAGCGGTCAGCCTAGAGCGGCAATTTGCCTTGGCACCTACTCCCTGTCGAGAACTCCCACCCGTCTGCCCCTGGCTATATCCCTCTGCCCAATTTGGTGACACTCCCAGGAACTTCCGAGTTCCCATATTCTCTTACTGTCTGACTTGCTTCACTGTGCACCTGTCTCCCCACTAGCCAGTGCACTCACAGGGCAGGTAATGGGTCTAACTTATCTTTAAACCCCCAGTGTTTGCCCAAGGCCAGGCAGAGAGAGGCTCAACAAACATTTTTGAATTAATGAATGAGCTCAGCTGATGGGCCGTTTTAACTCTGCCTGCACCTTGTAGGCACATACTTGAGGAATGAAATGACAGAGAGACTGGGACAGTCTGCAGTGGGATAAGCCAGGGATGAGGCCATCTGTTCGATGGTCTGACAACCCAAAGCACTATTCATGATGCCTTACAACTGTGATCTTTAACACACATGTTTAAATTTGATCTCATTAGCCATGTGAGAGAAAGAACTACCGTGGTGTCCATCTTATAGATGGGGGTTCACTGAAACCCAGAAAGACAGTGGTTTGGAGGAAGTCACAGCTGGGCTGGAGGTCTTAGGACCCCCGATGTGATGCTCACAGTCTCCTGCTACCTTGCTAGGGTGGGCTGTCTACCCAAGCCCTTTGCACGTCTCATTTTAGTATCTCCTGTGCTCTGTTCTTTGCTCCAGGAACCCTGGGTCTAACGCCTGACCAAAGGCCTCCTCTCCTCTGTCGGGCTGAGGAGGGGGCAGTGGTAGAGAAGGAATCCAGACCCTCCCGCCCTGGCTCAGTGCCACCAGTAGCCTCCTGTCCAGCTGTTTGGTGGTGGTGGTGGGGCATTTCCCACTTGGGGCTCAGAGTGAAGGCATTCCCTCGCTTCAGGGTAACAGCAGGGTGGAGAGGAAAAGGGCCTTCGTGAACTGAGCCTGAACTGAGTTTCCTAATGAAGGGAATGGTGACAGGGGAAGGACAGGCCGGGTCAGCAGGGCTGAGCAGTGTGGGCAGCCAGGCGGCAGCGGGTGGGATAATTAAAGATAATACCGACACCTGCTTCTCTGAAGGAGCCGGCTGCCTCGTGTGTTCCCACTAGAAGGGAATGAGTTGGCAGATCTTGCCTCCTGTGGGCCTGGCCCCTTTTGTCAGAGAGCGGAGCCCCCTCTCCCCAGGAGGCTGCTTACCCTGAGCAATTAGAGGGGGCAATCCTTCTGCTTGGGAGGGGACCAGCGTGCCCCCTCCTGGGCACAGGCCAATGGGAGGAGTTTCTAGACCCCCTTCTAGAAGTGGCCTAGCATGAGGAGGGGGGCTATTAATGCTTCACCCCCAGGCCCTCCCAAAGAATTACTTGGGGGTGGAGCCATGGACACTAGGCCTCAGAGATGTCACAGGATTTTTTTTTTAATTTAATGGGAAATAAGACATAAAAAGGCATAAGAGCAACACAATACGTAACTGAGCACCCACTACCCAGCTTAAAAAAATAAAACATCAATTTTTTTCCCTTTCCCCTCAGAAGAAGCCACTTGAACTTGCATTTCTAGGCACAGGGGTGGCCTGAGGATTCTTCGCTGCCCCTCTGGGGTAACAGCACGTGGGACTCTCGGAAGAGGATACAAAAGGGAACAAGAACGTGGGCGATGACCACAGAGAGACGGGCAGAGAGAAGGGGGAGAGGCCTCTGGCGCTCACCCTGTAAATGGAGTGACCTGAGCAAAGTGCCTCACAACCCGAGCCGGGGGGCATTTCAGACTGAGAAGGTGGGCCGGTCTCGGGAGTGTGCAAGCCGAGTTTTAAATCCTGGTCTCTGCCATTTCCAGTGAAACACTGAGACCATCTCTGAGCCTCATCTATAGAAGACCTGTAGGGAGGTTGAAATTACACCATCTGTGCAATATCTGGCAGAGTCTAGAAATCCCACATGAGTTAGCCCCATCCCAGAGGTGCCGGCTGAGACTCACATGAGACCTTTTTCCACGTCCCTCCATAACGGGACCTTTACACCTTGCGAATGGCCCACCCAACTCCCAACCGTTATTCTTCTGAGATAATTTGCTGGGGGCGTGTGAGGAGAAAGGGGAGGCGAAAGGCAGGACGATTCATTCCCAAGGGATCTGGCTAGAGATCAGATCTCCTCCTCCGTCCATATCATGCAGACTCCACTTAGATACAAAGGGGTGGGATTGGGTTCCTGGGGAGAAATCGAGCCTCTTAGGTTCTGCTTGGTCTCAACCCAGCAGTTCCTTGGTTACCCACTCCCGGGCTTTCTGATTGGCTGGCTGTGGTGTATGGAGGGGCGGGGTAAAGTAAGCTGCTGATGGAATTGCAGCATCCCTTAGTTCCCGGCCCTGGAAGGGGGAGGGGGGAAACGAGGGCTGAGCAGTGGAGGGAGGAGGGAGCCATTTCTCTCCACTGACTGCAACCTCCGTGCTCACAGCTCACATTTCCCTGCAATCCAGAGGCCTCCTCGGCCAAGGACTCCATCATGCTGGATATTTTCATTCTGATGTTCTTTGCCATCATAGGCCTGGTCATTCTCTCCTACATTATCTATCTGCTCTAGTGCCTGCAGCTGCGGAGCCCACAGGAGAACAGCTCAGGGGAGAAGGATGAAGCTGACTGGCCGAGCATCCTGCTTGCTGACGCACCGCTGGATTTTTGCTTCTGGTCATTATTTCGGGTATTGATTCAAAAACAAAATTAAGAGAGATCTTGTTTTTGTATTTTCCCCCCTCGGATGCATTGATGTAGCATTTCTCAGACCACTCTGAGAAGAATAAGAAATGCCAACTTCTTTCTTTGCGACCTCATTGAAAATAGGAGTAAAAAAAAAAAAAGAAACCCACCCTGTGAAGGATTTTTAGGTAGAATGAGTTGGGAGTGGTGTGCATGGTGGGAGGGACTATAATTTTGTAGTTTTTTTCCTTCAAGTTGCTCAAACTCCAAGTTGTCCGTTCTCTTCCGGTAATTAAAGGTTAAAAACACATCATTATATGCCAGCAGCGTGGTTTACAATTATGCTTGCACAATTGCATTAATGAGTGACTCATTCTCACTTGAGGATGAGATAGGAAATGAAATTCACTGAGGAGTGGGGTTTGGGGGGAAAGGAGAGAGGAACTCCTTTTTCTTTCCTTAGTCCCCAAAGACTAAGTACAAGGAACTGAGACCTTTGCTGCCATTCCCATCTGAACCTTGTTGTTTCTGGGTTTCCCACAGTTCCTGGTCTCCAGCCCAACAAGAGGCCTCTTATCAACAGCAGCTGTCCTGCCGCCCAACAGACCTCCTCCAGAGCCTTCCGGATATGGCTAACCCCTGTCAAGCAAGGGACTTTTTGAGTTCAGAGTCTGAGGCACTCGGCTGGGACAGTAGGAATTCATGGCATGGCTGGCAGGTGTGCGTGCTTTTGAGCTATAAACTGAAAAGGACACAGCTGAAATGTAGACTTGCTAAAATGCTCATGGAGAACTTCTCAAAATTCATTTTGATAGGATAGCCTTTCCTTGGGTCTTTTCTTTCCCTCACACGAAGGTGTTCCTTTGTTAAGTCCAAGACCACATTGTCTCTCGTGACCGAGTCACTTTATCACTGTCTATGGATTGTACAATCTGGGGTTGTGCGGTTTCCTTTGACGTAGTCTCTGGCCAGAAGGAACTTGTCATTCGAGCTTTTAAGATTTACTTTCCCCACTCCCCACCCTACCACTTGCGCTCCAGCTTCCCATTTAAAGAGAGAAACAGTTGGTTCTATAGTTCTCATTCTTTGTGCTTGGCTGAGTCATAAATTATTGAAACAAGATGGCTATGCTTGTTATTTGGGAGAAATCTCTCTCTTACTGCAAAGTAAATGCTTTTTTAAGTTGTCAAATGTTCCTTTTCTGGAAAAAACCTTTCAACGTATTTTCTGTCCCATTAAGCGACCCCATATATTTTGGGGTCCAGAAAAGAGTTTGAAAAATTCATCATAATTGTTTTACATTTGATTTTTTAGCTTAAAAATAAACAAGAAAGATGAACTTAATAGTTTTTACCCATAACATTGTGTTCCATTTCCATGTTTTAAAAAGAAATAAAATTGAGGCAGTATACTATAATGTCAGTTAAAATGAAAAACTTGCATTTTAGAATTCTGGCCAAGAAAAAACACTGTTCTAGAAGCTTTTTGTCTTGGCAACAAATTATGTGACTTTCAATAAGTCATTGAACCTTTCAGGGTTTCATTTTATTCCTACAAATGGAAGCAATGGACTAGAAAATTGTTAATATCCACTTTAAAGTTCTACAATTCTAGGATGCATTATCTTTGAAAACTACATCTTTGAGAACAGAAATCCCATGAAAAAAACTCTTAATAGTTACCAGTAGTCCACTTTACTGCTCTCCCCAAATGACATTTTATGATGAAAACTCAACTACAAGACTTTTTTGGCACACTGTGAGGGGAAAAAATGACTATTTTTTACCCCAAACATATATCAGTGATACTTTGCCTAAGCTGTTTACATACTACATGGTGGTATGTAACAAAAATAGGTAATCTGACAGACACACCAATGCAAAAGCCTCTCTCTGAACATTAATACATTCAGGAATGATCTTTAGTTATCTGTGGAGTCCTTGACATGACATTTCCCAGTAAAACATTCCTCTGACTCTTTGGCATAGCTTTTCTTCTTCGAGTCAATATAGCAGCTCTATGTCCTTACCTAGGTAATTAGGGAAGTGTCAGTATTTTGGAGGGGTCCAAGTAACACAGTTAATTATTGTGGTCTAATCTTCATGGTATAGTCTCTAACCAAGCTCGCTCTGAAGTTTATGAGGTCAAGGCTCTTTAGTCTGTATTCATACAAAGTTGAAGTGACTAATCAATTCAGTGAAAACAATCAGCCAATTTTCAGTTATATACCAGTGATATATACCACTGGCACTGGGCACAATATAAGGACAGAAAGATTATCCATATTTTCAGTTACTTGTGAAATAATTACATTTTGGAAGAAATTTTATGACTTTGTGCTTATATTCATCCTATAATAATGCCAGTTTATAACAGTGTTTTATAGTGTTCATCATTTTGATAATTTTTTAAAATTTCATATTTAAACTTTTTGTATATAAAACACTGGAAAACATTACTTCTGTAATATAAGGTTTTGTTTTAATCCTCATCCGAGGATAGTCTTCCATTGAATTTTTAGAATGAGTGGAAGAGGGAAAGACAGAGAAATATTGATATGAGAGAAACACACTGATTGGTTGCCTCCTGCTTGAGGCCCTACCAGGGCCCTGGCCGGGGAGAAGCCTGCAACCAAAGTACATGCCCTTGACCAGAATCAAACCTGGGACCCTTTGGTCCACAGGCTGATGCTCTATCCACTAAGCCAAACCAGCTAAAGCTGTAATACAAGGTTTTGGATAAATTTTACAAATCTGTCATAGGGCAATCATGTCCTATGAAATGGGGATTATACTTGGCCCACACCAATGCAATAAAAACATCTCTAAATAATTGTAGATTACTTAGAAAAAAATTAATGTGGCATAATGCTAAGAATTATTACACTAATACCTGCTTTCTTGATTAAAAATAAGGGGTTTGTATGGAAAAGGAATGTATTTTATTTTAGGAGAAAGGATATACTTTGGGAAACAAATAATGGAAAGATAAATGTTACTAAGCTCGAATCACCTAAGACTCATTGCTCTGGGTATATGGAATCAAATCCAAATTTTCAGAGTTTGAAGCTTAGCATGACATTAATTTATTAACTTTCAGAAAATGTTTGCTTTTAAGAGGCTTAATATTAGCATTATTCAAACTTCAAAATCCCTTGAGTATCATTTTAATTTAAATTATTTAAAAATAATGGGAATTTCCCTTAATAGAATACTAAAGAATAGTTGAAAGGAAAAATTATCTTTGTAAATTACATACTTTGCCTTTATCAACCTCTAAATGTTTGTTACAATGGCCTCTTCTAAGTTAGTTTTGCTCTCATCTATTTTAAACAAAGATAAAAGCAAAGTCATATATAAAGGGGGAAACAGAAAAAGTCATTGACACAACTTCCATTATCAACTCAAACATACTAAGGAAGACATTTAGAAATAGTTAACAACTTTTTGTTCTTAGAAAAACACTGCAAGATCTTGTAGTCATGGGAAATAACAGGTAATACACAATACTTAATTACATATTTTGTTTTTTGAAATTAGTATTAAACTCTGATAATTGTAGCATATCTATTTTAGCAGCAATTGAAATATTAATTGGTTGGGAATTTGGTATCTGAATTAGATAACAGAGTAGTATAGAATACTGTTGTAGTTACAGATTATTATACAATTTATGAATTGTTGCTAGCAAATGAAATTATTTAATTTATATACTATAATATTAAGCATATACATATACATAAATATATAGCTAATTAAACATTATTTTATGTTAAGACATTTATATTTTGATCATGGTAGAGCTTTAACAGCTTCAATAAAAACTAGTTCCTCCACAAAAAATAATTTAAAGGAATTTATACATTCAATGACTTGCATAATGACAAACTCTGGACAACTTAGAAATGTTTCTAATTTTATTTTTATTTTATTAATATAAATAAATAAATTAAATAAAAATGAACAAATATTAAATATTTACGTATCAAAGACATTTTACCATAAACACAATACTTTAAAAATAACAATCATACTTTTTAGTTTGTGCACCTTGAAGCAATGATCTTAGAATACCTATAAGCATTTATTTTGTTTTTAAAAGGCTTTCAAGGGTTAAACTAAGTTTGTTTTTTTAAAGTCTCTAATTACTTAAAGAGTTTTCTGGAGTTATATTTGCTTTCTTGATGAAAAAAAAAAAGTCTTCTTAGTCCTTTGGCACTTTTTTTTTAACCTAGAGAAGACTGTCCAACTATATTTGAGATCATCTTTCTTATTCTAGTAATGTTTCAATAAACCAAGGAGCCTATGTCCACAGCCTGATTTCTTACAGGGTTCACAGCTGCCTGCTAATGGAATTGGTAAAGAAGTTACATTGCTAGTAAGGTATTCAATGACATATGAGGCTCTTATAGCAGCTTTGTGTTTTAATCCTTCACAATATTTATTGACATAAATATTTATAATCATATAATTCAGTACTATTCACTTAAAGAGGTTAACTCAGATAATAACCACACAAAGATTCATGTTTGTTTTTTGCTGACATAAGATGGTTCCTCCACTTGTACCTTCTGCTGGGCACATCACACTTGCTCTAATTTCCAAAGGTGAATAATTATCATGGCAATAAAATCTTTGTTATTAACAAAACAACTGGAAGCATGAACTAAGTTATCAGAGGATGGGAAAGGTGTGAAATAGGTGCCTATTGTTCATGCTATGGAGAGCAGCCTTGAACTCTTAAATGCCTGAAAGGCTTCCCAGGTACAGTAATTTACTGCTGGGATTGTGAAAACAATAAAGTTGAGGAGTCAGAAGGGCATGAGAAGGAATTCTCCAAAAAAGTGTTAAGAATAGATGTTTTAGCCAGCCTGGTATGGCTCAGGGGTTGAGCATCGACCCAGGAACCAGGTGGTCACTGGTCACTTGCCTGGGTTGCTGGGCTTGATCCCCAGTGGGGTGCATGCAGGAGGCAGCTGATTGATGATGTTCCTCTCTCATCTCTGTTTCTATCTCTTTATCCCTCTCCCTTCCTCTCTCTCTCTCTCAAAACAAAATCAATAAAGACATATTAAAAGAATAGGTGTTTTATGGTTTCATAAGGTACAGAGTATTTATCACAAGAAATAAACTTTAAATTAGTGTCTAAGAAATGTGGCATCATTAGTTTGTTATTAGTACTATTATGGTGTCGTGTGTGTGTGTGTGTGTGTGTGTGTGTGTGTGTGTGTGTTTAGAAACAATAGTAAAGTTAAATGTAATGCTGTCATTGAACTTTTTGGGCTTGCCTTCTAGTGGAAGTAAAAATCATCCTACAAATAAAAGTCAAAGAATTCTGAGGAAATCACTACCAAAAGGAAAAAAAGAGCTAGAAGCACAGGCTTATCTTCTAATTCAGAAAAAAAGTATAGGATAAATGAATGATTTGAATTGCTAGTATTGTTATGTTATTATGACTGTTCTAGAGTCAGCTAGAAGTGAACAATCTCCTAACATCTTTAGGCTATTCATTTTGCACATGCACCTTTTTTGTGGCAATATGATTGCATATACCATCACTTAAACATCAATATTAATGATAATACATACATATATGCTTTTACAATTTAGCCTCCCACTTCAAAATTTGATATCACACTTTATTCCTAATGACAAATATATTCAGCAAAAAACTGGATTGCTGTTTAGCTGGGCTCGGGCTTCATTCACCCTTTGGAAAGATAACCACCATCTACCTTACTCATGTAGACTTACTGCAGCCTGGTTTCTCTGTTACAATAAAATTACTGTTGACCCAAAAAGTAAAAAACAAAAAACACAATAAAAAAAACCCCACTGGATTGCTGAATTGAGGAAACTGCAAATTTTGTCTCAAAAGTTATTTTTATCTATTGATAATTGAATGAAGAATTTTTCTATTTACTTTTTATTGGTAGCAAGATGATATCATTTATCTACTGTACCCAAAGAATGAATCAGATTTTTTATGTCCCAAATTTCTGGGGACGGTGAGACAATGACCTCACAATTATCGAGAATAATACAATAATGTTTTTTTCAAATTTTACAGCAGCAGTCATGTCAAGTGTGTGATGAGATTCAAAATCCAGGTCAAAATCTTTTAAATTAAGCCATTCTTCTTTTGTAAACTTCTGAAAATAACTGCTGTAGAGACTTAGGTAATTCAAGGAACACAAGGAAACTTCACAATGCGAAATTGCTTCTCTAAGAGAATGAAACTTAACATCTATGTAGTAAACTATTTAAAATATTCACTATTTATATTAAAATTTTTACTTTCTTTCCTTCATTTTTCTTCTCTACCCCCCCCCCAAATAATCTAATGGAGTATATTCTCAACTTGGAATTACTAATATTTTGATAAATAAATGGGTTAGGTTTTCCAAAGCATGTAAGAGAAAAAGAGTGAGAGAGAAACAAAAAAGCTAATTAAAATGTTTTGTACTCTGGTATCTGCCAACTTTTAATCTTCATAATTTAGTGGTGAACTGGAAGGAAGAAAACGAAATTAGAGGAAGAAAATGAAACTAGGATAAAAGCAAGGACTTGTTTTTTTGCATAAATATGTAAATGCTAAACTCTGGAGAAATAATTCCTGCAACCGATGGAATTGCAGTCCAACAATCCATCAAAGAAAGGCAGTTAGTTTCTGACTATCCATAAAAGAAGGTTAAGTGCTTATGCTACTGAAATATAGTAAAATCTTGTTATCAAAATTTACATTTTCTCCACAAATTTCACTCTTCCTCAATCTTATTAAATCTCTTACTGAACCCCACTTGCCAAATACTTGAGAATTTTCCACAATTTCTATCCTACTTCTGCAGGTAATTTCTATATCGTCTAGTTATTTCTCCCCTTTATCAGCTGAAGAGGTGAGTTAAATCAAGGGCTTAGAAAAAGAAAGCCAGTGTCTGAAAAGTCGAGTGGGAAACGTTGTGTGTTCAACAGAAGTAAAATGATCAAACCCAAGGAGAAGAAAATGGAAAATCCAGGAGAGTTCCGGCATTATTTCAGCCTCATTAGGCGCTATTGTTTTCTACTTTAATAGTAAAAGTGATGCTAGTCAGACTGAAATAGTCCTGGAGCTTCTTAGAATTCATTTACTTGAGTGAAGAAAAACCCCACTCCTGGGCTGCTTTAACATTCATGCTTCCAGTTTCTTCAAGTTCTACTTTTCAAGACAGGGAGAAAAGCTTTAGGAGGAAGTGCAAATTATTTGTGCATATTGTGCTGGCATCAGAATAGGTACTTTTCTTTCATTTTATATTTTCCCTTATTTGCAACATTTTACTCTAATCCCCAGAAATAAAATATGATTTGTATTAAAACACTATATACCCCTCTCTCTTTATAGACTTTTTGTATGATTTGTCTTAAAGAAACATATATATTTGTGTATATGTACATATATACATATTTATGGGTATGTATATACATATACACACATACTTCCTTTGGTTTTTGATCTGTTCATACAAAACACGAACAAAATATAATGTTCTTTGTAACTATATGCCAACAAGGTGGTTTAAAATGTGATTTATATCTGCACATTCCAAAACATCATATTGCAAACCTTCACAAAACATTCTAGGCTAGGTCTACACAATCTAAGCACAGTGAACAGATACATACTAAAGTTGGGTCTGCTCAACTATAAAAGAAAATTTTCTCTTGCTTCAAAGACCCATACATACAGGCTGGCCGGCCCCAGACTCTTGGAGACTAAATTTTGGTGTGAGGTTTATAAATTCTGGAAGAGGCACAGCTTGTTTTCCAGAGAAATCTCAATATATTCTTGGGTTTGCCTATAATTTTTATATTAATAATGATATAAGAAGTTGCCACTAAAATTCTGTGCAACTTTAGAATTACTTGGGTGAAAAAAAGTTCTTTGGGTGCTATTTTTTGATTGTGGAAAGTAGCATTCTTCTCATTGTTAGTTCAGTGAGGTAGTCTCTAAATGCACGGCTTTCTGAGTATTTAGGTAGAGATAGAATTGATGGTCAAATACAGGACCTCCTTATGGAAGTTAGCTTGAGCATGCACAAGATGGAACAAATTCAAAAAGATTCTGTCCTCTTCATCTCGGTCTCCTATATGCCATACACAGGAATGGACAGTGGGGGGAAAAAATGACAGTTAAGTTTTAAAATATATGATCTATTTAAAACATAAGATGTCCAAATTTTTTCTAGCAATATGTAACAGAAGACTAGTTATTGATCTTTATTTAATCAGATGTTAACCATTGAGAGCATGGAATTCTGTAACAGCACTGAATTAGAAGTCAGAAGAAAAGGATGCTGGTCCATGTTACTTTTAACTTTATGACCGAGGGTAAGTCAGATATTCTCTAAGCTTTAGTTTTTTCATCTATAAAATAGGGTTAATTATCATGTTGGCTACCTAATAAAACTGTAAAAAATAAACATTAAAACTATATAAATACAGGATATTATGATGAGTATGATAGTTGATTAGTGAGCAAGTTAAAATTTTTTGTTGTGCAGAATAGAAATTGGATCCTTTCAGAGCAGACTCTTTGACTTTGTTTTCCATTAAAACTAATATCAGATTTAAAAAGTGACAAAACCAGAAACTAAATATATCTCATGGAAAAACAAACCAAATTATCTACTCCTTCTATTCTTGGTTTAGAACAGTGGTTCTCAACCTGTGGGTCGCGACACCTTTGGTGGTCAAACGACCCTTTCACAGGGGTTGCCTAAGACCATCCTGCATATCAGATATTTACATTACGATTCATAACAGTAGCAACATTACAGTTATGAAGTAGCAACGAAAATAATTTTATGGTTGGGTCACAACATGAGGAACTGTATTTAAATGGCCAGAAGGTTGAGAACCACTGGTTTAGAAATAAAAGTCTATACAGAATTATCCCTGTCTCAAGTGGAGACTCGAATGCATTTTATTCACACCTGTGCACCATCTACATGCATACTCACCAGACATAATTGACTGCAGCATTTCCATTATAATACATGCAAATGCATTTGCCACATTCTGCAGGAAGTTGTTTTTTTCAACTGAGGTACTAAAGACTTTACAGACTTTTTGCATCATTTTAACTGCCCAGTCCATGCAGTATAGTTCTTTCTCGCACACCTGATTTAGACATACAAAGCATTATGGAATATCTTCATTTAAAGAAAGCTATGCATGCCCTAACCGGTTTGGCTCAGTGGATAGAGCGTCGGCCTGCGAACTGAAAGGTCCCAGGTTTGATTCCGGTCAAGGGCATGTACCTTGGTTGGGGGCACATCCCCAGTAGGAGGTGTGCAGGAGGCAGCTGATCGATGTTTCTCTTTCATTGATGTTTCTGACTCTCTCTCTCTCTCCCTTCCTCTCTGTAAAAAATCAACAAAATATATTTAAAAAAACAATCTAAAAAAAATAAAGAAAGCTATACAATTTGAAAATTGTATTAACTATGATGGTTTATGATTTTTTAAAATATATTTTATTGATATTTTACAGAGTGGAAGGGAGAGGGATAGAGAGCTAGAAACATCGATGAGAGAGAAACATCGATCAGCTGCCTCCTGCACACCTCCCACCGGGGATGTGCCCGCAACCAAGGTACATGCCCTTGACCGGAATCGAACCCGGGACCCTTCAGTCCACAGGCCAACGCTCTATCCACTGAGCCAAACCAGTCAGGGCGATGGTTTATGATTTTATATAATTTATTACACATGGCATTATATTGAGTCTATAAGTGAGAAATGTTTCTATATCTAACATTCCTTTGCTTTCAAATGAAAACTCTGGTTCAAGATTATCATAGAATATATTTAAAAATTTATATATATTGTTAGTCCTCATCCAAGGGTATTTTTCCATTGATTTTTAGGGAGACTGGAAGAGAGAGAGAAAGGCAGAGAGAAACATCGGTGTGAGAGGAACACATTAATTGGTTGCCTCCTGCACACCTGATCAGGGCCTGGGCCAGGGAGGAGCCTGCAACAAAGGTACGTGGCCTTGACCAGAATCAAACCCAGGACCCTTTGGTCCACAGGCCAACGTCTATCCACTGAGCCAAACTGGCTAGGGCAATTTACTTTTCAATTACAGTTTACATTTAACATTATTCGGTATTAGTTTCATTATGTACAGCATAGTAGTTAGAAAGTCATGTACTCACTGGTCCCATACATAGTTATATTATTAATAGACTATATGCTCTATGTTGTAGTCTACATATCTGTGACTATTCTGTAACTACCAATTTGTACTTCTTAATCCCTTCAATCATTTTTACACAGACCAACTGTCAGTCTGTTCTCTGTATCTTATCATAGAATATTATTAATGTAAGAACTAATATTGAAAACAATTATTATTTTTATGGAAAATAAGACTTCTGCCCATTCACTCATGCAATAGATATTGATTGAGCACATGCTAAGACGTGGAAATACTATGATAAGCCATAAAGATGGGGCTTCTATTTTGAAGAAGTCTAATCAGGGTGACAGACAAACAAGAAATTTCAATAGGCAAGAGAACTCTATAGTATTATCAACTTTCCATCTTGAAAGTTATAGGAACTATTTATCTCTCTATTGTTTAAAAGATAAATATTTAAAGAAAAGACTACATGTTAATAGTTAAAACTGAAAAAAAAAAGGTTTACTTACTAACATTCTAAATGGCCATATTAACACATAGCCAAATAATATACAGCATGGAAATAAACTTTATAGTAGTGTCACTAAATAATATTAATCTGACAGGAAAGATGTATTGCCTACTTATGTATAAGGAATGGTACAAAGCACTATGAAAAGCATGTGACATAGTCCTGGATTTCAAAGAACTTGCAATCTGTTTTGGGAGATAACTTACCACTCACATAAAAAGGCTTAAGAACACTAGGTAAATGAAGATAAAGAGAAGACAAATTTGAGGCAATTTAGGGAAAATTAATGATCAGAGTTGAGATGGAATCAGGAAAGGCTTTCTGGAAAAGGCTTCTTCACCCAGTGACTTCCTCTCCATTCTGTTTGCTATGGTGCTGTCAAAGTGACCGTTTAAAAACTTGAAACTGATCACATCACTCCCCTTCCTAAAACTTTTCAGCAGCTCCCTGTTAGAGGATGTGTTCAAGCTCCACAGAAAGTCTACCAGGCCCTTCATTACCTAGCCTTTCCCTTTCTGTCTAATCACGCTTCCTCCTCTTCCTCTTCTTTACATTTTACCCTTCAGAAATACTACTGAGCTACTTACAGTCCTGTGAATATAGCCATGCAATTCTCTTTCTCTTCCTCTCTCTTTTGGAGAGAAACTGTTTAATTATTAAAATAAATACTTATATTGAAATTACAGTTAATTTAGTAGCTTTAGTCACATTTTTAAAAGAGCCACAGAGGTTTCATACATGTTTTAAGCAGTTGAGTTGGTAATGACCCTGTCTCCATTTCCTAGGAAATGAATTATATTCAATTATTCCTCACAACAGCCAATTTGAGATTACTCCATTGCTTTTGAAGCACTGGTTGAGCTGGCATCTGCGATGGTAGCCAAATAAGTGATTTGCCCTCTCTATCTGCCTTGTGAACTTCTATTCATTTTTTAAAATAAATTTGGCTTGAGAAAGCCCTCACTATGCTCTACTTTCATCCATATCGGCTCCTCTTTGCTACCTCTGATTGTATCTTTCTGCATATATAGTTTTGCACTTATCTCACTGAATTTATTTATGTATACCTTAATATCACTTAAAACACTAAAAGCAGCTTTCTGTCAGAGAACTGTTTTATGAATTTCCATAGTCCTAGAATCTCACATAATGTATGGTCTATAGTAAAAACTCAATTTTTCTTAAATGAATATTAAATATATTTTTAAATGTTTTGTTTTGAAAAACATTTTAACTATAGAAAGTAGAGAGAATAGTATAATGAACCCCATGTATCCACTTTCCAGCTTGCCAATCTTGTTTCACCTTTACCTCCATTCACTACCACATCCTCTCCCTGCTGTCCATTGATTATTCTGAAGCAAATCAAATAGAGTACTTTATTTTTTATTTATTTTTATTTAATTTTATTGATTTCAGAGAGGAAGGGAGAGGGAGAGAGAGAGGAAGAGGAAGAGGGAGAGGGAGAGGGAGAGAGAGAGAGGGAGAGAGAGCGAGACATCAATGATGAGAGAGAATCATGGATTGGCTGCCTCCTGCACGCCACACACCGGGGATCGAGCCACAACCCAGGCATGTGCCCTGACCAGGAATTGAACCCAGGACCCCTCAGTCCGCAAGCCAATGCTCTATCCACTGAACCACATCGGCCAGGGCAAGTACTTTATTTTTTAATAGAATTTTTGAAAAAAGAATATAACTTTCAGAGCTGTATGATGACAATCTAGACATAAAGCGGGGAGAAGTTAATACAGAGAGTAATTCCAAATATGATAGCTTATTACTATTTACTTTTTGTTAATCCTCACCCAAGGATATTTTTCCATTGTTTTTTTTTTTTTAGAGTGGGGGGAAGGGAGGGGGG